>NW_022196895.1:48615011-48668330 GCF_008632895.1 Mastomys coucha
AAAAAAAACTTAGCAGTGACCAAGGACTCTTCACTATTCATATGAGGTATTGAGTCTGGTTTGACTTCCGGGATCATCTCATACCCTTTTCATATGTAAACATGCAATATGAGAATATATTCATACATGAATGTGAGTTGGATATATGATATGTAAACATATGCGCACACTTATGACTCTTCACATTCTAATGTCTCTGAGAAACTCCCATTTAGACATCTAAGAGACAAAGCAGACCAGACTGAGTAAATCGTTTGGTCCATGCAGTTTACCCCAGATCTCCCAGATTTTAATTCTGAGGGCAATCCTTTAACAGCCTGCCAGTCTGATAGGCTGGCCTAGAAAGACTCAGGTATATACAACTACTCTGACCACTTTGCTTTCTAGTTCACCAGGCCTGCCGGCCTCCACCCTCCGACCCCAATACAAAGTGTCCACCGAAGAAAATGAACTCATGAGATCAGCCGCTTCTGTAGGAAGCTCCTCCCCTCCCAGCCTCTTGTGTTCTGACTGAGTCTGACCCAGAGGGTGCCTACAAAGCTCTCCTGTCTGGGACGCTTGCTTCCTTTCCACTTTTGTGGTCCTCACACTTAGAGATGTCATGGACTACTTCTCAAATTCCCTCATCTCCCCCGGCTTCCATGTTTCTGTCCCCATTATCGAATCCAGTATATCCAGAAGTCAGCAATTTCTATTTCTATTCAGAACCCTGCCGGCCCACTGCTCTTTGGAGCCACACAGATCTGACAGGGCATCTTGACTCAGTCCTGAACCAAGAGGAAGTGATCAGGTCACTTGGCCTTATTGAATCGAATGCCTCGTGGGGTTATTGTAAGGATTTGGGGAGATGATGTATGTGAAGGGTCCGTCTCCTTGCCAGGCTTAATAAATCTTAGTTGCCTTCTCCCACCAGAGTGGCCTGGAGCTCTTATCCACATTTCCCAGCACTTAGCACAGTAATATAATTAGCAACATTAGTGTATCTAAAAGCCAATTACCATTTAATTGCTCTGGCCCCATCCAGACTGAAGTTGTTCTCCATTCACTTCTAATTTCGGTTTAGGCAGTTTAGTCCCTACTCCAGCTAGTGGCACATTCACGGTCTTCCAGAGAATTAAAAATAACTTTAGGCAGCCACTGGCTGTTACAAGGTAAAGGATTCTGAATCCATTTTTGCATGGCATCATTCTTTCTTTCTTAGCAATTATGGAAAAGTAGCCCAGCCCTGCTCAAGAGCATCCTCTCCCCTTCTGTACTCCATCCCTACTTTCATCAAAATAAATAAGCATCTTCATACACATTTAGATTTCGAATCCGGCTTTAGGTGAGTCACCTCAGATTATTTATTTACATCACATATTCAACTTAAAGGAGTAAATGTCCTTTCCTTCAACCTGTGAAGTTGATCTTAGCAGTACTGGGAGGTCATAATGCCCAAATGAAGGGAGTGTGTTGTATTTTATCTCCTTCTGTTCCCTACTCCAGTATCTCATAAGAACAGCAGTCTCTAGTTATAAAAGCCTGTTTTTTTTTTTTTTTTGAAACTTCCAGGCAAAATCTTTAGAACTTCACATGTGCTTTTGCGGAACCCTAGATTGCCTTAAGCCACACGGAAAGCATTTACATCTGAACCACTTTCCATGTGATTGTGAGTTGAAGTTTAAAAAAAAAAATCTAAATAACTTTTAGCAGTTTGAGATTTGGAACATAGCCTGGGCCATATAAATCCCCCTTTTGGTTCCCTTTCTGTTAAATCCGATGCCAAAATAAATGGCAGCCATAGAGAACCTTTGAACTCCTCGGTTCTCATGTGACCTCAGTGAAGTTGGATTGGCAGAACCGGTATTTGGTTTTCAAAAGGATATTTTATTTTTCATTCCTCCCTTATAGTAACCACAGTCACCTTCCTTGGTAGAGGATATAGTATTGCTTCCTGGACCATTTGTACTCCGAGATATGCTACTAAAGGAACCCATTGGTGTGGTTCTTGAAGATCATTGGGTGGCATCCAGGTTTCTTAGCACCTTGCATCAAAACTCAGTCCCCTTTGTGTCACCCTCTTCCTTTTCCCTACCATACGCAGTCATAGCATGAGGTCTGGAGTTTAATGACGCCTCCTCTGACAATTAGAGCAAGTTGGCAGAGCTTTGCTGGGCTTTGGATGCCTTGTCTGTGGCTGGGGATTAAAATTTAATACCTCCCTCGTGGATCTCTTTCTTCTCTAAATTCTTTTAATTGAACACTTTACATTTATGTATGTGTGCGTGTGAGTGTGTGTGTGTGTGTGTTTCATATTACCTTTTCTCACCCCATATCACATAAACTAACAGTCTCTAGTTAAGAAGAGTCCCCAAGGTTCTTTAACACTTCCAGTGGAGATCTCCTGTGGTCGGCACATGGAAGTCAAAGGACAGCTTGCTGGGGTTGAGTTTTTCCTTCCACTGTGTGGGTCTTGGGATCAAACTCAGGTCATTGAGGTTAGTAACAAGTATACTTTTACCCCCCCCACACACACACACAGAGAACCATCTTGCCTGCCCCCACCAAATATTTTGCTCTTGTAGAAGTACTTGCAGAGGTTAGAAGAGTTTGGAGAACCTTGGAATGTTCCATGAGAACATTAGGGTAATTCTTATGAGGGCTTACAAGTCAAGAAGACAGGGAACACAGACACAAATGAGGATTCTATTGGGACCTGAAATACAGGTCATCCTTGCTACACTGTTTAAAGACTTTATAGCTCCATCCTATCCCTGCCCCAGAGCTTTACTGAAGACCAACCCTAAGAATTATTAACTAAGCCGGGCAGTGGTGGCGCGCCTTTGATCCCAGCACTTGGGAGGCAGAGGCAGGTGGATTTCTGAATTTGAGGCCAGCCTGGTCTACAGAGTGAGTTCCAGAAAAGCCAGGGCTATACAGAGAAACCCTGTTTCAACACCCCCCCCCCAAAAAAAAGTTAACTAGGATATTTGATGGAAAACTGTGAATAGTAAAACATTCAGACTGTAACATAGGATTGTTCTCTATGGGTTGGGGAAGGAAGAAAGCATGCTTGAGGAAACAAACTCCTCTACCTTCCAAAAAGGTTTAGTATGGAAGGAAAGAAAGAGTCCATGTGCTACTTGGCAAGATCAATGTGAGTTTTCTCAGGTTATCTCAAACTCATCAAGGCCACTCTCTCTTTTATAAAAATATTTTATAAGATCTTTGGTAATTTCATGCATATCTTGATTATATTCTCTCTCCCTCCCGCAGCTGTTTCAAGATCCACCCCCTTCCTTTCCTGTAAAACTCCGTGTTCCCATTTTTCCCACTTACACTAATCTTTACTACCCAAAATATTCTTAGATGTGAGGCCTTCCACTGGACCATGTTTAATTTACCTGTATGCCTATGTCACTGTGGGGGCTCAGGAACGTTGGATATAGCCTTTTTATTTTTAATCTCATGTAAGGCATCCTAAACTGGTATATGGATTTATGGGATTCTTTATGAGGTTCGGAAATATGAACATTCATGCCTACTAATACTGAAAGAAAAAGGAAAAAAATGTATTGCCATTCAAAAATCTGCATGATTTGTATATATCAGACCCTCCCCCCCAAAGAAGTAAATTTATGGGCTTTATCTGTTGGATGGAACAATTGTAAATCAAAAAGGGGATGTAGTAAATAGTCAACAGAAAATCTGTTTTTGCCAATGTGTGTGGAGAAGCAATGAGAACCAATCATGCAAGGCTGTGTTACTCAGCCTTTCAGTGCTAGACCAAAATACCTTAAATATCTTAAATGAATATCTTAAATATCTTAAATGAATTTGTACTTCAGGGATTTGGAGGTTCCAGACCATGACCAAAGACTCTGCTCCTAATATGCCCATCAACTATGAACTCATCAATGACTCATCCCTTGACAATGTCTGTGAATGTGGGTGTTTGTATATGCATGTGTGCCTGCATACCCACACAGGTATAAATGTGCAGCATGTGCACACACAAATGCGTGTGCATACATGTAGAAGCCAGAGCCCAACCTCAAGAGTCATTCTTGAGGAGCCACTTATCTTGTTCTCATAGAGTCTCTCACTAGGGTCAGGAGCTTGCTGGCTAGGCGAGCCTGGGTGGACAATGAGCTCCAGGGACCCAGTGCTGGTATTGTAAGCATGCACCACCATGTCAGGCTTTTCCTGTAAGGTCCTCATACTTGTGAGGCAAAAACATTACCAACTGAGCCATCTTCCAATTCTCTCACAGTTACCTCTTCTTAGCACCAGCATCTAGGGATAAAGCCTACAACAGAATGAGTCATTGGGTTGGGGATGGGGGCACTTCATATTCAAACTATAACACTAGATTCTCATCTTATCAGTTGCTAGCTCTGAGCAATTTGCTCTCTGGCCTTCTATTTCCTCAGTACTGAAATGAGAATGGTATTAAGGTTTAAATCATATTAAGTTTGCAAAGCGAGACAAATATAACTTGTTTAAGTTGGTGGTAAGTAATTTATAGTTCGTAATAATGCCTAAGCATTATGGCTTTATGGTTGTTGCTACTAATATAGCTATAATCATTAGAGAGAGGGAAAATGCCTGTGCCTGAAGCTGACTGGTGTTTCGAAGGAAAGAAAATTGACTGCAAACATTAACTTCTCTATTAGTCTTAGCAGTCCATAAAGGAAATAAGGAGTTAATCTTTCCCAATCCAATGGATTGTGAGGTCCAGTTTTTCTACCCATTTATAGTGTCAAAATTTTCTTATCAAGTGCAGACTAGGAGTTTCCCATACCCTTGAGGAAAAGACTGGGAGATGCCAAGTACTTGCTTTATCATTATGTAGATAAGGTATCAGCTAATTTTCTACCTCTATAATCTATAATTTATGGCTTGGCCAAAGCTAAACAGAGAAAGAAAGATAGAGACAGAGAGAGTGAGAGAGAGAGAGAGAGACAGATGACAGACAGACAGAGCAAGCAAGCACGTTTCCTTGCAAAAGCCTTGGTTTGTGATACATCCTAGTTTGAAATCATTACATTATATTATTCATTTATTATTATATAAATAATTATAATTATATATTACATATAATAATGTGAGAGATTATACAAGAACACAGTGTTTTGACTTCTCTCCAATTTGTGTGCCTTTGTAAATCAGGAACACATTCCTGTTCTGATGAACTCATGGAATACAAGGAAAGATGAGAGAAAACATTGGTAAAGAAAGTAGGGAAGGAAAATGGAAAGAAGTCAGGGAGAAGCAACTGGGGGAGAAGAAGGGAGACAAATAAACATGGGATTTATGCTCAGCACAATAATTATAACTATATATTATTCATTGTATACATCTATTCATCCTAGCTAACTGTGAGCTCTTAACAAGAAGCTACTGAAATTGGAGTTAGGAAGAAATGAATGCAGGTGCTCAAGCTGGTACCAGCCAGCTCCAGTGCACCCCTGGATCAGGCAGGAACACGTGCTTTGACAGTTCAGGGTAGGATGGTTGATGACAGACCCCACAAGCAATTTCAGGACAGGTAAAGTACAGCTGTACACTCCAGTATGACAGTTTTGCTCAAGGAGGGATCCCATCACACCTGCCTCGGTTTGTGCAATTACTCTATCGTGACAAAAACCGCTAACAGCATTTCTCAGAACTCATCCCCTCTGGCAAATGACACATGACTATATTTCATCCCCAGAATGGATCATTATGGCATACTTGACAAGCAAGTATTCATCCAAAATGTGCAATGATGGCAGATGGGTATTTGCGTGTAATGTTCCCCACCCTTGCTCTGTGCTCGCCCATTACCTTTAGGAAAGAAGTCACTGCACCTCTTGTGCTCTAGAAGAGAGATTCACTAACCACTGCCCAACGGTTCACAATTCGGGTAACGTGGTTGTGAGCAGAAATCCCATGTTTATTTGTCTCCCTTCTCCCCCAGTTGCTTTTCCTGATTTCTTTCCCTTTTCCTTCCCTGATTTCTTTACCAATGTCATCTTCCATCTTTCCTTGAGTTCCTGCTTTGCAAAGGTGTACAAATGGTAGAGAGGTCAAAACTGGCGTGTTCCTGTATCATCTCTCTCACGTTATTGTTCCTATTCTTAATTTGCCACTTGATTATTTTGAAATCTGCCTTGTTCGTTCTTTAGATTTTTTTTTTTCATGAAGTGTGATGAATTTGACCTCTGGCTACCCTTCCTTCACTCTCATCCATTTATTCTTCTTTTTAGGATTGTTGGACATTGATCATACCTATATAGGAATTACATATTTAGGTATGACAACACTATAAATACATTTCTGAGAATTCTTAATTACATGGTAATAGCTGCACCTCTCTGGTGACTGTGAAAAGTCCCTGGAGAGGATGAAACACAATTCTCTTGGGAAGCAGTTCTGTTTTCAACAGCTGGTTTCTGGAAGCAAGCAGAATTCTCTTACACAGTCTGCTGGAACAGTGACAGGGTACCAGAGCAAGATTTTGACAACCTAGTGGGGTTAGAAAACCCTCAGCCGGTGTCGGTAAAGCCCTCTAACAGTTCGAAAGCCTGATGACTGAAGTCACAGAGAAGATTTCCGCAGGCGCAGTTCACATCTACCATGAAGCCCTCTGCAGACGTGCTTGAGATAATTGCCTGTGCTGCTCTCATCCTCGTGAGCTTTGTAGGAAATGTATGTCTATTGTATTCCACAAGTAAGTGCATCGCTGGGGGCCTGCAGACATCTTTTCTCCTCATTATCAGCCTGGCATTTGTCCACCTTATTAAAAACCTGGTGGTGAACATCCTCAAGATCGTTTACTCTTCTGGTATCTTGCTGGACTCTTGCGGTTGCAGAGCTCTGCACTTCACTGCAGCCCTGACAACCTCTCTGACCATCTGGTTCATGTTATATTTTGCGTTGTTCTACCACCGGAAGCTTTACCGAATTGTGTACCCCTTGAGTGGAGCTGCAACCCTGAACCAACAGAAGTACTGCTGGAAGGGGATTTCTGCACTCTGGGTGGCTGGGGTGGTGGTGTATATCCCAGTGTTGATAAATAGAAAACCAGAGCACATCAATTCTGGAAATGATACAAGCTCGCCGTCTACTAGAAGAATCCACATGGATTGCTTAACTGGCTTTGCAAATGAGCAGGTAGAGTTTTACTATGGGAAACTATTTTTAGTTTTGATTGATATCCTTCCTCTAGCCATCTTAGTGTTTGTCTGTTTCTGGATGGCTCTCCTCCTTTCGGAGAAGAAGAAGATGACATATGGCGACATCTGGATCGGAGATGATGACTCAGAAACCGAGGTCCTCCGAGGGGCCAAGTTCAGTATCATGTTAATGTTGCTCATCACGCCCCTTTGGGTTTCTCACTTTATCTTAGTCTATTTTTTGAAGGACTTGGAGGCCTATGTCTTTATTCCAGCTGTTCTCACAACCCTCTCCTCTGGCTTCTCTGCTCTCGGTCCTTTCCTGCTTATGTTGGTTAATTACAAAATGAAGCTGGTGTCCTTCTGTGGAGCCCAATGGGAAAAATCCACACCACAGCCTGCAGACATCATTCTGTCTCCGTATGCTTAATGGCTGCGTGAATGGGTTCAAGTGAAGCTCGGGAAAACTGACCCTGTCACTGGAGGGCATAGCTGCAGCTGTCAAAACCCTCAACAAATTTCCAAAAAGATGGCCAGAAAGCTGACTCCTCTAGGAACTGATTTCTTAGAGAGTCTTTACAAGTAGATTAAAAAAAAATACTATGTTTTTATAAACTGAAGAAAAACAGCCATTATGACATTTACTATTTAGGACAATGGTTCTCAAACTTCCTAATGCTGCAACCCTTTAATATAGTTCCTCATGTTGTGGTGACCCCCAACCATATTATTTTATTGTTTCTTCATAATTGTAATTTTGTTTTATGAATCATAATGTAAATATATGATATGTAGGTTATCTGACAGGTGACCCCTGTCGGGGTTACAACCCACAAGTTGAAACTACTGGTTTAAAATAACACTGTGTGTGTGTGTGTCTGTTTTGTTTTGTTTTTTAATGTAGAATTTCTAAAGAAGGTCAGTGATCATCAGCCTGTAAATGAACTCTGCATGGGTACCATGTTAAGTATTTACTCTGTGCAATGTTATATTTTTAAAAAGCAATGTTGTTGAAGCCGGGGTCAACACTTCCCAGACAAATCCCTCTAGGTGCGCCTGAGGAAGTTGCATTTCTATCCTGTGTTTTCCTGAAAGGTCTCCAGACACACTGGAAGTGCATTAGATAGGTGTTCAGTGTTCAGTGTTTACAGGGTTAATTATACTGTCTCATGGAAGCTGGGAGCAGATTTTATTTATTGTCCCTAACCTAAGTCTTTAGTAAAATATAGCTAGATAAAAAGTATTAAATTAAAGTGTTGATGTCTGCTTAGTTATATTCTCAAGAGTGTATGATGTATAGACATTCAGTTGCCCTTAACACATAACCCATTCTCCTTACTTGATCACACAAACATAAAACTGCATCTTGTTTTTCCTTCAAAAAAGAAAGGGCATTGAAATAATAGATAATGTATTTCTACTTTTGGTCATTAAATGGGTGTATTCACAAAATACAAGGAAAATATAAGAATCCTCATAATTATTTGCTTTCTAGATTTAGATTCAATTTTAAAAGCACATTATAATTCTAATTAAAATTGGATGAGCAGGTTTTTATGTTTTATTTTTTATTTTTGTAGTTAGTCATTGTAGCTGCTGAAACCCTTAGAGTCCAGTGAATAATTATTTTAAATGTCTATGCATAAATTTGTGTACAAAACAGTACATTTAAATCTAATTCTTAATAATTCTTTTTTTTTTTTAACTTTCTTGCAGTAGCCATATACCTAGAGGTTTTCTGCAGTTCTAGTGAATAGATCTTTTGAAACTGAAATTCTTGGTCTAAAAACTCACAATTACAAATCTGGTTATCATTTACAGAAGAGACTTAGAATATCATAGTTGCTAGGCAGTGCTGTAGAGAAAGTAAATTTTAAAGAACCAAAGCCACAATTCTGTAAGGACTGTGCACCATTGTGTGTCCCTTGTTTGACACAGAGAATGTTTTAAAAGTCAGACTTAAGAGCTTCCGAGACTTCCGGGTGGTCTTCATGGGAAATGCTTAGTTGAGTCCACCGAGGCAGTTTAATCAGAGGGCACCAGGCACATATCCTGGATAATGAAGTTAACATCTGGAGAGATGGAGGATGTGGGGAAGAGGTCGCCATCTTTTTAATTAAATGCAGATGTAGCCAAAGCTAGGAATAGCCATTGATCTTCAGTAGTGGTTCTTAAATGTGGTTCTGGGACCAGAAGAAACAGTATAACCCAGGAACTGGTTAGAAATGCAGATTCTGGGACTCTGCCTCAGACCTGTTGAATCCAAGAGTTTAGGTTGAGTACGGCAGCATTTTAACGAAACTTCTGGGTGACTTTCATGCGTGGAGCAGCTTGAGAACCATTAGTCTATGGCTGCTCCAAAGTTTAATCCTCACAAATGACCAGAATAAAGCCAAGATAACTGACTCAAGATGTCTTCTTCAATGCTCCTTGTGTGTGTTGCTGCCATGTCTGCCTCCCTCGAAAAAAAGCAAACAGGTTTGCCATCTGTGTCCCATACATTGTCAACAATAATTGCCAAACAAATAAATTCACTGTAGAAATTAAGTCTTTTTTTTTAAATTTTTTTTTTTTGCAAAAATGAAAATAAAGCATGAAACTTCAGGTGTGCAAACTATTTGAAACTTGGATTTGGATGGTTTCTTAGAGTTTCTCAGGATCCAGTTTCCACATCGTTCCACAGTTCTGTCCAGAAACCAGTGCAAAAAAACATGACTGGCTTAGGCCCAGCTGAACTTTCCAGAGCTAGCAATGCTGCTGCTGCTGCTGCTCCTCCTCCTCCTCCTCCTCCTCCTCCTTCTCCTCCTCCTCCTTTTTCTTCTCTTCTGTCTTCTTCCCCTTCCTAGATATTTTCATCTAGAATTGGCTTCATTAGATCATGGCCATGTCCTTGTGGAGTTAAGTTTCATCTACAATGGAAAATCATGTGTTTCCTGAATGACCTATATAGTCCACTCTTTAAAATAGTTCTTTCATCTTAAAACTCTTATTCATTCCTAGTCCTGTCAAATTCTTGTTGAGATCTAGACTGCCTGGATGAAGATAAGAGAGACTTGGCAGACATTGTCAAAGTAGTATGTCTAGTGGGTAAAAGTGGGTCAGGACTGGTGAGAGGACTTTGGAGACATTTCCTGATTTCATCTCTGACCATACAGCATCTTTCACTGACCCAAAACAGGATTCTCATCACATCTCTCTTATGACTCCTACCAGACTTCCGGCTGACCAATTCCCTGCCCGGCTCACTTTGGTCTCACAAAGCACCCTGCTCTATTCTAGTTCATTCAGTGTGTCATTAGACACGGAGTCCTTTCTCAGTCTCAACTCTCAGAGGCTCAGACATGCTCAGGAAGTCAAACATTTCTTATGCACTGGTCATTAAATTTTTGAACGAGCCAAGGATGCTGGGCATGTTTGTTTTGCTTGTCTGAGATATCTCTTAGGTCTGCTGCAGAAGAGTTGCCCAACCACAAGCTCTCTTCCTCCCTTGTCTTGTCTTAGGTTCAACCTAAGCTATATCTTCATAAAAGGTGACCCCAGGAATGAAACATGTTTTTCCTTTTGCTGTGAGTCTATGTGCTTTTAACCTTCTCTGGTGTGGATGCTGTGAATATGGAGCCTTTCCATCTTCAAAAGATATTTTAAATATAATACTCATCTTACATCCCATACACAGACACAATACAGATCTAAAAGAATTTGTCTACCCGAAGGTTAAAACTAGTCTTTCCCCATCTCTAATGGTTTAGTGTAAGTTAGCTGATTCTTAGTATTTGGTTTCAGAAACCACAAATTAATCATCAGATCATAGACAACAATTTTAAACTGTTAATTAAAAAGTTAAAACTGTTGAAAAAGAAAGAAAGACCATTATCTACAGAGATTTATTAGAGAAATCCTGATCTCTAGCAAGAGTTCTACTACTACATTACTGCTTTAATTACCTTTTCAATAAGATGTAATATAGAATATTCATACATTGTAAAACTAATAGATCTTAGTTGTATGATAAAATAGCAATTCATTGGTGATCAGAAACAATTATTTCCCAAGTCACCTCATTAGCAAATGCACCAGTGGCTTCAGTGTGACACTTTATAGTACTTAATGTTAGGTCTAACTAGGAATTTTGCTCTGTAGGTTAAGTAGATTCATGATAAAACTCTCAATGCCATTAGTAAAACATGTACTTTTGTGAGCCATGAATTTTCTAAGTTCACCCATTGTGAAAAAGAATGATTGTCATAAGTCTAACATTTTCTGAAAGATGAAGTTGAACCAACAAATTGATGGTGAGATATGATCTCTCACATACTAGTTCATGTAAGATGTCCAACAGACTTCTGCCCTTAGTGGCAGTGATGATTACACCTAGATTTCTACTTAGGATCCATAGGAAAGATGAGTAATTCACAGGGTGTTATGGTTCTTGAACACTTGGAGCAATAAAATCCAGGGACTATGTTATGGGATTCTAATCAAGATAGCTCAAAGAATAGTCATGTTTCAAGGCAGCCCAGGACAGTTGAGAAACTAAACCTTCTGGCAGAGAGTGATTCATGTTGATTGCCCTTTTTCTTGACTTCATGATATAGAACCTTGGGCGTGATGTTCCTGAGTTTTGTCATCTATAAAATTGGAAGTGCATAAATGCAGATCATAACTCATGATCTCCTCTCCTCACAGAACTATCCAAAACAAAGTCACATTGAACACATTGAAGGTGATTTGGAAGCAGAAAGTGTTTGACACAGATGTAGGGTTACTATATTGTTGCAGTTTTAGCAAGAACTTGATGAGGGGTGTAGGGGGTGTAGCATGGTGCTTGGCTTAAAATTCATACTTTTTGTTTTGGGTTTGGTTTTTGGTTTTTGTTTGTTTTTGTTTTTGTTTTTCAAGACAGGGTTTCTCTGTGTAGCCCTGGCTGTCCTGGAACTCACTCTGTAGACCAGGCTGGCCTGGAACTCAGAAATCCACCTCCCCTCTGCCTCCCAAGTTCTGGTATTAAAGGCATGTGCCACCACTCCCCAGCTTTTTTTTTCTTTTCTTTTCTTTCCTTTTCTTTTTTCTTTTCTTTTTTCCTTTCTTTTCTTTTCTTCTTTCCTCTTCTTTTAAATTCATACTTTTGACTGTGTGTCTATGAGACATTAATAACCTTTCCAAACCTCTGGTTCTTTGTCTCCATAGTAGAAATTATGAAAATGCTTATAGGGTCTTTATGAGACAAAGTGATAGAAGATATATGTAAAATCATCCAACCTTATAGGCTGCAGAGAAGGTTTAGAGGTTAAGAAAGTTTAGTGCACAAGTGTGAGAGAACATCAGCTTGAATCACCAGTACCCACATTAAAGGATTGGTGTGGTGACGAAAACTTTTAAACCCAGTGCTATGCAGAGTGGAGACAGGAGGATCCTGGGATTTGCTGTCTACCGGCCTAGCTACCAGCTCAGTGAGAGATCTTGTCTCAGGAGAATAGAGAGTGAGAGAACAGGGCACCTGATGTCTTCTAGCCTCTGTATGTACTCACAAGTGCACAGCATGCACTCATGCATGTGTACATACACACTCACACACATACACACACATACACCACACATAGCACGTGCACATGAAAATACATGTACCACACTCACACATTCACACACACATACATGTACAACATACACCACACTCTTACACACACACACATACACACACACACACATACACACACACACATACACACACACACACACACACACACACACACACAAACCCAGTCCTAGACCTCCCTGCTCAGTTTCCTTCCCATCTTGTCCCGAGCACAGCCTACAGTACCCTCTCTCCCCTGCAGCACTCTTGTTCCGTTACAATGATGTGTTTTGTTTGCTATCAAAATACTCAGCTGTAGTTTTCCAAACAGGCCAGAAAACTTGATATCCTAAGAACACACTGGGCTTGGAAATCCACCCATGGTCACTCCTGTCTATCACCCAGGTCTGTTCCTCACCCCTCAAGCCTCGTTCTGAAAGGAAAACTACAGAGGTCAGTGTGAGATTCACCCTCTCTTGGGAATTCCCCTTCTCCGCTCTCTTTGGCAAGCCATTGTTGCCCATGCTCCTATGACTCCCCCAAGACTCCCTTGTCCTTTCTCAACTCTCGTCTGCACCAGCCAGCCCTTCCTATCCCCAGGATCTAGACCTCAGTTCATGTACATTCACTCATCACAGCAAGCACCAGTGGACTGAAATAGCTTGCTTTCTTGCTTGCTTCCACTTGAACCGTGTGTTCCATGTTCATGTGGAGCATGTGGTCCTACCCAGCATGTCTGTTCAGACTGTTCTGGAAGTGAAGAACTGGAGAGACTGGGGGTCTGTGCTTTCCCCTCTGTTCCTCAGATGTGCTTCCTGGCACTCCTTACACTGTCTCTTTCTAGTAGAAGAGTCTTGCCTCTACCATTTATCTGCTTCAAGAGTAGGCATTTAGCAACCGCCACGTTTCTGGCCACTGTTGAGTCAAAGAATGAAAAAGAAACTGAATCCAGCGTTTGGAATCAGCTGCTTCCTTGCCAGCCAAGCCACAGAGCCAACTGGGGACATTTCTACCCAAACCTTCCAGGTCTTCATTTGTAATATTTTTTTTTTCAGTTCTTATATTGAACAAAGTAAACAGAGTGTCTGTATGCAGGCCTGCAACTTGAAAATGTATCTGAGTATATATTTGGCAGGGGCTCGGGGAGTGTAGGGAGTGGTGATCATTTCCCAAGTGTTAGTGGATTATGGGGTGAAGAAATGAGTCTCCATGCAAATCAACTGAAGTTACCTCACTGCTGAGCATACTCTGCTCATATACGTTGACAGGCCCAGCTTATTTTTAATTACCCGGCCTCATAATATACGCGCCTAAAAGTAGGAATGGAGACTTTGACAGGAGAGAAGAAATGTGTGTAATTCCAGCCCTCAGAATGACTCCACGCTAACTCCTTCTAAATGGAGTGAGGCAATACACTTTCAAAAGAATTTTGGTAGAGCAATTTATGTGATGTGTGAGTGTAGTCACAAATCAATGCGCCTTTTATGAGCCAAGCACATCAGAATGTGTGTATTACCATGAGTGCAGTTCCTCAAAGAGATTCTGTTGGCCACTCCGAGGTTTTTCCACTGATGCTGCCATTGCCCGCCAGGTTTTTGCAAGTCTTCATTTGGAATGACTTTTTTAGAGTCTGTCTGCAAGTCATACACACACACACACACACACACACACACACACACACACACACACACACACACCATTCTAATGACCTGCCTACTTTCTATCACCACATTTGACTCCTTGCTACTTTTGAGTTTTTCCCCAGCTTATGGGAGTAGCGGAGCCATCGCTGAGGTGACGTCACAAGAAAGTGACAGAGCCCCGACAGATCCTTTAGTACCGGAGAGGTGTTCTCAGCTAAGGGCACCCTCTGAGAGGCAGCCTACTCTCACAGACCTCCTCACAGCGGGCTTTTCAGTTGGCTCTGTACTACAAAAGCCAAGCCTCAGTTTGAAGTTTGAGTAAAGTTGTCTTCCAGTCTCTTGGGCTCATCCAAAGCGGAGGACCAGGATGTCCCCCGCAGCTTCCAGGGAGCTTGCAAGCCTCGACTACCTTGGCTGTATTTCCCGTATCTGAATATTTTCCTTCTTGTTGTAGCAATTTTTGTACCCAAGTGGAAGAGCTAAACTATTCCAATTTATTTTCTTTTTACTCTGTCCAACTTGCCTCTTCTCTCCTCAACTTCAGAAAGATTATTCTTTTCATACATGCAGCAAACATGCCTGCATGGATAACCATACAGTGAAGAGAAATTAAAAGCTCAATGGAGTCTGAACTGGGAATATTTCAGTCACTTGACAATACTCCACTAAAGGGGCCAGATATACAAAGATGTGGGCTGTGGACAGGAGGGCTTCAAAACAAACAAAAGCCCCCCAGGAAACCAAAAGGGATCAAATGACAGCAGTTTTCAGGGTTAGGGATGACAATGTCTGGTGCTATTTAAAAAAAAAAAAAAAAAAAAAAAAAAAAAAAAGTAAGGGACAAAGCCCTGAGATCCTCAACCAGCAATGGTCCTCAACCTTCCTAGTGCTGCGACCCTCATGTTGTGCTGAGCCCCCAACCATACAAGTATTTCAATGGCTACTTCATAACTGCAATGTCGTAACTGTTGTGACTCATAAATAATTTTGGAGACAGGGTTTTGCCAAGGGGGTTAAGACCTACAGGCTGAGAATTACTGGGGCCTAAAGAGTCCAAATGTGATTCACAGTAACTGAAATCGCATACAAAGCTTTGAAGCTGACCTGCCTTTTCTGGAGACCTGAAACGTATTTTTCACTTAAGGGGAAGCCTGATCCTGTCGGACCGGGTAAGGGCAGTCCACTGGCAGCTATGCTGCTGCTGTGGACCAGGGAGGGGAAGGCTCTGGAGTCTTTTTCTGTGCTTGCACTTGGCATGAATTCCTGCCTTCCCCTTTGCCCACACCATGTAAACCCACACCGCTCATAAGAAAGCAAGACCCTTGCATCCCCCAGTTGTAAAGGGGAAGAAACATAATCCGTACCTCGTAACTTTTTATTGTGTTTGCAAGGTTTTCCTTTCTCTTCTCTAATACTGGAGACTGAAATGAAAATGGTGACTGGCCAGTCATGTATTTATTAAAATAAAAAAAAAAATGTGTTGCTGTTGTGCCATGCCTTTTAAACCATCAGAATACAACACACTCAGTCTTAGAATACAAATGAACTCAGCAGTCTTGGCCGGAGCCACCAACTAAAAAAAAAAAAATACACGAGGGGAGTGGTGATAGTTACTGTTTAAAATCCCATTCCTTTCGGCCATATGTCTTCTAAGGTCCAAACGGAAGTGTATTGATTGCATGCTAGGCCTGAGCAGAGCAGCCTAGGAGGGATCTGCTGAACTGAAGTATACAACTTAGTAGGTCCCATGAGCCTGTCATTCCACCATAGCTACTGGGGATGTGGACCCATGTCGCCAAGCCAAGACTTTAAATATTTTTATAGCAAAGCCAAAAATAAAAAAATTCATGTGAAGTCACTCAAGGTGTACAAGCTGGCAACTCATTTGTTTCTGGGTTTGTGGTTGTTGTTGTTGTTTGGGTATTTTTCTTTTTGTCTTTTTTTTGTAAGACTCTCACAATTTTTTTTTTTTTTTGAAATCAAACAAACAAATCCCACCTGTGGAATAGACTTGGCCTTGGCTCATAGATCTCCAAAATGTACTCTGTGTAGTTGGACTTTCTGTTAGGGAAACGGGGCTCAGAACTTCCAAGCTAGGTAGATGGAAGGAGGCTGAGGAATAGGAAAGAAGCATCAACCAGATTCCAGCTTACCTTTTCTTGTGTCACCATTTGAAGCAGCTGCCTAGAGAGAGCACCATCCCCAACACTCCAGCATCTATCTCAGAGGGAGGATGCTGATAGCCCGTGGAAAGGCACATGGGAAAGGGAAGAGGACCGATAATGACCACTGGGACAACTAAGAGAACTACTGGAAATGTGGTTAGGACTGATAAACTGTGGGGATTTCCACACATTAGAAGTGACGATGTAAATACACTCCGTGACCCCTTGAGAGAGAGAAGCTGTGAAACCACACAAAAGGAAGTGGGTGACAGACAAAACAAGCCTTCTTAAAAGAGATGGCCCTGTAGGAAGCAAGGGAATGTTCTAGATGCCGGAGCTGCACTGTCTTCTGGCCTGCAGAGTTTAAAAATTGCACCCCCACCCTCCAAGGGCAAATACAAAAGTAGTATTTTTGCTTTGATATCATAATTCATCTAGTTTGCTGGCTTGGCTACATTTACATGAACATTGTCTTTTCTACTGTCAGAACACCAAGAATGGACTCAGTAACTTCATGCTAATTGAGTTGCCTAAGGTGTATTCATCTGTGATTTGTATTTGGTCTTGTATTTCTGTGCATTTAAAGATCTCTAGTTCCCAGCTCTAGTGTAGTCTCTCTTCGTTGTTTCTTTGTATTTCTGTGTTCTCTGAGATGCTGGTACATTACTGTCCCATTCTGGACCATCTTGCTATAAAATGGTATAACTATGATAAGCATAAAACCAATCACATCTCAAATCTCTCACTTAATTTCATTCTTCTTCCCTGGTCACAGGCCTGGATCCTTTTGTGTCACTTTAATTACAATGGGTATGGTCCATCTAAGAATAGACTAGAGTGTGACTGGTGTGGGTGGTACCTGGTCATGACACATGGTGTCATCAATGTGCCTTTCACTGAAGACGTGGAAATGGCCTGAAGATCCACACAGTTCATTGTAGGGGTGCAGACCAAGGGGGAAGAATGTAAGCTAGAAGGAAGGCTGATGAGCTGAAACCCAGTTTGAGTTGTCTCAGCACCTGTGCGTACATGGAAGAGAAAGTCACAAGGACGTGTGTTTTCCTCTGAAATGTTCTGTGAGGGTTACAGGGAAAGTAACAGGCTTTGACATCAAAGCACTTTATCTCATGACTATGTTTTAGATTTTTAATCAATGACAAGATGCCTGGTTTTAAATTTTATTTTTATAGATCCCATTTTTTTTCTTTAAAGCTGTCATTTCAGACAAGCTGTATCTGTATACCACAAATAGATCATTTCATTAGAGTTGTGGAAACAATGCCCTAACCTGTTCCTGGACGGTTCTGTATTGTAATGAAGGCTTCAGGTGATATACGGATGTAGAAAGGGAAGAGGAAACATGGAAAAATAAATAAGGTCCTAGGTTGGAGGTATGATTGTTTTCTGTAGCAGAGCTATGCCATTTTCATGACTTAAAAGGGGGGATAGATCAAAGTATTTAAAAAGGATGTGCGTGGAATAAGAGTTCCCTTTTAAGAAAATAAGCCAGGTAGCCAGGAATGACGGCATATGCTTGTAACTTTCAGAAGCAGGGACAGGAGAATCATCGCAATTTAGAGACCAATTTGATCTACATTGCTCCAGGCCAGCGATGGCTATACAGTGTGACTCTGTCTCAGTAGTATAAACTTAAAAGCTTGCTTAGACTCTTAGTCTTGTACAAAGAAGCTCATTTTCATCTGTCTAGATACACTTTCAATGTCTGGTTATTTTTTGGTGTTCAGCAAGGCACACCTTCCTGACAGGATCAAAAGAGCCAGGCATGAACCATTTACGATTCTCACATGTGAATGCGTAAGTCAATTTGTGTAATAAGAGAGACACAGGCTGCAGAAAACAGAATCCCTTTTCAGTATCTGAGAGCTGACAGAGGATAATGGCTCTTCTGGGCACCAACAGGAGATCTCCATTTCTGTTCCTGACATGCGTAGGTGCCTCTGTCCCTGCTGATGGTGATGATAAGTGATGACAAAGGAAGTGGCAAGTGATGTATCTTGCCCTGACAGACTTAAAGGATTGCCACAGGCATCCCCGAGGCCAATGCTGACTGAGGACATTCTGGCGACTGTGTCAGGTCACTCTGGCCCTCTCAGACAACACTGCTTAAGGCAGACGGCCTCATAATAACTCAATTCAAATCTAGACTTACAGCCCCACCTCCTTCCTTGTCTCCTTCACCTCTCCTCTTCCTTGTTGAATTCTAGATTCTAAAATAGCCATTACTTTTGATTAGTTGGTATCTGTCCTGTACTGGCATGATTACTGTGGCGATTAAATATCCATTGCTCTGCACACAGCAACCAAAAATGTACCCACAGAAAATACCTGAAGAGTTTCCCTAACAGTTGCAGGAGATTGTCTTTCCATAAAGTTCAAATGTTCACCCAGGGTATGATGGGAGCAAGGTATGGGTTTTGTTGAAAAGTAACATTGATCGTGGAGGGGGGGACGGGGGACTCTGACCCCAGTTACTGCCCAGGAGAAGATAAGTGCAAATCAAGTACAGCAAAGGATTATGGGTGCTCCCTGGGGAGTGATGCTGTGGACTGAGGGAGCTGTGCTCAAGGCTTTTTGCAAAGCCTGGCTTTGGCAGGAGGGAATTGCCTCACGGCAATGTTATTACCCAATTACCTTTTCTGGTTTTATTTTTTCAAATAGAGATAATACTTTTAGTTATAAATAGCTAACCTTTAACCCTCTTTCTTTTTTCTGCTTCTGCCTTACCCAGGATATTATAAATATTCGACCTTACTCAAAATGTACAAAGAAGAATAATGGAAGCCCCTGAATACCTTGATTTGGATGAAATCGACTTTAGTGATGACATTTCTGTAAGTATCACTCCTTACAAGCAATGTTTTCACAGGGTTCTACCTTCACGCTTGCGAGCCTCTTTCTTTGCATCATCTGTATTTCTGCATCTCTTCCAACTTTTTTTATGAACTAAAAACAAGCTCTATAACAGACACAATGTGGTTTGGGTTGGGGGCTCTCTGGGTTTAAAAGAAAATAGCGCCTAATTGTGTATGAAGAGAGAGAAGGGGTTCCCGATACTCAGACTTGTTTAGCATTCTATTCCTAATCTGTTGCAAAGTTGTTTTAAAATTATTGATGAGACTATTTGTAAAGCTTGAGCGCCTGCTCACCATTTAACCTACGAACGCCCATTCCTGATTTCCTTATATGACTGTATCACAATTAGCATTCTCTCAAGTTCACAAGAACATACACCAAAGCCAACTTGACATTTGATGAAAAATAAAAGGAGGGTGCAGGAGAGATGGCTGAGCATTTAAGAACAGGTACTGTTCTTCTAGAGGATCTGGTTCAGTACCCAGCAGCCATATCAGGTGGCTCACAACCAAGTGTAATTCCAGCTCCAGGGCTGGAATTATATATATATATATATATATATATATATATATATATATATTATATGCACGTGCACGCACACACACACATACACACACACACACAAAACCAAAATAAATATTAAGATAAAGGGAAATTTCCCAATCATTGAAAGCATCAAAACACAGATTGGCCACTTGGGAATATTGGCAAGCCATGCATTCAATGGAGACCAAAGCCCCCAGCTGACCTCTGAGGTCCTCTCATTCTGTACTGCTGTGGACTGATGTGTCCCTCAGTTTCCCCAACACTCATGCCCGGCTTCTTCTCCATTCACTAAAGCTTTGCCCTGAGCAAACTGTCTACATACGGCTTGCCTAGAGGTGCATGTGATTCCTTCCATGCCATGGAGTCAGTTTTGTCACCCAGCAGCATGTTGTCACCACTGACACTCCAGGAGCTCACAGCTTCGGACCTCATTTTCTTTGATATCTCAGAGCCTGGAGCTTTGGGTCACTACTGGATGTTGCTCCCAAACAGTGGGCTTACTTTGACATGCATCTGGCTGGAGGTTTATTCCTGTGCTGTACTCCACACTGTGCATAACAGGAAAACTGTATATGACAGTTAGATTGCAGGGATAGATACGATAAATCACTTCTTTCAAACAAAAAAAGAATCATTCTGGTTTTGAACTAGGAAAATATAACTTCATTATTCAGCCTATTTTAGCTTCTAGTTAAATTTTATTGGTTATTATTCAGGCTAATGTGAAGTAAGAGTCCTCTTTTCCATGGTGGATATGTGTGTGTGCATGTGTGTTTATGAATATTTGTGTGTATGTTTGTGTGTGGTGTATGTGTGGTATGTGTGTATGTGTTTGTGTGTGTATATGTGTGTATCTGTGTGTTTGTGTGTGTCAGTCACTGTGCTTGACTTAAGAAAGTGTTCAGAATGTGATTCTTCTGTAACTATTTCTCTCAAGGTATTTGGAAGATACCATGAGAGATAGTATAAAATTTGTTGGAAAGTTGGAAGAGAGACAGAAAAATTACATTATCATTAAGAATTTTGTGGTGGTAGCTCTTGAGGTTTGATGTCAAAGTTGTAGTTTCAGAGTTGATTGTTTTGTGTTTTCAGTTTTGGTCTTGTTTCAGGCAGTTTGTTCATTAGTCTGTATATTTGCCATGCTATGGACAAAACCCACTGAATCACACATTCTAGGCATGTCTAATTATATCCCCAACCCTTGGTTTTGTTAGACAGTGCCCTTTTTAACTAATTATTTTATTTATTTATATCCCAAATGTTGCCCCCTCCTGGTCCCCCTTCCAGAGTTCTTCACCCCATCCCCCACCCCTTTGCCTCTGAGAGGATGCCCCTCCCCAGGCATCCCACTTCTGTGGGGCATCAAGTCTCTATAGGATTAGGCACATCCTCTCCTACTGGAGCCAGACAAGGCTCCTTTACTAGATGTGTGCTGTGAGCCTTGAACCAGCCCTTGTATGCTTTTTGGTTGGTGGTTTAATCTCTGGGAGCTCACTGGTGTCCAGGTTAGTTGACGCTGTTGGTCTTCCTATGGGGTTGCCATCACCTTCATTTCCTTCAATGTTTCCCCTAGCTCTTCTACAGGGGTCCCTGACAGTTGTAAGATTCTGTATTTGTCTCAGTCAGCTGCTGGCAGAACCCCTCATACGACAGCCATGCTAGGCTCCTAGACAGAGTGTCATTATGTAGCTCAGGCTGGCCTTAAGTTTATGATCTCCTGCCTTAAACTCTGAGGCAAGCGTTACACAACTGTCCAGATTGTGTTTTAAGAAAACAGTCTTTGAAGGCAATCAGCCTAGGCTCCTAGCTTCTTCTGACCTTCACTGGCTGGATGGTTTGAAGCATATAAATCTCTTTCCTGAGATGCTCATCTAACTTTTAAAATTGTTTCAATGTTTGGGTGAAATGATAATATATGTGAAACACTTAGCTTGGCACACAGTAAGTTACTCTTTAAAATAGTAGCCTTTGTTATTGTTTCAATGAATAATACAATAATATTTATCTGACCAATAGAGGAGAAAGAACTCAAGGGAGAAGACCAGGCATGGTGTCAAGATTTTCTTTTAAGTACAACAGAGCAGTTGTATTTACAGAAGAATCAGCTGGCAGCAGCCCATAATTTTGATGAATTGGGAAGCTCTACTTGAAAGATAAAATGTATTAAGCAATAACTGAAGCTGTTTAGCAAATTGGGTTACAGGATTATACAATGGCTGAGTCTTTCTAACTTGACCATTCTGAACCATAAATTCAGATTTCCATCAGTAAGAATGTATCTTCACCCAAAGTTTCGCTTTTCAGTGGACTCTAATGTTTGGCTCTTCAGCCTGCATTAAAACTTAAACCAGGTGTGAATTGCATAGTATTGATGAAACAATAATAGTAACACTCATTGCTTCCCATGAGCCAGTCAACATCTTATTCATCATCACGCTGTTGCTATGGAGTTGGTACTATAGCCGTCCTTTCCAGACAAGGACACTAAAGTATTGAGATCTTACCTCTTGCCTCTTGATCATCCAGTTAGTCAGAAACACACTGTTTCCAGAATGCTCAGTTTCACTGTAGCACTTTCCTGCCTTCTCCCAGATGAACATAGTTTATTGCAGTGATTCAAGCCAACAGCAATCTTTGGACCCTCTTTCCCACCAATGAGCATTTTGTGATATTGAGTTTTCATGGTCTTACTAGGAAGGTGCTACCGATTCTGCTGGGTACAGAGCAGGAGTGTACAGTGTACACAGAGGATTATCCAGGCCAATATGTTGACACTAGGGAAAGGGAGAAGTCCAAGTCTGTTCTAATCCCCCTCGAAACTGAAGAAGCTCTACTTAGCAAACCCTCCAGCCTAATAGATCATTTTATCATAATTCAGTATGAATCAAGTCTAATACCCTAAGCATGACAGAGCGTCACTATTCATTAATGATTTCATGGGGGAAAAAAGTGAAGACAAACTCATAAATCACGAAGCAAGTGTTTTCGCCCTGTTTAGGTAAACTAGGAACATTGGCTGTCGAGGCTGCTAAATGAAAAGGATTCAAATCCTGTACTCAGAAAGGAAGGCACTGCCCAAGTGCCAATTCACTAACACAAAGAGAAATGAAGTTTCCCATGAGTTTGCTTTTGGTGTTTGGATGGCACAGACCCCTGTCTCTGCCTTTTCCGTCTTTCCTGATGAAGAGGCAAGAGGAAATGGAGAGTCCAGGCAGCACTTGTTGAAGATGTTTACAAAACTTGTGCTGGGGTTTAAAACTTCCCTTCTTACCCTCCAACTATAGCCCACTTACGTAGTTTGGGCTTTTTGTTTCATGGTTTTTCCCCTCTGGTCATGAGACTGGTTCTTGTTTTAATTAAAATACAAGCTGTATATTTGTATAGAAAAACAACTAGAACTTGCTGTCTCTGTCTAATGAGACAAAACACAGAAGGCAACCCGACTTATTTTGAAGTTCCCCAGACTTGAAAATAATGGGCTTCCTCTGTAAAATGCAAAGTTTAAATGGTACATCCCTGTAACCCTGCCATCTGAGAGAACGGCTGTAACCCTCTGAGAGAGAGCTCACACAAACATAAAGGCTCAAACCTTTCTCTCACTGCTAACGGGTTTACAGAACCCTTTATTTGGTGTAAGAACCAGGCCCCCCTATCATCAAAACAAAAACAAAACCCTCCAGGACTCTGAACCATGGTATACTTATTTTATTAAGGAAAGCCAATTTTTAGTTCTCGAAAATAGTATGTTAACGCAGGCCTGCATAACTAAAGCAGAAGCAAGCTAAATGGCAGATAGGTGAAGTGTGTCACATGCAGTCACCAGCTGTCAGATGCAGGCCCTGTCACAACACCGAAATGAAGCCTTTGAAGTCAGTTATCTTGCTTAAGCCCCACAGCTCTGAGAGAAGCCAGTTTTGCTTTCATCCTGTTTTACCAATGGCAGAAGTGAGATGTCCAGGGGTACTGTGACTTTCGCAAGGTTACAGATAGATTTCTGCAGGGACAGGACTTGATCACAGAACTCTTTGGCCAGGGTATTGTGACCTCCTGAGAAACTTAGTTGAGTGGAAACATCTCTACATCTGTAGTACAGTCACCTCATGTGCCATCATCTCCATTTGGTACTGGAGGGCTCATAATTGCTTCTTGGTGGTGAGGCACTTGGTTCCCAGTACAAAGAAATGCAATCATCTAAAAGGGTGGCAAGCAAGACCTTAACTTTTACTACACCTAACGTTTCCCTTGAAGGTAGCCAGGACCTTCATGTAGACTTGTTCTTATCAACCCTGCCCTTCCTAGAAGTTACCCTGTTCTTGTCTGTATTTAAGCCTTTTCTTGGTGCTAGTCAGAGTGACGCAGCTTCAGCAGCAATCCGAATACTACTAATTTTTTTGGCAGTGTTTTATTTGCTGTGTCCTACATTTGAGTCCAAATTGCCTATTATTCCTCTTCCCTAGCTCCATGGTATTAAGAACACATTTCTGAGTTTAGCATCCAGTGCCCTATATTTTGGTTGTTCTCTAAGTACCTTTCAAAAAATTGAATAGCAATTGTCTGATCTAGAAGCCATGGAATCCACAAGTCATATGTAGTGGGCCTCAAGACTTGAATTAAGTTCCCCTTCTCTATCTTAGACCAAACACCCACAGGAAAGAGGAAGCTTAAGTAGAAATTGATTGCCAAGAAAAAAGAGCAACCACATTTTAAATTTAAGTTTAGATTTTCATTCAAAGAGCATCTAATTTTTAATTTGCCTCCTCCTATTCTGAATTTGGCCCTTGGAGTACTCATCTTGCCAGGTTGCCATAGTATTTATTAGACTGGCTACATAGCTTATTTATACAAACTACTTGCTCATAGATAACTATTTTGCCAATCTAGTCAGCAAGTGTTTATTAAACATCAACAGTGTTCCAGGCACAGTTCTAGGTTTGGAAAAATACTATAAACTTGGTGCTCTCAGAGAGTTTATAATAGCAAACAAGCTATTATGTTTCATAGACTGTAACATATGCATTATATCTGTGAAATGTCAGGTTACCTTCATGTAAAGTCACATGGGGTACCAATCACTAGTCTTGGCTGTCTGTGTATTGGTGATGATTGACTCATGACTCACAGTTGACTCTAGACAAGCACTGATGTCGGACAAGGCCCACGGCTGGGCATCTACCGACTGCAAGATAAATGCGTCTTTTAATTGTTTCCTCATTTATAATTTTTCAACATTTATTATTGTGTAGGCTTAACTTTTTAGTGTTTTTTTGAAACTCTGAATGTAAGTAATCATGGTACTTAACATTTGTTGAACACTTACTGGACACCAGACAGGACTCCTGTGCTTTACAGTCTTAGCTCAGAGTCATCACGTTCCCACTCTTATTTGGTCATTGAAGTTACTTTGTTTTACCAATGGGATTAAAGCACTGAGATTACCAAGAAAATGTTGAAGTCTGGATCTAATGTGGGCAGTCTGCCTCCAGAAGCCACGTGTGTAGCAATCTCCTTGAAGGTGACTTCTGCTGGGCCTGGTGGACATCCCTAGACAGGTCACCTAGGGCTCTTGACATCCATGTCCACTCCTCACATAGGAGGGGATCTTTCAGCATTCTTATCAAACTCCCTTTCCAAATATTGACCTTCAAATGTTGTCCAGCCACATATTGTATCAATTACATTAATATTATAATACAGCAATCCCTGGTCTACTCTGAATACTGATCAAAAAGAGCTGGGTGAGTTTTTCTCTACCAACCATAAACAATATCTAGCATAAAAGGCATATAAGAATTTTGTTCTTCAGATTCAAATCTTGACAAATATAATAAAAAGAAGAAGCCATTGCAAAAAGCCATGTATATGCATGTGAGAATAGAATTGATTGCAGTAATTCTTGTTAATGGATCCTAATTGGTAACATGAAATGTAATTAGAGAGAGTGGGGCAGTTATGGGAAGATGTGAACTGTCTGCATGACTCTAGGGAGGGTAGTGGCAAAAACTGAGATATCAGTTAAGTCTCCTGATGAAATGTAGTGTTGAGCGGACTGTCCCACAGAAAGGACTAATCCTAAGTGAGGATAGGAAAAGTAAAGCTTCTACAAAAGAAACTGAACTAATTCTTTCTCTTCCTCCCTCCCCCTATCTCCTGCTCTCCTTTTCTCTCTGTGCACACAGTTTCTTTCTCTCTCTAACTCCTCCTCTCTCTCCCTCTGTACCCATAGCAACTCCCCTGGCCTCCTTCCTTGGGGTCAGTGAACTCACCCGACCAAGAGAAGCTTCCTAATAATCCAGCATTTAATATAATCTAAAAAGAAAGGAGGGAAAGAAGGAAGGAAGGAAGGAAGACAGGAAGGAAGGAAGAAAGAAGGGAAGAAAGGAAGAAAGAAGAAAGAAAAGAAAGAAAGAAAAGAAAAAAGAAAGAAAGAGAGAAAGGAAGGAAGAAAGGAAGGACGGAAGGAAGGAAGGGGAAGAAAAAAGAAACTAAAAAGAAGTTTTCAGAAATAAAGGGGAAAAAGAAGAAGGGCTAAAAAAGAGATCAGGAGTTTAGGGAATGAAAACAAAACCCATGAAAATGTTCACTGTAAATTTCAGTATCCACAGAGTTTTCCATCTAACACTCTTTGGTGGCCATACTAAGTACCACTCCATGAATCTACAACAGTAAATGAAGAGATAAAGAAACGGAGGCAAGAACCAAAGCAAGCCTTTCCTAGGAGGAGGCTGAGGAACCCAAGAACAGGAAAGCTGGTGGCCTGAGGGAGGCAGAGCATCCTAATCTGAGGGATGCTTATTCACTTTGTTGGGTCTGAGGAGGGCACCTGTGTTGAGAGAGTGACTGGGAAGCAGGGAACAGAGGCCCTGGCAGAGCAGGAGCCCTGAGAAAGGGGAGCAGAGGGTAGTGACACAGGAATGGACCTCTGTGCCATCTCTTCAGAGCTATGTGGAGTGAAGACATGCTTCTCCATTGGTAGGAGGCAGAACTTTGAAGAGGACAACATTAAAAAAAAAAAAAAGCAAATCTTAAGCTTAGAAAAATCTGTCTTTAGCTATGCAGCTGATTTTGCAAGCTGTTTTGCTTATGTAGAAGGCTGTGGTCCTGCCACATAGCTGCTTGAAGTACCTGTCTGAATGCCGGTATGCTCTTAGAAGCCGTGAATCTTGTGATGGTTTAAATGGACAGCTCATTTCCCATCATCCTCTCTGGAAATGTAATAGAACCTCGGTTATTAAAAAAAAAAATCTCTAGCTCGAAAATGTGCTTAGGATGTTCTTTCATTTTCTGTGGCTCATTACCACTTGCATGAGGTCTGCTTGCTCACCTAATTGTCTCCAGTTCACAGGACTGAAAAGGCCAAGGTTTTTCAGTCCTCAACAATAGCTAGGGCTGTCAGAGATTCCCATAGAGCAATGTAGAAGTCTTAGTCTGTCGTTCTGAATCCCATGCACGTTCAAACTGTTCTGTATGGCAAAGGGATAAAGCTGACTGCTGTGGCCTGACATGTAAGGTTGTCTGGCATCAAACAACTGCAGTGTCCACCCTCATCTACACACCCTATTGGGCAAGGAAAGAGTTGAGAGGTGTCCCACAAGGTAGAGAGGTAGGCTGACGATGCATTTTCAGCCCCAGCACATTCCTGCACCTCCCTTGTAGTCCTGATGTAGTAATGAAGATGAGGAAGGAACCTCACAGAAAACATGCTAGAAAGGTGAGACAAGCATTTTCCGAGCATTTATCAGTTTTCAAAATAACTCCAGCTTCCTTATCTCATGGAGGTACTTGTGTCCTACAGATAAGGAAACCAAGCTCCGGAGATATGAAACAATGTATCTGTCCAGAACCATAGAAATAATAAATGTTGGAGCCATGGTGTAATTTCAGGTCGTCTGGCTCCAAATCTTTGTCCCTTACATGAAAGGACAACTGCCAGCAGTCATGTTAATAGAATGAGAATTTTGTTCTTTTGAATGTGCTGTGACTGTATTGTTAGATTTATTACTATAGGTTTTTCTAAGGTTATTTTTATATAAATATTAACTGTTGTTATCATAGCTCCTAAATCCATGGGCTATCCAGAGGGATTCATTTAATACAGTTCAATAAGAGCCTAGTATCTTAGGTAACTAAAATATCTTCTACCACCTAAAGAAGCAATGAAAGCATTTCTATAAATATGGAGACAGGATGCCATGTGTATAATTAAGATGAACCTTCATGAAGTCTGATATATGTTGAATCATCTGGATGTCTTGTGAAAGGCCAATGGGTGGACCCAACATAAGCGGACCAGATTCAGTAGCTCTACAATGGCTCCCAAGAATCTATTTTCCAAGGAATTCCTGGAAGGCATGATGCTACTGGTCCAGAGAGCATGATTTGAATGCTGACATTCATTCTGTCTGGGAGAGTAAGATGGGATATTGTGGAGATGATGTCCAGGCAAGGCTGGAAGAATAAAAGAGCATCTTCCTATTGAAATGGGAGGGAGGAACGGCATTCTGGGTAGACAGTGTAGCATTCATAAAGACACAGGAAAACCAATAGGTGGGGGACTAGAAGACAGGAGGTGTTGACACAAAGAAAAGGTGAGGCTGACCTTATGCCATACTAAGGCCATGGTCTGTCCTACATACATCCTGCAGAGTCACTGAAGGATTTGAAACAGAGACATGCTCGAGAGAAATTTGAACTAAGGAAAAACTGATACATTCTGACAGCAGTATGAGTGCTCAGAACAAATTCCCACTAACTACCTAAACTTTAAAGCTTAAACATTACAGTATCATGTCTAGGATGTGCCCATGTTGATATTTCAGGCAGTTAATCACCCCTCTCTGCCGCATGTATATTCAAGTCAAAGAAAGTGTCCTATGCTCTTTTGCATGTGGCAACTGCTAGTTCTACCGAGGAAAGAGTCAAGGTAAAGATACTGCAGTCGTTCACTGAGGACAGAAAAGAGAAACATCAGTAAGGACTGACCTAGGGCTTCCTGGAGAAGGCAGAGTATATGCTGACTTTATGGGACAGCGGCACTTCATAGGAGAAGCATTGCAGACAAGAAGGACCCCAGGATTAAAGGACCAGAGGAAATAGACAGTGTTCTACAGGGTCATTGAAGCAGCTGGGGAAATTGGTCAGCCTTACCAGGAGTTCTTGAAACAGAGGGGTAGTAAAGATTTAATCAAAGGAACTGTTTCTCCAGCCATTAATCTCTGGAAGGATTCAAGAAAAGGAAGATGTTAGGAGAAAATCATAAAAGGAAAATAAACGCCTCTCAGATAACTGAAAGCCCTCTCTCCTCTGCATCACCCAAGGATAGATAACAACAGTATCTGGAGAACAGGCTACACAGTCTGGCTTGCAGGCTAAGCAGATGGAAGATGCATTGGCTGTGGTTTGTTCAGTCCAAAGTGGCAGGAGTTACTACCAGTAACAGCCCTGTGAATGAGTTAGGTTAGCCATCTGACAATTCCTTATAGAAGGCCATCTGTCCTGTGAATCAGGACATCAGTCTGGGAGCCTTCCATTCCAGCTCCCAGATGGTAGCACAATGCCCCCTTGTAAGAGAGACATGCTGGGTCATAGGCTCATGATCAAATGTGCAAGACTAAAAATGTGTGTTGCTTTTGTAAATCACAACAATTCCCGTGCATTTCCTCCAGCCACAGTGTAGCCATCTCTAAGTCACTCTATTGCATTAAGCCTTGCCTTGCAGTTTTGGTATATGCGGAAATAAGTCCTCAAATTACTTTCTTATTGGGTCTTTATTAAAAAAAAAATGAAAGATTTGTTGAATGCATAGACAATGTCACTGTTAAATATGACATTTCATGCATTCTGAGAATTCCCCCAAACTACATAATTTTCTAGCTGACACCAATGTTTTTCTATTCCCAGGAGTAGCTCATCACTCTGTCTTCAGGGTCATTACTTTTTAGTGGTTGCGGTGTAAAGAATTCAAATGTGTGCCTGCACACACACACACACACACACACACACACACACAATGTCCCTTTTCACCATGGGCAGAGTCACAGCCTTTATGTCACCCTCCCTGATTCTGTTTTCTTGTTTTGGTTTGATTGTTGGTCGGCTGCTTGATTGGTTTGCTTGGGGTTTTGTTGTTATTGTTGTTGCTGCTGCTGCTATTTTGTTTTAAGGCAGGATCTCCATGTGCCACACCCTGGCTGGTTTAGAACCCACTATAGAGAGAGATTAGCCTGCCTGTGAACTCAGATATTGCCTGCCTCTGCCACCCAAGAGCTAGGACTACAGTTGTGTGACCTCTTGCCTAGCTTCTGCTGTGATATTCTCTCTACACTTCAGCTAAGCAGGGAAAGCAAACCAAAGTTCACCTCCCTCTTCGCAGCCAAAGAGGGAGAGCTGGATCTGTGACTGATAAAGCTGAGATGTGAGTGAGTCTGGCTTTCAGGTGACAGGATGCGTGTGCCTGGGATGCAGACAGCAGTTCACCTGTTTTAAGGGACTGTGTATCTTTTAAACCCAACGAGAAAACCTTGCTCAATATACCTTTGCCCATATTTTAGTGTAATCAACCAATTTTCTCTTTTCTAAAATGTTGTCTTGGGGAGAAAGCCTAAAAGGGAGGGAGAAAGGTGGGGAAAGAAGGAGAGAGAGGGAGAGAGAGGGGAGAAGGGAGAGGGAGAGACCTGGGTTGAATGGCGGGGGCAGAAAACAGGAAAGATGGTGAGTCTTTACCGAAGGGCGTTTCATGGGGTACAGCGACCTTAACAAAGGCCTAATTTTAATTGAATTATAGATTGTGTAATTATATAACCTGTACCAGCTGGTTTCAAAAAGCTACCAGATTCCTTTGAGAGCTGGAGCTTGGTCAGGAATATAAGGTGCTTCATTACTACCAAGACGAACAAGATGAAGCTTCTCCATATAAATCATCCCTAAAACCCCTATACGTGTGCATGCACTCACACTCACACTCACACACACACACACACACACACACACACAAGCATAATGTAGCAGAAGGGAAAACTGTCTTGAGGTTCAGTTCTGATTTAAAAGCCCCACCTCCATCTGTATGTAACATATTTGCCAAAGCACCTGTAGTCTCCGAGGAATGGCTGCATAAACAGGACATTATTGCATCAGACAGGTAGGAATAATTTCTCTAATTAGTCTTCAGAGATTTCATTTTTCATTTAGAAATACTGGGAATTTAATTTGTTTGTGATAAGCGGTTGGCAAACCGACAATGGCTGCAAGCGCCTACTCCCTCTGTCTTGCTTTGGCTGGTGTTCTGTGGGAGCCTGGGAGGTCTATCTATCAACATCACCCCAACTGAAGTACCTTTGCATTGAAAAATGCGTTCTAATTATATAGTCTTCACTTGTGATGCTAGAATAATCCTAATGGCTTTCCCCTGGTCATTTTTCTTTTAGATTAAAGTTTTTTTTTTCTCAGTCGCCTCAGATTCTGCAGTGGAGAAGTAATTCATGATATGTGCCTGTTGTTCCTAGAGACACAGAGCAAAATATTTTTGAGCTAATTGTATTTTATGGATTAAAATGTGAGTGTGGCTGAAGATAGTCTCCGACTCAAGCTTTGATGAAAGGCCTCATTCTATTCTATTCTACTCATTCTCTTTATTTTGTTTGAAAACATCCCTCTCTCCAGACGGATTGATAGGGACGAAATGGAGACCCCATAAATCATGGCTATTGATTTACATTTGTTTTAGCTCTCCTGATTTTTTTGTGCCTCCAATGGCATAATTTGTTATCTTGATGGCCAGCCCTGGACTGATGTGGGGACAGAGACTAAACGGCAGTGTCTTTCCATCCGCACTCATCTGTCTCTGGAAGAGAAGAGCTTTCAAACAAACCTGTGCTCCTCTAGCTTTTTAAAACATAACTTCAGTATGTTTGCCACAGAGACTATAGGCACAATAAAATCTGCAGCACATGGTTACTGTTAGAACCTAAAAAAAAAAAGAAAAAGGAAAAGAAAGATGTGTTTAATTTATGTGCGTGAGGATATGCATTGCATGAGAGTACCTGGTAGCTGCAGAGACCAAAAGAGGGCTTTGGATTCCCTGCAACTGAAGCTCCAGATAGTTGTGGTCCACCATGAGGGTGCTGGCAAGTGAACCAGTCTCCTCTGCAAGAACAGTAAGTACCCTTAACCACGGATCCATCTATCCAGCCCTAGCTTTGGATTTTTGCATAGTATGGTCCAGCCCAGGCATGTCTTCTTTACCCTGGATGTTGAGGAAGCCAAGAGTTCTTCCTCCGGGCTTTCCTCTCGTGCAGCTAACTCTGAGGGTTGAGGAAACAAATAGTATTTTCTGGAAATATTCATGATTCAGTAATTCTGACATCTTCCAGTTAGGAATGATGAGAGATGGAATCTGTTGGATGTGCCTTACTCTGCCCATTAATAAGAGCGGCCAGGCTTCCTTCTAACCTGTGTATGCTGAAGTACTTGCAGGCAGAGCTTCTTCAGGGGCTGTCAGATTGCAATGGGGTCCACTTCCTGAATGTTCATCGTGTACTCAAGCCTTGTTCCTTGTGTTCCGTTGTATTTATTCATTTTTTGATGATTTGAATGAATGCTTTCATTTGAAATGTCTGTTTTACACCCTCTTTCTCCCCTCTCTTCTCATTCAGTATTCAGTCACATCTCTCAAGACCATCCCAGCACTGTGCAGAAGATGTGACTCACAAAATGAAGACAGATCAGGTAGGCCAGACCCCTCACTTCTCTGGTCCCCCAGGGTTGAGAAGACCCTAGAAAGCAGATTCCCTGGCTTTGGTTGCCCTTGAATTCTGCTGCTTTCTCCTGATGGTCTCTCTGCTCCCTGGCACCTTCAACAAACAGATGTAGGCTCATCTATAGGAACAGGAGGTCCTAACAAGGACCTGGCTGTGTATAAATCGACGACACAGATCCTCTTGATATCTTCAAACTGTAGTATTGACAGTGATTTGCTGAAAACTCAAGAAAGCAGTGGTGGCAAAACATAATGATGCAGGCGCCAACGAAAAAATGCTGGATGCATTTTCTACCCATATGGCAATGACCAAAGTGAGGGATGGTGCTTTGCCAAAGTCTGAAACCCTATCAGGATGTGACATGCTAGAATCTGCAATAAGGCATACTATAACAGTTAAGATGAAAGCAAGGCGCTGGAGTTTAATAGTGTAAACTAAACAGAGAATTATGGCAGAAAGATGAAAACCAGCTGGCTGGCCTTCTCTCTTTGCCCCATCCCCCGACTGAAAAAACATACATTTAGTGTTTTTCTCCCTGTAAATCAAATTAAATCACTCTGATTTTCTCTCTGTGATGGGCAAAAATGAAAATAAAAAGTATATTGATGGGGATGATATTAAACTATTGAATGGTGTTCATTATTTTGTTCTACATAATTACTCAAAGGCGTCACCATTAACCTTGCCAAACTGAACCTCTCCTAATAGGCACACCAGGCTGGAGAAACATGTTTGGCAGGAGACTTAAGATAATCCTTAAATTGTGCACATGATGTTTAAAAATAAATAGAAGTATCTTTCCAATACAGCTACTAGAATTCTGAATTTCCAACTGAGAAGACTTGGAAAACTAACTTTCTCCACTGGACCATTTATTTTGCTTTGACATTTTGCTTAGAAGAGACAGCAAACAATGTGTGTACGGGTTTGTTTATTTCTATGAGAGTGTGTGTGTGTGAGTGTGAGTGTGAGTGTGAGTGAGTGTGTGAGTGTGTGTGAATGTGTATGGGAGTGTGTGTGTGTGTGAGTGTGAGCGTGTGTGTGTGTGTGTGGAGAGTCTCTGTGTGTGAGTGTATGTGTGTGTATGAGTGTGTGTGTGTGAGTGTGTGTGAGAGTGTGTGTGAGAGTGTGAGTGTGTATGAGTGTGTGTGAGTGTGAATGTGAGTGTGTGAGAGAGTGTGTGTGTGAGTGTGTGAGTATGTATGTGTGAGTGTGTATTGTATGTGTGTGTGTGGAGAGAGTGTCTGTGAGTGAGTGTATGTGTGTGTGAGTATGAGTGTGTGAGTGTGTGAGTGAGTGTGTGAGTGTGTATGAGTGTGTGTGTGAGTGTATGTGAGTGTGTGTGTGTGTGTGTGTGTGTGTTGGTAATATATGAAAGTGAGTCAGAAACATCACAGGATTTAACTTTAAATTCAAATGAAATTTTTCTTTTGCTCTAAACTATTGAAAAAAATAGAACAGAAACTTGGGAGGCAATGGGATAAAGGGCATTGTGGGGCATGACGGTTGAAGGGAGGTAGCGGTGGATGAATGTGATCTAAATATAGTCTGTAAATAAATAAAATTTTCAAAGAATGCACAAATATCATTTTTAAAAAGGCACAAGTTTATGCTAATTTGGACAAGGGGGTTTTGGCTTTAATGCCCTTAAGGATTTATCTCCTTAAAGCACCAATATTGTTCAAAATATGAAGAATGATTGTGCTCAGAGGCACTGGAGCAACCTCAGAGTCCAAAGACTCAGGTTCCAGTTAGAATCCAGCCGTGTATTAGTTACGTGACCTTGACCCTGTAAGTAATCATCTGTAAACAAAGGAGAAGCTGCTACTAATCATTGGAGGCTACGTTAAGGGTCAAATCCCATACTTTATCAGTAGGCACTTTGCAGATGGAAGACTTCTCTTTCATTCTTTAATTGGAGGTGTGGAGTGAGAGACAAGCAAGAGCAAGCCCTTCATTGGTGCTAAATTAAGTGCTCCTGACATACTGTGTAAGTGCTTATAGTTACTATAAGCACTTACACAGTAGGTTGTTCATGCTGTAGATATGCAAGCCTAAGGACAGAACAACCAAATACCTTGCTCAGAATCACACGGTACTTAAGCTCTGGAACTGGACTCGCCCCAGCAAGTCAGTCTGTAGATGCTGTCTTCTTTTGCATGACATATGCTACCTCCACACACGGACCAAGAAGCAACAATGTCACCTTAATGTTTTCAAAATGCTTCAAGTCAGCATGTCCACCTATTAAATGGTAAATTTCTTTTCTCTATTAAATAGCTACTCTTACCAAATTAAGGGAACAGAGGGTTTTATCCTGGGTCTGCTTTATTCTGTCCTCCTAGGGTCTTTTGACTTATAGCACTTTCCTCCTGTGGTGAAAGACACACCCAGCATGGGTTTGGGACTCTAGCAGGAGCAAAGGCCCAGCCAGCCAGTGCTCCTGGCAGTCAACAATAACTAGATTTGATAGGAAGCAAAAGAAAAGAGATCTAGATGGGATCTCTCTCTCTCTCTCTCTCTCTTTCTTCCCCTCTCTCTTACATGCACACATGCATGCGCACACACACATACACAATATGAAGGATCATTGAGAGGCTTGGAAACCAAATTCTAATAGACAAAGAATAATCCTAACAAAAGAGCAAAAGGACAAGTTCACGGGTGCACAGTGTCACTGCAACTATAGGCTTATCGCAGATGTCTATAGGCTTATCTGTGGACTTACAGCACTGGGTAAAGTTTCCAGACCCAGTTTGTAAAAGAATGGAGTCTTTCTCAGTCATTTCTCAATAGCCACATGTAGAACTAACCCTTCCACTCGGTCTTTCTTTGGTCAACCATGAAGCAGCTTCTTTATAAATGCTAGCGAATATCTACCTTTTCACACAGGCAGCAGCAGAAATTACTGTGGCCACCGAGAAAAGTGCACATTGTCTTTAGAATGGAGCGTTCCACTGGGAAAGTCTCCCAAAAGCCTCTGCCATTTGAAACACACTCTGTTATTTCTCATTAATCAAATTTACTAGCCATTTTCTGTTTGGGGTAGATTGTCAGATGTTCACATCTATCTCTGTGCTAAAGAAGTCCTTCAGCAAATGTTCCCACTTGGTCGTTGCATTAATTCAATCAACAATGTGTGTTGAGTGTTCTTTGATCTAAGCACAGAGAACATGGCAAACAAACGAACAAACATAAAGCAATATAGAAGTTCCTGTGTTCATGAAGCTTATATCTGTATGAGGTGATAGTCAGAGGATCAGAGGACACACAAGCCTACAAGTAGGCAAGAGAATAAGAAGACAACATGGGCCGTGTGATAGTCTCTCAATCTGTGGGTCAAGACCACTTTGGGGTCTAAATACCCTTTCCCAAGGGTCATATAACAGATATCCTGTATATCAGACATTTACACTATGATTTGTAACAGCAGGAAAATTACAGTTATGAAGTAGCAACAAAATAGTTTTATGGTTGGGGGGTCACCACAACACAAAAGAATTAAAGGGTCGCAGCATTAGGAAGGTTGAAAACCACTCTGATAGAACAACTTGTGGGACTTTGGTGGGGAGAGTGTTTAGGAGCCCAGGGAGTATATTAGTTACTTTCCTTATTGCTGAGACAAAATACTTGACAACTTCAAAGGGTAGGATATTTTGGTTCTCAGTTTGAGTGCACAGTCCACCATGACACGGAAGTCGGGCAGCTGATCACGTGATATCCGCCAACAGGAAGTAGGGAGAGATGACTGTGGGTGCGCAACTTTGCTGCTCATTTTCACTCATTCCAGGACCTCGGCCCGGGGCATGGTGCCAACCCACAGAAATGATGAGTCTTCCGACCTTAATTAACCTAACATGGAAACTCCCTCACAGTTGTGCCAGAGGTTAGCTCCCAGATTAGCCTAAATCACATCAACTTGTCAACTGAGAATCTTAGAGGGACCCAGCCATGTGAAAGGCAGCAGAGAGGGCTGAAAACGAAGGCTTGAGCAATGCCCACTCCTTCCTCTAAATTTAGCAATTACGATGATGAAGCATGGAGGGAAGAAAATCAGTGTGGCTGTTAAATGGTGATCAAACTAAGAAACAGCTGGAGAGGATAGGAGATGGTGAGGCCAGACTCCATAGGGAGCACCGTTTACGGTATAGCAGGAATTCCAGATTTTGTAAAATCCTCTCACAGTCTGACCATCATTTCCTCAAAGGGCCTGGGACCAGAATGCTTCGGAATGTGGAGTTTTCTATATTTTAGTTGTGTTTTAGTTCTTGTTTTTCAGGCAGCCTGAAGCACTTCCGCCTGTTTTTTGAGTGTTCTGCTGTGGATAATGGTAGTCTTGGATATAGCCATTCAAGCACTCAACAGACATGGCCCAAGGCTCATCTCCCTGCATCCCTGCACCTGGGTCGGCTTGCACCGTATGCTGCTGGCTGGCAACTGCCACAGTGCTGTCAGCAGCTTCTGAGTCGTGCTTTAACTCCTTCTCCCAGCTCAATACAACCTGAGAGTCCATCCCAGAACGTTCTTCTTTTTTAGCCAAAGGACTCAGTTCTTACAGGACTCTTGTTTTGTTTTGTTTTTCCCTAATAGGAATAATACAGTAAGAGACTATTCCTTCAATGCACTCACTACACAATGGCTAGGCTTCAATTTTTGTGAGCAAGGGAAGTTGAAAAAGAAGGCAGTGTGACGAAGATAAGCAGGAGGTAGGAAGGAGGCAACTTAGTGAGGAGTGTGAAGCTCAAGAACATCTTCTACCTGTGGTGGGCTGCAGCCATGAGGTGCTACTTAGAGATTCCTGATTGCAAGCATTGTTCCAAGTCTTCTGTTCCAAGACATTTATCTTCTCCACAAAATAATTCTGATGTAGGACCAGTATGACGTCCATTCTATTAATGAGGAGAAAGACTTGTAATTAATAATTTGCCCCAAATCCTTGACTCTAAAACCAGCTCCTCTGTCTCTGGGGCCCCTGTGAATCTGAGTCAACTGAGGGATAATTTAGTTTAAGGAACCTTGGATATCAAGCAGTGTAAGTCAAGGGTTAGCAAGGGACGTTGGTGTGAAATGTTCACATCTAATAAGGGAAATAATTGGTGGAATTTCCTGCCCAATATCTGCAACTCGAAGCCAGTGAGTGTTAGCTCTACAGTTGTCTTCAAATGAGCATAGAAATGCATAATGACAACATATGGTATTCAAAAAAAATATCCAATTTCATTGACTTGGAGTTTTTTTAAGTTAATTAGATATCCAAATACACATTTGTTTCAAATCCATGCTGCTATAAATGTCCTGTGATTCTTTCAAAATAGGTATCTGCTAATCTCACTGTAAACTTCCCTTGTGCAGGGAGGCAAATAAATACTAATTCAGCTTTGCAGCTGAGAACTTAAATGTACTCAGGTTAGAAACCTTGTTTATGCAACAGTGATAAAAATGCATCCAATAGCTCTAAAAAAATAGATTGTGAAAGACTTCCAATGATCAGATAATATGACATCAAATAAAGGAAATTCTTCATTCCAAAACTTGGTTTCTTGTAAAAAGTCATTTGTATGTATTTTAAAACTTTGCAAATTTGCTATATTTTTAGACCCTGTTTCTGCAAAATTTTGTGACAAACCCCAAAGCTATAAAAACAAACACTTACACCGTGTTTGAATATTTTCAAGTTTAGCCATCACCTAAAATAATAAATTGGCATCAAATGTATCCTGTAGACATTGCTATGACATAGTTAATGTTGCTAAATATATAAACCTCCTGTTTTCAATTTATATTAAGGTTTAATGTACAAGCATGAAAGAGAAAGTTAGCTTGGCAGTTTTAATTTTAAAAAGTCTGCAGATTAATCCATTTCCCATGATGTCACATAAAATAGACTTCAAAAGAATAAAGGAACTGATTTTCTAAACTCTCAATCAAAAAAAATCACATTGGGGGCTGGAATGAAGGCTTAGTGGTTAAGAATGACTTCTCTTGCAAAGGACTTGAGTTCAGTGCCCAGCACTCACTTTGGACTGCTTAGAGTGGTCCATGACTCCGGCTCTAAAGGATTTGATGACCTCTTTTGGCCTCTGTAAGCAACTGTACTCATATGCACATGCTCTCCCCACAGACGCTCAAGCATATACATGATTTTAAAAATAAAATAAATCTTTGAATAAACAGGAAATGAACACTTTCAGATGATACAGCTCAAAATATTTTTTTAAATCTCAGCTTATTTAATAACAGTAAAACCTTGTAAGCAAGTGAGTGTTCTTCACCTCAAATAATTGTTTTAGCGAGGCATGGTTATAATTCAAGGACTCAGGAGGCTGAGGTAAGGGATCATTACTTTAGAGTCACCCTGGGCTTCACAGTGAGACTCTTTAAACAAACAAACAAATAAACAAATTTTTTCTTTCTTTAATAATAGTATAATTATAAACAAAATATTTATAATCATAAATAGAAAATTATAAGCATGGTATGATATGATCTATCATTTTAAAACATATGAAAATTAAATAAAACTATAATTAACCTTGCCATTAAAACAAATGTATTTTTTCAAGTTTTTTTCCCTCAGACTCTTTTGTGCAATTGTATTATAAGGACAATTTCACCTGATGCTTTTTTTTGTTGTTGCTAAAGAGTTTGCATGCATGCCAACATTGTAAGTGGACCACAGAATGTTCCTGTAAAAGTGGAGCTGCCGCCACTGTCCAAATCACTTAGCTTATTTTTATTGGAGTCTAAGGACCTCCTATCCACCAAACTGGCCATTAGAGGAAAGTCTTGGTAGAAATGAACACAGGGAAATAAGAATCAAGGAATGACAGGAAAGCAGAGGGACAAAGAAAATCAGTGGGCAGGCAAGGAGGAACGGGAATGAAAGCACAGAGAAGACAAGCTGTGCACATGCAGAAATCCTCTTAAAGGAGTGTGGCCCTGCAGAGACTTTCTTCTGAGGAGGCGCAACACCCACCGCACCTTCCTAACCCAGTGCAAAGGGAGTCGGGAGATGTGTGTGTCGGGAGATGTTCTTTGTAAGCTTCAGCATATCTCTGGCATCCTCCACTTCTACTCTTTTGTCCAGTGTTAGAAGCTGTCTGTCTTTCCGTCTCAATCTGTGTCTGCATACTGCTTCTGCTCTGTGTCTCCTGTAAAAGGGGGAAGGGATTGGGAATGGAAGTATAACTCAGTTGGCAGAGTGCTTGCCTTGCATGTATGAAGTTCTGGGTTCTATCCTTGCAAAATAAAACAAGCATGGTAGTGCAAGCTTGTAATGCCAGCTAACACTTGGGGAGTAGAGGTTCAAGCAAGCCTGCGGTATGTGAAGCTCTGAGGTGTCCCTCCCTGAGACAGAGGGAGGAGAGAGAATCAGTCATCTAAGAAGTAGGTAGTAGAATCCTAGAATCTCATAGTTGAAGGACCTACCGCTCTTGGCATCTGCTCAACTTGGCCCTCTCCTCTCAGTGTGGTACAGGACCAATACAAGCACTTGCAGCATCACCCCAGGCTTTCAACTGCAGGCTTTCAAGCCTCACCCCAGACCCACATTCTGAACTTACAGTGTACAAACTTGGTCCCAGGCTATCTATTTATGCATTCAAATTTAAGAAACGTTTACCTAAGTCACTTAGAATTCAGCCCATTGTTCTTAACTGAACACAACAGTCTCCTCAAAAATTACTTGTCTACCATGCATGTCCCTCCCTTGGTCATGAACTGTACAATGGGAATTCTTGTGTGGCCATGGGAGACATAGAATACTTTGCTGCTGGACCAGCAAGCTTTCCTGATGCCATTCCTCCAGCCTTTGGCTTTCTTACCACATCAACCATTCAAAAAATCAGGCGCTCTTATAGGGTTTCACCAGCAAAGAAACCTTAGGTCCCTATACCTGACTCCCTAGACCATTAATATATAAAGTGAGCCACATACGTAACTATATTTTTTTTCTAGTAGCCTCATGGACCACATTCCACTAAAGAGATGAGTTAATGTAACAATGTTTTGTTCAACTCAATATCTTAAAACTATTATCATTTAGACACATGCCACCAACTACTTATTAAGTACTTCATAACCAAAGATTTCCAGATGAGACAGTGAAGGTCTGAATTATTCCAGCACCCCCACAACAAACCATATTATATCCTAACTCCCTATACATTTTCTCCTCTTAAGTTTTTTGAGGATTCCTTCTTTCTTCTCCCTTTGTGTGTGTGAATATAGGGAGAGCCCAGAGCCGTGCTGAGGACTGAAAGCAGGGCCTTCCACACGCTAGGCTCTTGCTCTGCTGCTAGGTTTTGCCTCCAACCCTCCTTTTCTTTATATTTTGAGTCAAAGTCTAAATTACACAAGCTGACCTTGAACTCATTCTGCAGTCCCAACAGTCCTTGGAATTAACCTGCTTTAAAGAGTTACGGGAAAACCACATCTCTAGTTCTCTACATCCATTTTTGCCTTTAGCGTCTCCTGTATGAGTTGCCTCACTATAGAGGACATCATTGCCTCCTTCCATGAAATCTATGGACACTTTGGTGAGCTCACCACTCTTAGCCTCATGGAAGTATTTGAACCTATTGGCCACTGTTACCTCCCTCCTGTTTTCCTTCGTAACATGGTGACAGCCCCTTATTCTCCTTTACAAATCCAGGGCCACCCTCTATCCTTTTTGTCTCCTCGTCTCTCCTATCCTTCATTTCAGGTCCCCTCTACCTGCTACCATTAATTTCCAGCTTCCTTTCCAACAACCCACTCAGTATCTATATTAGATGTCTCACAGAATTTAAAAAAAAAAATCCTTGATGTACAACATGTTTCTCAGAGGAACACACACAGAGACACACACACATACACCTCTAGGCATGCACCTCGTTAAGTAGCTCTTGGGTTACCAGGAAACTCACTGTGTTGCTGAGGGTTGAGTTTTCTTTCTCGGTTGTTTCCCACTTCATTCTACTAATAAGTGCTGGGTCCTCTATGTCCAAAGAATGTCTTTGTGCTCTGAGGAGTGTCCAACTAGGCTGTCTTCAGTGGATGATAACTACAAATTCAGATCTACACAAAATCATAAGCTTAAGACATTATGGGAAGGGTATGAATTTTTTAAAAAATATTATATATAGGTGGAATCTAAGGGGAGGCCATTAGATTATGAGAGAGACCTGCTGAATGGAATTAGTGCCCTTTTGAAAGAGCCTGGTGTATTAACCCTAAATGGCCTTTCTTGTTTTCATCTCAAGCATTCACTGTGGGTCTTTCTGCTTCAGCAATGAGAGATATGAATCTGCAGATCCTCTGCTGCTTTACGACTCTGAAAATGTACTATCTTCTACCCAGATTGTCACAAATTACCTGTTCTCTCTTACTTCCCCATTCTCAGATATTTGGCTTTATCTACTCTGCATTAGTTTTAAATATTACCTCCTACATGGGCTTTCTCATCTGTTCTATGCCCTTGTACCCTGGCTTATTTCCATAAAAAGCACTTGCCTTTTGTTACATTTTATTCTTCTCTACTCTGGCATTATTATTGTCTAAAAAATGGTGTGTCTATTTCATTCTCCCCTGCATGGAGGATAAAGGAATACTGTGCATGGAAGACATTTGGCAAATGCTTACTTAGAAATGGGTCTGGAAAGGACACTTAGCACTCTGTCTGTCACCGACTAGCTATCACATTCCTGAACACTCTTTGTCATGTCCTTGTATCTCTTGATCATATTCAAAAGGGATCAACAGCTTTAGCCAGGAATGAATTGGCAGATGGATAAATAGATTCTCAGTAGTAAGATAAATATAAATTTATATTTTAACACTCCCAATAATAAACAAGGTAGAGAGTCTGCTCATCTATCTTTAGAAGAGTTATTAAAAACCATTTCCCTAACTCTGTTCCCAAACTGTAGTGTGATACTAGAGGGCTTTCCAAATGTAGGAAGAGCTCATGTTGGGGTTTTCACTAAAGGGACTCTGAAATGACTCCAAACATGCTTTGCCTTGGTTGCTGGGATTCTATGACCTACATGTAACCCAAATAGAGAGACGGTAAATTGTCTGTTTAGGGAGTCATTGAAGTTTTGATGGAATGGTCCTCTGGTGCTATGGAAAGTTAGGATCAAGCAACTTTCTTCCTGACTGAGAAATCAGAATGCTACATTATTTTCCACATAATACTTAAAATTCCCTGAGTTCCCATTTATTTCCAAGTGAGAATGCATAGGAATTACCCATCCATCTTCATGACCTGTTATGAAAAGATCTCTGATGAAATCATGCACTCGCCTGTGCTCAGAAATACAGAAAGTCTGACATGGCTGTATTGGCAGCTTTAAAGTGTTCAAGGCACAGGAAAATCCCAAAGAAGAGACCATTTTGTGAAATCCAGAAAACACATTTTCATCTCCTTTCACTTGTTATAATAATGTCTATGAAGTCCATACTGACATAGCTAGTTAGTTTCTAAATGAGGACACACGGACATACACACACACACACACACACACACACACACACACATGCACGCACACACATTCCTCTACTTACCTACATTACCCGCTTACCTGCTCTGTCTGCCCTCGCCTCTCTTACCCAGGGGTAGCCATAACTCCCTGTTTTGTTCTTGCTGTGGACCAGCACTGTCAAACATCACACCTTCAGTTAAAAGAGGTTAGTGTGTGTATGTGTGTGTGTGTACACATGTGCACACACGCATGCGCACATGCGTGCACACATGTAGAAAGTATGTTCAGCTTACTCCAAAGCCGTCTTTTGAAGTGTCTCAGCTTGATGAGCCTTTTCACTAGCCATCTGCTATGTCTCTCTGTACAGTTCCACAGACTGAAGGAGAGAGGGGTAGGAGAGAGTGAACCTAGTACATGCGCCTGGAGTGAACACAAAACTTAATCCACTAGCAAGGTTTTATACTAATGTCATGATGAAGGACAGCATACTTTTTGCATGACAGAATAACTCTCTGAAAAATGTGTGTTTTCTTCAGGCCTACCAATTACCGTTCTGTGGAAACTGTACTTCGGAAGCCTAAACTTGTCCAAATATTGAGTCTGACTTCATGATAGAGTATGCCTCTTCAGTAAAGATATGTCTCTTCTACCCAGGCTTATGGGACTTGAGTGAGTCAGTGAGTTTTCTCAGAACAAAGAAACATACAGAGATAGTCGGCTGAGTTATCTGAGCACGTCTGCAGAGCCACGGACAGAGCTGAGCATCATAGAACATGACCCTGACATGTTCAATAACAGCTGCTTGGTATCCGTAGCCTTTTAAAGAAGGTTGAAAACCTAAATCGATGACATTTTCCTTGCAGCGTGTGAACAGTCTAACATGAATAGATCCATGAGTGGAATATTTATAGGGATGAAGTCATACGTACTTCCCCTTCAACCTCAGGATGCCCTCAGTCAGGAGTCTGTGATGTCAGTGAAAAGGATGAGCCAGCAACCCCACTGAACATTCCAGAAACACGTGTTCCTTTTATACACATCACTCCTTCCATCATAATGTCCTGACACAATTCTCTGGGGCCAGAGTTCACTCAGCCATCCCTTGGATCAGGTTTCAGACTAATCCGTAGGACAGCACAGATCACCCCAGCAAGTACTTCTCACTCCAGTTCATACCCTTCTTCACATGGTCGTGAGATAATGGGAGCCACCTGTCTTCACTTCTTATACGACATGGGTCTGCTACAGACTTCATGTGACCAGTGGCAAGGAAACTCATGACTCTAGCATTAACAATCCCAGTTGTTCATAATTTCTGTCCCATTGGGGTGAAGACAAAAGGAAAGTGGGCAGAGCTAGAAACATGCTTGCCTAGGATGTACCAAGCCCTAGGTTTGATCCCCAGCACCACATAAACGGAACATTTTGTTGATTTGTCATTTCAACAATCAAGAAGTAAAGGCAGTTGCATCAGAAGCACAAGGCTATCCTTGGCTACAAAGAAAGTGCAAGGATAGCCTGGGCTACATGAGACCTTATACTTAAAGAACAAAGACTAAAGGAAATAGAATGCTGGAGAATACATAGGGTGTATCCCTAAAGCAGCCTACATTAAGGCTGCAATGGATATATAGTTTGTTATTTATACTTAAAGAAATTAAGATAAATTTGACCAGATTGCTTCCCATGGAAAGTAGAATCCATTTCACTTGACATAATCCTTTCTTTCTCTTCTCGCTGTCACATGCTTATTTTATAATATGGGCACAGGTCTCCATATTTAGAAATAAAATAAATGGGCATTTTAGGAGCCAGCATTGGTGTTTAGTCTTAAAAGTTGGGTCTACCATGGCAACAGCAAACGGTCCATTATCTTCTTAAACAGAACAATTTATCAAGCCTAGGAGCCAGAGAATTATGTGTCAGCAATCGTCTCGGCCTCATAATTATAAATTGAGGGGGATTTGGTAAAATGCATGAATCCAAAAGAATTATAGTGTTTCATTGTGAGTCAGAATAGGAATCAAGAACCCTGTTATTTGTACACATTCTACATCATCAGAGATATTTAGAGTGGGTCAGATCTTCGCAATGATACTGTCTAACCTTGTTATTTTCCAGATGAGGACATTCAAGTAAAGAACTTTTTTGTGGGTTGGGGGAGTTCTAGCCAGGGTTTCTCTGTGAAGCCCTGGATGGCCTGGAACTCACTCTGTAGGCCAGACTAGCCTTGAACTCATAAATCTACCAGCCTCTGCCTCCTGAGTGCTGGAATTAAAGGTGCCACCACCACCACCCAACAAGAACTTATTAACAGAGTACATTAAAGTACATCACTATGCAGCATACCTTCTAGTTGTCTGAGCCACTTCAACAACTATCTTTCAAATTCTCACCTCAGTTTAAAAGCAAAAGCAAAATATGGACTCATTATAACCAGACTTATTTCTTGTATTTTGCATTTCTTAGTTCAATGTATTCCTTCCTTCCTCCTTCTCTTGGCTCCCTCATGGAAAGATTAAGTCACCAAACCCCATTGTCTTTGAGGAGCCATGCTGGGCAGTGAGCTGATTACAAGCAAAGGGCGCTTCTTAAGAAATCTGCGTCCTTGAAGCACCCTCAGGATAAAGTGAGACTCCAGACTTTCTGCAGATGTGGTCAATAATTATCTGGGAACTGAAAGGCAGAGAGTAGCTATTCCACAGGAGAGTAGGCAGAAGTGGCTCGCTGGGGAAACACTGGCTGGCTGTCTCCGATGTGATGAGCATGAGTGTCAGTCAGGGACAACAGCAAAGATTTTATAGGAAAGGCAGAATAGGCCCGAAGGCAAAAGCACTGGTAGATAGCCATGAATCCAGAAAGTTGATTTAGCATTAGTGGAGAGTGGGGCAGGGCAGGGGGTGGGGGAATCATGAATGCTGAGAAAAGAAGGTAAATAATAAAGTGAATAAAAAAAAAACACTATTATATGTCTTGCTTAAGATTTGGTTGTGAACAAAGAAGCCAGTGTCCACAAACTTTGTAACTTAAGTGACATTTTACATCATGTGTATATCCCAAAATCCTCCTGTTAATTGATTGCTTACAAAAGCCACTGACCCTGAAGCCTACAATCAGTTTATTAAGGGATACTCTATGTTTTGGGAAGAAAGTAAACTCAATTACCAAAGTAAGATTCCTTAAGTGAATGAGGAGGAGTAAGAAAAGGCTGAACACTGAATGGTTCTCTTACACCGTGAGTGAGATGTGTTTATCATGAGTCCTGGGGTGTGTCTGACACAGTGGGGTATGCATCCCATACCCAGGACAATATCATTTTAGGAAGTATGGAATACTTAAGGTTTGGCAGCTAATGTGACAAATTGGACCTTACCCAAGGAGGAATTAAATGGGGTAAAAAGAGAGACCAATGAGAGAAAAGAAATTAGTTAGTGGTGGTTGTGGAAAAAGATTCCAGTGTAGCCCAGTGAGGGTATGTAAAAGGAAGAGCCCAAATTTAGGAAAGATTTAGGATAGAGCCACAAGATGGTATCAGAAGGATGTGGGGTAGAGGTCAAGGGAACAAATGATAGACAATATCCTTGGGGGTGAGTGACTTGGGGAGCTATATAAATGACCCTGTGGTTGTGTAAGCCAGGATTAAGAGGATTGGGGGAGGGGAGGAATTGAGGAAGGAGAGGAAGGGAACCAGACAGAGGTGTAGCAAGTCAGAGCCTTGGATTAGGATACAAAGCCAACCAGGGAGCCTTGCATACTCTAGATCCATGCTAATTCTTGTTGGGAAAATGTCTGGCTTTTGATGGTTATGGGATAACTGAAATTTTCTTGCTGGTTCTCACAGCATCTCAGACACCAGCTAGATTATAGGAGACCATTCTGTCCATAAATCACCATCATAAACATTCACCTTGCTGCTGATGCCTTTAGAAAATTTGTGATTCCATCAGGGAGATAAATTGAAGGCGTGCTAGGCATCTTTACTGCCCTAAGGTGTTAAAAGTGAGCCCATTTAAGAGCAAAACATCATTAAAAACCTACTTAGGTAAGCAATTTTCTGGGAGTTTTGAAGGATAGAGAGATACATTAAACACAGATATTGTTCTCATAGAACTTATAAAGACTGAGATAAAATTTTCCAGGGATTTAAATTCTGTTCATGTATCAAGTATTTGTGCATAATTTCTACAGAAGAAATCTAGCCTCGAAAGCCCTCCAAGTGGCTATTGCTACTATGAAATATGTTCCCACAGATGACAAGAATGTTATGATGTTACTGGAGCAAAGCAACAATAAAATGAATTTGTTGGTACTCTTAAAGAATTGAAAGGGAAAAATCTTGCCTGCCATTAATAATCGTTTTCGTATGCTGTGTATTTATTCCGCGTAGGAGAAGTCAATGGCTGTTTGCCTTTTGTTTGTTGCATTTCTGCTCATCCAAATATGTGACATAGCAACAAGTTTGAGCATTCTCATGAAACCCATTAGTTCCATTTTCATAAGCGGGTTTTTTTTTCCCCTCCTTGGCAGTCAAACCTAGCAGCCACAGACTTTACCCTAAGTCTTCAAAACAACCATAGGCTTGAGTGAGGGAAAAGACAACATGCCTAAATGTTGACACTCCTTCTTCAGTTTCTAGACCTTTCTGGGGAAAGAAGTGTTTTTATAAAACACAGACAGAATTCATTTACATAGAGCTTTCTTAATGGCTCCTGTCAGAGTAAAACAGCTGAGAAACATATGGTACCCATTTCCCTGTATCACTCAAGGAAAAAAGTTCGCATGTAAATAAAGCCAACATAAAAGAGTAGCCCTTTGAACCCATGACCTTATATAATACATAAATACATCAGTAAAGCACACTCGGTGCATTGACCCACTAAGTCATGTGGCTTTAAATATTTTTAATACATTATGAGATTCATAGTTTTTAGAAGCTCCAAAGAAGTCAAGGTTATTGACAAAATATCAGATGTCAGGCCAAATAATAAGCATATGTTCCGTAATGTCTATGTATAAGTTTCCCCACAATCTTTATAGATTTGGGGGAAGCTATTGAGTAAAATCAAATGCCTATTTATACCTTAGAAGGCTCCATGTTTTTTGTTTCCCTGTTGCTTCATGTGAATCAAGCACTCTGTGTTCCTAAGGCAGAGAAAATGGCTTGGCAGAAATTTCTGGCAAATTATAACTTCTCAAAGTTTAATATTTTAAAAAGGAAAAGAACACATTAAAGATAGAAAAATTTCACATTTACAGGGAACCGATTGAAATTATTAGCATTGTCTTTACATACTGACATTTCATAAGTGATTTTAAAGAATCTTGCTTTCTCTGGTGATTACCACTGCTGTGGGTTTATTAGCAGAACTTATTTCCCTCCCGTGAAATTAAGCTGCAAATCCCTCAGAAGGATTCACTTTATGCATGTTAAAAGATTAATGAATTGTGCAAAGCGAGATTCAAGTTCACATAGTTGTGTCAGATAATTGTGTTCTCCAGGCCAAGCATTGCGAATGGCTCAGAACTCTAGCCACAAAACGGTGAGGGTAAGGGAGTTGGGAATCTGAGGCCATCTAGATGCCTTCCTCGCCTTCTGGGTAGTCCTTGCTATGTATGTTATTCATGGGAAAGAAACCATTCCTCTTTCTATAGCTTTTAGTGTTCTCTTTGAGAACCAGAAGAGCCTCAGGGACGTGCTGTGTGCTACAGACCTTCTCAACCCAGGCTAAGTTATTGTCCATTTGGAGAACAGAACTCGCGATTTTATGATGAGGGCACTCAGTCGTCTCTTTCCTTTATTCCATAACTTTTAGGACACGTCTCGGTATGAGCCATGGCTAGTAGCACCAATTTAGGTAAGTCTGTTAGGAGCTCTTTAGCTGTAAGAGCTAGGCATTACCAGAACCTATTGTAAAAAGTTACAGACCTGAGCACACCTACTACCTCAGGGTCTCTCAGTCTTTGCCTGTGCCCAACAGCAAAGATGTGTGGGTTTACGTTGGATTAGACCCTTCCCAACTGCGCCTGTTTGGGGGGTAAAGGTGGCTGGAGGGAAGCCTTACCTGACTGACATAAGATGATATAAACCAAAGGCAGAAGAACAGGAATCTGTGAAGTAGCCTTCAGGAGTGTTGGGTCATCTGCCTTCTAGGAGAGAGGAGTGTCTTGGAGAGGATGCAGCCCTGCTGTGAGAACAAGAACACTGCAGCATCATCAGCTCACCCTAACATGTACTGCCAAGCAGCTTGCTTGCACTGACGCTTATTAAAAGAGACTGTGGTTTTTACCTTATCTCCAAATGTGTCTAGGTGCCTCACTGTCCATCTCAACCAGACACTTAGTTGAGTATAGGTTAGTGTTCCATCTTTATTTTATCAGTACAAAAAAATTATTTTTGAGTATCTGGCTCCCCTAGGTGTCCTTCATGACTTCTCCTTGCTCCATCTTTTCCTACCTTTCCCAAAATGGAGGGCAGTGTTACTCTAAAGAGTGCCCTAGAGACCTACCACCACCACCATGCTACATAGGCAGCGTATGGACACCTAGAGGCCTGCTTGCTGCCCCTCCATACAACACAGAGAGTATGCCAGCCTATTGGCCCACCTGTAGCAGAAACCACTACAATATGCAACTCTATGGTAGACAGATGGGAGAGAAAGTCAAGTGGAACAGTTTGAGCATTATGATGAGAGATGGAACTGGAGACTCTACAGTGGAAAGGAGTAGCCAGCCCCACCATGGGAGGCTATGCTGAAGTCTCAGCCTGTGCTGCCACTGAGGGCCATGTCTAGGTCCCATAGCCATGCAGAGGCTGAGGGCAGTGTAGGGATCTGTGGCTCATATTACTACTAGAGACCATGGGGAAGTCCCCAGTTGGGGAAGTCCCTGGTTGGGGCAGCCACCAGGGACCACATGGATGTCCAGGGGGTGTGCAGAACTGGCCTCACCCATCACTGGCTGTGGTGCTCTGGAGAGTTGGCCCCAATTTTCACCATCAGCAGCAGGCCCTGCATCTCTCCAACTTCAGTACCCAGGAGAGTGGGCTGTGTACCTCACCAGGGCATCACCTTAATGGCCAAAATCTACATCATCTGTGGACTGTTGGAGCCTGTGAAAGGGCCAGTTCTGTTGATCCAAAGCTGTAGGATCTCCATGACACAGGGCAACAACAAGGATAACTGGGAGGAGTCCTGAAAAGGATCCAATATTGATGGTGTCCCAGAAACCAGAGACCTGGAACCAGACCAGTGACTCATTATGGTGAACATTTGCAAGTGAAGACAGAAGGGTATATTGTAGAACTTGGACACCCTACAGCTTCTACCAGAGATGTTTTCATGCTTTGTTTTGTTTTGTTAATTTTTTGTTGATGTGTTTTTATTTTCTTTGGGGGGGAATTGCTACAAGGGTAGAAGGCAGATACAAGGGGACAGGGAAATGAGTGGGACTGAAGTGCATGATGGGAATTCACAAAAGAATCAGTAAAATGTATTTAAAAAAAAAAAAGTATGTTCTTTTGCCAAATGGAAATACGTTTTGTGGTTGTGTTATGACCTGGGAAGCACCATGTGATGGCCCTGCATGATGGTTGACTGGGATACTAATTATAGGGTGCATAGATTCACCCACGGTCTGTCTCCATGGACAGACCAGCACATGACCGCCTTAGGCTTTTCTTCTCCTACCTTTGACATCTAATAGAAGATTACATAGTAGGACAGAATTTGAGTTTGTAGAAGGATGAATTTGAGTTCTTCACATGGATGTCTCAAATATTAGAGATGCGTGTACCGGCAAGTACATGCTAGTGCATGTTTACGCATGTACGTATAACACTTGTCCACTGGCTTAGTTTGGAAGCCCATTCCTGCTCTGTTTTTGTTTTTCTTGGTTTTGTTTTTGTTTGTTTGTTTAAGGGTAGTGGCAAACTTGTAAATAGTACCAGAAATGCCCAGTAGTAAAATATCTGTCAGGGTTTATTTATTTTAATTTTTTTGCCTTTATCACTATTGCTACTTTAATTAATTTTGAGTCAGTATATGTCGTATCTCTTTTATCATTCTCTGCCTTGCAGTGGTGAGTATAATTTCATCCTCTTGAGATTATCCCTTTGCGCAGAGACCTACTGTGAGCGTAACCTAAGGAAGCATGTCTACCTACTACGTGGCCAAATTCCACGTTCAGATTCCAATTTAATAGCATCCTCTATTATCTTTTTTTAAACAGTTTCTAGCTCTAGCTGGAATTGTGGTGTCTCAACTCTCATTACAAACCCACAAAAGCCCACTGGAATCGCTGATGTATACAGTAAGTTCCGCCCAGTGAAGCGAGTTTCTCCACTGAAACATCAGCCAGAGACTCTGGAGAACAATGAAAATGAGGACCAAAAAACCAGTACAGTGGAATACCAGAAAGGAGGGGAGACTGACCAGGGCCCCCAACCTGAAGAGCTCAGCCCTGAAGATGGAGTCGGGGGGTTGCCAGGCAAGGGCTCAGAGCCCAGCCAGGCACTGGGCGAACTGGAGCATTATGACCTTGATATGGATGAGATTCTGGATGTGCCTTACATTAAATCCAGTCAACAACTGGCCCCGCTCACCAAGGTGACTTCAGAGAAAAGGATTCTGAATTTGTGCACAGCCATCAATGGCCTCTCTGCCAAAGCCTGCCCTATCTCAAGCACTGAGAACTCCACACCCAACATGACTCCATTTTGTGTTCTTTCTCCCGTGAAAAGCCCTCACTTACGGAAAGCACCGACTGCCCTCCGGGATCAGCACAAGCTCTCTACAGAAGAATCCGAGAGCTCACCTGCTCTGGGTAAATGTGGCCCCGCATATGAATCAGAAACCCACAGTAAAGACTTCTTAAACAAGGTTTTCAGTGATCCCCATAGTCGGAAAATTGAGAAGTCTGGGCCAGACTGCAAGCTCAGGTCCTTCCACCTGCAATCTTCAGCAGCAGGAGCCAAACCAGAGGAGCCCATCAATGGCATGAACTGGACCAATGCCCAGGGCACGGAAGAAAGAACTGAGTACCTGAAGAAAGTAAGAAGCATACTGAACATTGTGAACGAAGGACAGATATCTCTCTTGGTAAGTATTGATTAGTTCTTTGAGAATTTCCCACAAGGCGTCTTGATCATATTCGCTCCCTTTGCTTTGTTAACATCTCTGTTTTGCTAAATCTTTACCTGTGGCTTTGGTTGAGAGATGTATGTTTTAAACTCTAAGGTTAGGAGGTTAAAACAGGGGACACAAACGGCCACAGAAGGCTGAGAGCGCAGTATAACATCATCTGAACTCAGCCGGGATAAAAGGCATTTCATCTAAAAGGAAAACAAAACATAGGATCCAGCCCTGTTTTCCAGTCAAATCGGAATGCCTTTTCACCCTCCCCCTTGGCTTTTCAAATGGTTCCCTATGCTCTCCCTCTGGTTCTGTAAGGATGTCAGTCTTTAGCTGATGGCAGACCTGCCAAATATGTGAACAGAGAGTTCTCTGTTTCCCCTGATCATTATTCAGAAGAGTTGGAGTGGCGGGTGGGAAAGCATTCGCACATACAGCTTCCCCTAGAGGTTGATTGTTCTCTGACCCGCGAGGGGGAGAGGGTGTTACTTTGTTCCAGGGTTGTGTGTCTAGGGAACATGAAGCATTGTCTCCAAAGACTCCAGATATAGAATGACTCGGTATAAGAAATGTCTATTGAAAAGCTCAGCTGAAAGAACATCCCATCGGTTGCACTTTCTAGCTTCCAGACGCCGATCAGAGAGTAGCAAGCCTGGGCTCTTAAGAGTCTCTCTCATTCAGGAAAAATCACTGCTTCACAGCGTTGTGATTCTCCATAACGCTCGGCGTGCAGCAGATGAACTGTAATAGGCGTGGCCTGGTATTGCCAACAGGACAATACGATTGAACAGTTTTGCCAAATGAAGCCGTAACTTTTTTTCCTCTTCAAAATATGTTCTCAGTTTTTCCTGGCTGTTTCCTCTAATCCTCTCTGGTTCAATCCTTTCCTTCGGCCCATATATTCAGAAGACCCAAATGCTAATACTGCTCAGCTGAGTTCAAGCAAAAAAATTCTTCCAAACTTCATACTCAGAGTACTCAGAGGACTGAATTTCATATATATATATATATATATATATATATATATATATATATAT
>NW_022196895.1:48668438-48669368 GCF_008632895.1 Mastomys coucha
TACACACACACACACACACACACACACACACACACACACACACACACACATGTATATACTGCCAAAGTACCAAGTTGGCTCCAGATATCCCAGATACCCCTGGGAGTCTCTGGGGTGGAGGAGAAACCTGTGAAAGCAGTAGTAACCACAGCCATGAGGTACCATGCAAAGGGAGCCAGCCTGGCAAGTCCAACCCTCAAAACATTCATTCATTCAACAAACCCATGACCGTCAATAAAACATAGCCCCATCCCTCGGGCACATAGTGGGATGGCGACAGAGATAGAGAAGCTGTTGCTCATCATCAGTTTCACCCCAGGTACCTAAAAAGCCAACTGGAAACCTCCGCAGCTCATTGGTCCGAACTCTATGATCCTCTCTCATGCTGTCCCTTGAGAATGAATGTTGTAAAGCAGGGGTTCTCGGCCTTCCTAATGCTGCCACCCTTTAATAGAGTTCCTCCTTATTTTTGCTATCTCATAACTGGAATTTTGCTGCTCTGATGAAACATAATGTAAATTATTTTTAAAGATAAAGTTTGCCAGAGGGGTTACAACCCACAGGTTAAGAATCACTGGTCTAAAGCATATTATGAGCAGGGAAAATAGCAAGGGACTCTTAACTAGATTATGACCTGTCCATTCCTTGTGCCCAGAGTAGACCTTCCATAGCGTCTTGCTCTGACTTACTGGTTGAAGCTTCTCTCCCTCTCTGTACAGCCACACCTAGCTGCAGACAATCTGGACAAAATTCACGACGAGAACGGAAACAATCTGTTACACATTGCTGCATCAAAGGGCCATGCAGAATGTCTGCAGCACCTCACGTCACTGATGGGTGAAGACTGTCTGAATGAGCGAAACACAGAGCAACTGACTCCAGCAGGCCTGGCCATCAAGGTGACCACTGGGGGGTGGGCTACCCTAGGTG
>NW_022196895.1:48669378-48690687 GCF_008632895.1 Mastomys coucha
GGCTACCCTAGGTGACCACTGGGGAGTTAGGCTACCCTAGGTGACCACGGGGGGGCTGGGCTACCCTAGGTGACCACTGGGGGGCTGGGCTACCCTAGGTGACCACTGGGGGGCTGGGCTACCCTAGGTGACCACTGGGTTGCCAGGCTACCCTAGGCTTTGTCTTTTGATTTAATCTCCTTTCTTTTTTAAGACTTCTTGTGAGCTAAGCTATTGGACAGGGGTGAGGAGAGAATGAGGTATTAAATAAACCGCAAACGAATGTGCTATATGTAAGAAGTTAATCGTTTCACTCACTACCACTCTGAGATGTGGATGGCATTCCAGCTTATTATCCAACAAGGATAATCTCCAAGTCAGCTCACAAAACAAAGAAGATGATGACTGCCTACAGAGTTCTTTTCATTATTCGTAGTGATTGCATTTTGGATTCTTACCCCCATCTCGCTCCCCCAGAGACTGTGCCAATTGTTCCTAATGTGAGAATGAGGAGCAAGGAGAATCAGATCAAGGTGTGCTAATAAGGGAGGCTAGCACTTGGATGTTTCTCTCAATAATGTGGGCTTGTAACAGATCGAATCTGACTTTAAAGGTCATCATCGGCATCAAAAAATTGAGGGTGTTGCATCTAGCTTTCCGAGATAGCACAATATGCTATCTATCATGCACAAGCATATACAAATTAATGCCAACTGGGATGGAGTTAAAACCTGGACCATAACACACGCACACACACACACACACACACACACACACACACAACCAAGAACCTTTACTGAAGAAAGAGTATCCGAGATATGACTCATCATGAAAAGGTTAACTATTAAACTAAAATGACTGTTAGGATCTTTGGCAGATAAATGTAGAATTCATTCATACTTATTAAAAAGCCAGAAGTAAAGTTCAAAGAAATCTAATGCATCTTGTAATTCGTCATACGGATTGCTTTTACATGGTAGTTAGATCTTCTAAAAGCCAAATAACATCATTTTTATAAATAGAGTTGCATAAATGTTGAGTAGCGGAACTGTCTGGCTAAATAAACCCTCTTGTGAATTCACCAAAGAACATATTACAGTAAAAAAAAAAAAAGTATCTATCCTAACCCTAATATACCTTATATGCAAAGCTTATTTTTTTAACTGTAATCCATTTACTTAGTAAAATTTCATATGTTAAAAAATGTTTTATTTAAGTTTGCTCCATGGTAAAGTATGACTTCAAATCTGCATGGTAAATATTTGTTACAAAGAAACCCAGGATACAGGGGATGTATTTTTCTTTGGTTGTGAATGGGGCCGTGTCAGATCAGAACTGAGTTTACTGCAACCAAAGTGAGAGAAGAGAAACTGAATCTGAAGAAGAAAAGAAAACTCATCTCAGTGGAGTTGAGCTCTGTGTGTACCAAAGCCAACAGGTACTATGTCATTAGGTTCTGGAGGTAAAAATTTGAATAAGACATAGTACCTACTCCTAAGGAGATGATACACTGGGTGAGTAAGACAGGTACCCTGGTCACTGGTGATGAGTGTCAGGTGATAAAGTCAGGCTCTAGGCTTGTGATATAATCCAGGGAAAGATATGGGTAGGATGTTGCCATCCAGGGGCATATACGTCAGATAGCTTTATAATGACAGATATCCTCGTAGTGACAGATATCTTTATACCGCCAGTGAATATTGGCCCCTGCCATACTTAGAGAATGTCTTAGTGTTTATGAAATATAGTTCTCATTAGTTTTCCTAACTGATGGTAGATGACAGAACATTTCCTCATTATGGAATTGGATGAAAACATATCTTTTCTTAATGGATACGGCCTATTGCTTGTTTTGATGGATTAAAAGTTTTAAAGCATGAAAGTTCCTAAGTAGCATAGTTTCCATTAATCCAACCCTCACTGTGAACAGCTAACACGAGGTGCTGGCTTATTCCTAAACTTCAGCCACCACAACACAGCTGTCACCAAGGGGTCAGCAAGCTTACAGGGCACTTTGCATTTTAATTTGAATGGAAAAAAAAAAAAGGAAAACACATCTCAAACCCACAAGGCTGAAAAGCTCTTTTAGATTTGGGGTCTTGGGCTTCCGAGTGATGGAGAAAGTATTCTTCTGCTCCATCATTCCATCTGTATTGACACAAACAGTACAAGTATTTCATAGGAGCACCTCTCCCCTCACAGTGTGACCTGAAACCTGAAGTTCATTCAGTGCGCTTCGGTTGACACAGAGATGAAATTGGGGTACTAAGATGCCCCCAGTCTTCTGGTTTAGGACCTTGTTTTGAACACATGTAGCGACCGATACTATTTCACCCCCATTAAACAGTTCTAAGAGGGTGCTCAGAGGGAGAGGTGACTCAGTACATCTAAGCACTTGCTGCTCTTGCAGAGGACCTGGGTTCAGTTTCCATCACCCACTTAGTGCCTCATAACTCACTGTAACTCAAGCTCCAGGGCATCTATCTCTAGCTTCAGGATGCACCTAGAAGCACACCTACACAAGTAAGTAAATCTTTACACTGAAACAGTGCTGAGCACGCTGCCTGTTATTAATGTCAAACGTACTTGGTACAGGTGGTGCAAGTTTCTTGCATAGTATGTATCCGCTGATAGGAGTCATCCAGAGACAAGATGGAATCAAAAGGTCTCTTTTTAAAGGGGGCTTTAAAGTCATATCAGAACTCAGTTACATCCATTACATCACATTACAGACTTTACTGAATCTTCCAGCGAACTCAGAAATGGCTTGCTTTGGGTGTTTGTGCCCTTTGGAAATAGCTAAACAAAGTCATTAGGAAGAAAGAGTTCTAAAGGGTCTGGTTTCTAGCACAGTCTGTTTTCTAAAATAAAATTGGCAGAAGGAATTATTTTAGGACCTGAACAAACATGGAATCAAATCGTTTGTTTGTTTTGTGTTTGTTTTAACTTCTCCTTTGGTCGTTCTGATTAAACATAAAGGCAAAGTGTTGGTTGGTCTGGTGATAATGTGATGTCTCACATATCCTTACAAATATTTTTCTTAAACATTCAAATAATTCCAAACCCAGACTTGGGCAAGCAAAAGAATCCTGTTGGGATTCAATAATGTTTTTTGTTGTTTTGTATTCTTGTTACTTGCATTTAAGGCAAGTCATTTTGGTTTCAAACACAGAAAAGAGAAATAATATTTTCTATTCTTTGGACAGTATTTTGTTTAAATGCTACCCACTTAATTTACCAGACTTGAAACTCATCAAAAAGAACTGTTTCTCAGGCTGGAGAGATGGCTTAGCACTTAAGAGCACTGACTGCTCTTCCAGAGATCCTGAGTTGAATTCCCAGCAACCACATGGTACTCACAGCCATCTGTAATGGGATCCCGTGCCTGTTTCTAGTGTGTCTGAAGAGAGTGGCAATATAGTCATGTACATAAAATAAATAAATAAATCTTAAAAAAAAAAACTGAACTGCGTCTCATAACACTTGAATACACCAACTTGTGAAAAGCGCTGAAAACCTGGTCTAGGATACAACATGTATTGAATTATGTAATAAATTCAATAAATTGTAGAGAATGGAACTACAAGCTTACACGCATTACCCATATTAAAACACAACTAGAGACTAACAAAGAGGGACAAAATGGAATATTCACAAGTTCGTGAAATTAATCCACCCTAAACCAAAAAAAGTCAAAGGAAATTGAGAATAATTGGAGTAAATGGGAATGAAAATACAGCACACTGCAGCCTTCACAGGAAGCATCTATACTCTGCTTACCGGGAGGCAGGAAAGAAGGCGGGGCAAGGAGGCAGGGTGGGGCAAGTGGGCGGGGCAAGGAGGAACGTTTCAGTCAGCAGCCTTTGGAGCTAGAAAGAAGTAAGACAATGTTAATCCGGAGCAAGCAAAGGAAAGAAAATAACAGGACATAAAGTAGGGAAACAGAGATTAAAACAACAGTAAAAAAAAACTAACAAAGCTAAATCTGGCTTTATGAAAAGGTAGGAAAAAAAGACAAACTTAAATTTAGTTAGATTAACCAGAAAGAGAGAAAGAGGAGGGGATGTGTTGCAGTGGGAGGCTTGTGATTGGACGGAAGAAGGGAGGCAGAGCAAGGAATTGAGGAAAGAGAGAGAGGGAGGGGGGAGAGAAGAAGGGGGAGGGAGAGGGAGGGAGGGAGGGGGAGGGGGAAGGGGAGAGAGAGGGGGGAGGGGAGGAGAGAGAGGTCTCAGAAGGAGAGAGAGAACCAGAGTGGAGGCTGACGTGGTATTATCCAAAGGTTAGAATAATTGGGTTATAGTTTTATCATTATCATTTGGCTCTGAAATTATTGTATTGACATCTTATAAGTTGTGTTAGTATTGATACATAAATCTCATTGGCTAATTAAGCATTAAGAGTCTTTATTCTACCGGGTAATTAGGTGTTGAGATGGCTAACCAGGGGTGAGTGGGGTGTTATGTGAAATAAAGAGGAACTTGGGGGGCGTCCGAGAGATGGCATGGTGGAAGTCATGTGGCCTCAGAGGGCTGGCAAGTTGGCAGGTGGAGAGACCAAGGGAGTGAGGTCACCTGGTGCAGGGGCTAGCTCCAGAGAGTTGGTGGTGGCTCAGGAGCGCAGGAGTGGAGTGTGACCTGGCCCCGCTGAGAGTTGGCGGGTTCATTTTTTAATATTTCCCGCAACAGGGATGCGTCTCTGTTTACCAGAACTAGAGGCATGGCCTCACGTTTCTACGTTCTGTGTATATAGTAATTTATGCAAACTGTCTTGCTTCTTGTATGATCAAGATGGCTCCCATTTCTTTCTTCATTCAGAAAGAATGAAGTGAATGGTTTAATGGGACAACAGCCTGGGCGCAGTTACTGAGCTGGAGTACGGAGAAAGAGTGGTCACAAGAACCTGACACGAAGTGCTGAGCTGAAAGGCAAAGCTGAATTTGACTCATGACTAGAGGAGAGAGTGGGCTAGCCACAGCTCAAGAGCCAAGAACAGAAGAGACCTCAAACTACCTCTGTTTTTCTGGTCTCTGGCTGCGAATGTGCATTACCCAAATCCAGACAGAAGCCAGGATGTCAAACAGACACTCCAGACAGACCAGCCCCCGGGGCAGTAAGGAACACATTACCTGGTCATACCAATAAAGGCACGTGTCATATAATGGTGAAGGCACATGCTGAGATGTGTTTTTCCACGATCTTGTCCTTCTACAAACACCACAAAGAATGTTTACATAAACATGATATAGCTCTGCAGTGTGGTGTTAATGCAGTTAGGAGATGGTAACCATGAAACGCATGTGGGTACGGCTGGCATAACACAGCCTCCTGCTTTACGGTAAACTCTTTGTCATAAGCAGGATTGCAGGCTAAAAGAATGAAAAGCAGCCCAGTACAGTAAATACCAAAGCCAGTAGCACAGATGTTTGTTGTCAAGTGCAATTATGATTTTTATGAGACCTTCATACTATGCAGTCATATAGCATATCGCTGCAGCTCCAAGAACAGGGTAACGTGTTTGTGAGTGTGTGAAAGTGTGTGTGTGAGAGAGTCAGTGTGTTTGTGAGTATATGTGTGTGAGTGTATGTGAGAGTGTGTGTATGAGAGAGCCAGTTTGAGAGTCAGTGTGTGAGAGAGTAAGTGTGTGTGAGAGTGTGTGCATGTGTGTATAAATGTGTGTGCGCATAAGTGTGAAAGTAAGTGAGAGTCTGTGCATGTTCTTTGAGTGTGTGAGTGTATGTGTGAGAGTCAGTGTGTGTGTGTGTGTGTGTGTGTAGTTGGGGATTCTTGGCTTGGAATCCTGTTATTCAAATAGACAATGAAGGAAAGAGTTGCCTCTCCTATCTCCTATCTTACTTTATGATGTTGACACATTAAGATTCTAAACAAAAGAGAAAACAATCCTGCTCATTTGAAATCTCTCCCTAGCTCCTGGCTAAACAGATCCTTTCTATGCTCACACCCCACAGTATGCAGCCTAGACAGGCAATGAGGGGCCTCCTCACTTGTCGCATGGAGTCTCTAAGAAAATCCGAGAGAGGATAGAACGTGGTGAACGTTGTGTTCATCATCGAGTCTGTGCTGCGTCTCATTTCACCTTTGTTGTGAAGCTAGAAAGGCCCTGTAGCTGCTCTGCCCCGTGAGACAGTTTTACTCCCTGAAGCTAAAGTAAGTGTGACTAAGTGGTAGGCTGAGGATTCGCACTCGACTCGTCTGTGTGGATGCTGATCACAGAGTATGACACTTCAGTATTTCGTGATGGGTACAGACACTGTCCCAATATGCACGGACTGCAGTTTAACTATTTCCATGCCTTGTTGGTGTTCTGAAAGGCTCACAGTGCTGAGAATAAGATCCCAGTGAGGACTATAGATGAGAGAGAGAGAATTTGAAATCCAAAAGCAAGAGAGTCATGCAACTTCACTAAAAAAAGGGGGCGGGGCTTATAAAGACCCAGATGATTTTTCCTGTCTCCTTCCTGCACTGCCCTCCTTCATCTTAACTAGGGATAACTTCTGGATGTTGCTGTTTCAGGCTTCTGTGGCACCATCTTATCACTTACAAATAATAAAAGATTCTTCCGTAACAACATTTCCACCTTTTGAACTTTTCATTGTTCGACTAAGTAAGATTACTTAATGGAAATTGTTATTCCAAATAGAAATATGTTAATGTTTTATGAAATTATGATAGTGTTTTATTTGAAAAATAGCTGCTCTAATAAACTATAATTGATTACTGGAGAGATGTCTCAGAGGTTAAGAGCACTAGCTGCTATTCCAGAGAACAGGGTTTGATTTCCAGCGCCCACAGGACAGCTCACAGCTGTCTGTAAATAACTACAGTTCTAGGGGATCCAATACCCTCTTATGGCCTCCTGGAGCACCAGGCTTGCATGTATGTTCACAGACATACATGCAGGAGAAACACTAATACACGTAAAAGTAAATAAATCTATAAATAAAGTAAATTTTGTATGATAATATAGGTACTGATTGCTGGCAATACTATGTGTTGTCCTGGATATGGAAAAGATGGAATTTCTGATGTTTTTGGTAATATGAAGTAATTTACTACCTTGGAAACGAGTTTGACAGCTTTTCATAAGGTCAAATATACACCTACCACAATCTTAGAAATTCTAATTCTAGAGCTAGGAACAGCAGTACATGCCTTAAACCCCAGCATATGGAAGGTAGGAGGATCTCTGCGTTTGAGACTGTACTGGACAGCCAGAACTAAATAAAGAGACCTTGTCTCAAAAATGAAGGAAGGAAGGAAGGAAGGAAGGAAGGAAGGAAGGAAGGAAGGAAGGAAGGAAGGGAGGGAGGGAAGAAGAGAGGAAGGAAGGAAGGAAGGAAGGGTGGATAAGTGAAAGTTTAATTCTAGGTATCTATCCAAGAGAAATAAAAATATTTCCAAAAAGACATAATTATATTTTAATTTTAACGATTAAAAAAATACATTTGTAGCAGCTTAGATAACTCTGAGTATTGTGCTAAGTGAAAAAAATCCAGCTAAAAAGAGCAAAATGCTCATAGTATCTGAGCTTATTTGCTTCGGGCCAAAATAAGGAGGATGAAGGCCATTAGGTGCTAGAAACTGTTGGAATTGTTGCCAGTATTGTTAATTTGATTGGTGCTATATATGTATATATACATATATGCACGCATATATATTCAAAAATAATCAACTCTGTATACTTATATACATTTTGTATATATTTGTGTATAATATGCATATATTTTCAAAATTAATCAATTTTGTACTAGCAAGTATATTTAGAGTATGTAATTTATGCCTAGGTAGTGGAATTTCATTCATTCATTGTTCACAGTGCTAGGGATCAAACTCAAGGGCTTTCATACACTAGGTGGGTACTCTACCACAAAGCTCAACAGAATGATTTTCAATAAAACTGATTAGAATCATACAAATGAATGCAAGTAAAAATCCCCCACTGATTCAGTGCTAAACCACAAAGCATGAACGTAATAGGTCTTATCTTTATATTTCAGGTAAATACAAGCCAGACACAAAAGCCAAAATTCATATACCTTGCCATGGTAAAAATTACAATCCTTGTGATATTTGCTAAACTTTAGTAATCTTGAATTTCTTTCTTTTTGTCTTCTTAAAATCCAGAATGGTCAGCTGGAGTGTGTACGCTGGATGGTGAGCGAGACAGAAGCCATTGCAGAATTGAGTTGTTCCAAGGACTTCCCAAGCCTTATTCATTACGCAGGTTGCTATGGGCAGGTATGGAATTTCTAGCTCTACTTAGAAACTGTAACTACAGTTCTCTTACATGTTTACTTATTTTTTATTATTAGGTCATCAAAATCAAAACATAACATCATAAATAAATTCAAAGATTTTAGTGAACATTGATATTTATTATATTTTAATTATATTTTAATAAAGACATGTTTAAAACAACCTAGATATCTCAAGGTATAAATAGTGAAGGTAGCTATACACATATAGTAGAATTTTATGAGGAAGTATTAATTACACAATGCTAATAAAATATATAATGTAAAACTTTCACTGTAAATTGGTACCAACTTTAAATGTTGTAGAAAAAGAAACAGAAAGTAAGGCTAGGGAAAAAAAGTACAGCCCAAAGCAGTTCCAGTCATTCTTGTGAAGAGTGGAACTACCATTAGCTTTTAAAAGGTTTTCAATTTGGTATTTTTCTATTTTCTACAATGAATATTTTTAACATTTGTCAAAAAGAAAAGTGGTGACAATTTGTTGAGCACAAAGCCAAACCCCAAGTCTTTTTAAAGCATCAATCAAGGATGCCTCACTGGGACAAAGAAGAGCAGGCAGATTAGGTACAAGACCCTTGAACTAATCTCTGCATGGGTGTCCATGAGACACTCCATGAGTAAAAGCATTGATGATCTACTTCAGTCCCCAGAGCCCATAGATATGTGGAAGGAAAGGGCTGGCTCCAGAAAGTTGTCTTCTGGCCCACAAGTACACACATATACACATACTGAAAATAAACTAAAAAACAAAATAATAAATATAAATAAAAATGAAAATAAAAATTCTACATTAAGAATCTCTTGCCATTATTTGCTGATGTACATGGAGCTCACTCCTAGATTGCCTCCACCTCCCATTGAGGGAGATAGGTATAAATTATCTTTTAAAAATGCCGAAACCACAAAATGTCAATCAACAACAACAAGGAGATCAGTATAATGTTAAAATAGATCTAATCAACTTGTAGTAAAGCAGATTGCTTCTCATGTATCTAACCAGATCCTCTTTGGGTTCAGAGATTTTCCCAGGGGCAGTAAATTGCTGTGTTGTCAATAAGGAACCATGTTCTTCGTTTGAGCATGCCAATCCTGTTTCACGAAAGGCCAGGAAATGTTGCTAAAGGCTGTCTTCCCCTTTTGTGCTGTCGTTTGCTTTTTGAGATGAGGTCTCTCTGTGTAGTCTAGACTATCCTGGAACTCACTACCGGCAGATCTCAGTGATCTTCCTGCCTCTGCCTTCTAAGATTAGAAGTATGCACCATCATGCCAGAGTTGGTCTTTTCTTTAGTAGTTATCATACTAGCTGAACGTTTGTTCAGAACCAGAGCATCATCAATTCCTGTAACACATAAATGAACTAAGGTAGATAGAACATATGTATATAGACACACACACATACACACCTATGCACATGTATGCCCTTGTGTGTCAGGTACACATATAGATATTTCCTGTGCCTTACAAGCTCCATGCCGCTTGATCTTATGTAAAATGATCTGATTCCCAAAGCAATCCTATAAGAGCTTGCTTATTCTGATGGATGAAAAAAAACCCCTAAAGGTGGAAAGTTAAATAAATGGCTTATACATTGTCTAATGTCTAAGGCTGGATTTCCAGTCCTGTGTCTTCAGGGGTAGAGTTACCTTGTCTGTATCTGTACGGATGGCTTGGACACATTATTAGAATGCCACTGGTAGAGCAGAAGATAATTTCCTATAATTTTACTTAACATGTGATAGCTGAAGTACCTCACGCAGTCCTTTGAAGTAAGAAGTTGTACAAATGCATGGAATTTTAAAAAAAAGAATAGGGAGAGCATTGAAATTTTCAATAATTCACTGTCTTTAAAAGATCAGAATTACATTATTGTTTGCATTGTGCATCCAAGTCCCAGCCACTGTTATAAGAACAGCCAATGACAATTATTACACATAAAGCAAGATATGCTACTGTTGTACTTTTACTAGAAAGGAGAATTGAAGTTTTTCAAGCTTTCTTCAGTATCTGACTACTGCTAATCTTCCTAAGTCATTTTTGGTTTTGAAAAAAAATTATTAAACTGTGTAATCAATGACTTGATGATTTCATTTGCTCATTCAAAGCCTAATTGGGCCGTTGGGGTGTTTATAGAGAGACTGCAGAGCTGGGACGAGGAAGGGCGAGAAGAAAGGCTCACAGGCTTCTTCTGAGACACTGGGTAAATGACTGGGCATTCAGCATTCCTCAGGGAAATGTCAGTTAGATGCCAGTTTCTTTCTTCAAGTCTCACAGCATGTTTCTCAGAATTCTTAGCTGTTGGAATAGAACAAAAGGATGCACCCCTTGCAGAAGGGCTGTGGGGCTGCTGCTTACTGAGCTAAAATCGAGGAAGAGGTGGAATCTAATCTGGTGAGCTATCCGACGAGACTTCTCAACCATTAGCTTCACGCTGGGATTCATCCCTGAGGTGGCTCTGGGATGCGATGCATTTGTATGACATAAAATGCATATTTGAGGGAAGCCATCCTGTGGTACCGTTCAAAGACCAGACGACCCCCTGTGGAAAATATAGAGGCACATTCGATCTGCCAATTCTGTCCAGTGATATCCTCCATCCGCCACAGCCACTTATGTAACAGCTAGCCTGCAGAGCAGCTGAACTTGGAACCGTTACAAGGCTAATATTTCCACAAGGAAGATGGCCATTGAACAGTTTTCTAATGGATTCAGCACATGCAAGTCTTTCTCTGCCGGGCAGGCACTAGAGTGTGTTCTGATTTTGTTTCTTCAGTAAAGACCTTTGGAAAGAATAGAACCAACGCCCCCCCCCAAAAAAAATCGCTCTCTGCTTCCACTTGCTCTCTGTCCTCCTATAGATCTGTAAAGAAAAGGCTCTTCTTGACTCCCAATTTGTGCCCTTTTTCTTTTAAAGCTACCTTTAAAGATTCCAATACCATGGGGTGGCCAGCAGTTTTAGTGGACTCCTGGAGTGATAGATTGTTAGGTGATAGGAATTGATTTTTCTCATCTTGACACTTGAAGTCTCTGAGGGTGCAATTATTTCACTGCCTGGCTATCTCTAGCAGAGCTAGCTACAAGGGAGCATGAGGGTAAAGCCTTGGGGGGACGGGAGGAGCAGGTCAGGGGAATCCTTGCATAGGCCTGCTCTCCCTCCCCAGTAGGGAAGCTGCTGGCGAAAACAACTGAGACAGAACTGCGTTAATTCAAAACCATCTTCTGTGTGTAGCTTGAGCATTTTATTCAAACATGAAGGTTCAGGTCACTGTGTCCAGACTCACGAAGCAGATATCCTACCTGCAGCTGCTGTGGGAGGTGTCAGCCTGGCCTGCCTTGGTACATGCTCTAAGGGGCTGTGTGATGTGCAACATCAAATCTGTGACTCGTTTGGTTTTTGAGTCTTCCGTGAGGCATTTAGTCAAATGTTCTACAAAAGCAGCTTACCTGCATAATGCTGCATACCCGTGCTCTGTGCTTAGTCTTCATTTTAAACGTTAGAAACAGAGAAAGTTTGGCATTTTTTTTTTGAACTTTTTATTAGATATTTTCTTTATTTATATTTCAAATGTTATCACCTTTCCTGGTTTCCCCTCCAGAACCCCCTACCTCATCCCCCCCTCCCCCTGCTCACCAACCCACCCACACCTGCTTACCTGTTCTGGCCTTCCCCTACACTGGGACATCCAGAAAAGGATCACAGAATCTTGTAAATGGTCCAGGTAACAAAGGGGCTGCAGAGGAGGAAGAGGAGGCATCCACATGTTCTGGTGCTGTTCTGTGATTCACTTTAATTGGAGAAATATTCCCTCCTGGACGTTATTATTTCATTGGCCATTGTTTCACAGTCACAGGACAGACATCAGTAAACAATCTGAAAGAGCTGTTGTTGGAGATGATGGAAAAGTACAAAAACTATTCATCTTTTTGTTCTGTTTTGCTTTTTTTAAAAAAAATAAGTCTTGCTATGTTACATAGGCTAATGGAGAACTTGGAATCCCCTCACTTTAGTCCCCCGAGACCTGGGATTACAGGCATGTACCACCACAGTTGGCAGGAAAAAACCTTTGATGAGCATGAGCATAAATCTACACTCCAAACACTAATCATGACAAGATATTACTAACCCAGAACTCCAAAGCCTGTGGGCTGACAATTATCCAGAGTTCACTCTGAGCCTAAAGGCACTATAGGATCATGCCAGCTCGAATCAGAGCTGTTAGGGAAATGAGCAGTTGTGGGAATTTGTGCTCAAAAGGTAGAAAGCAGAGTCACAATGACAATTGAGCCTAGTGTCAGGTGTCTGGGTTAGGGTTAGGGTTAGTCCTAACCCTACCCTAACTTAATCCTACCAAGTCCTAGTATATAGAAAGAATAAAAGGGGGGAATTCAAAATAAGACAAGACAAGAGACAAGAGAGTGTCTCCTGTGCCTTTGTGTCCGTATTGTAAGACAGGACAGGGTACTTTCCTCATTGGGGATCTGAGGACTTAATGAATAAATGTTGGCTGCTATGGTAACTGAACATCTTCCAATTTGTTGATTTTATTACTACCGGTGTGGTTTATTTACTTATTTCACTTTAAGTAAAGCACAGGACAAACTAACCAAGGAATTATTTTAGCCTGGATATGTTTAATCAATTCCTGCATGCATCTTTCCACACACACATCTTGATCCCTGTATCCTGCATTTACTTTACAATAAATCATGTAAAATTATTAATGACCTTTTTTTATATATATTTTTGCATCTTGATAGATTGGATGAATCTCTAAAGTGATATTGTATTTTGTTTGATGATCTATTGTTTCAAACAAAGCTGACCCCTTCTGGTTACACCACAAACTGTAGAGATTTTATTGATATCAGCAGTAAAACTGTGACATACATTTCAATTAAACTTTTATTAGACTTTGTTCAGCACATCTAATAAATTGCATGTATTAATTGCCTCTTTAAAGAGCTTGCATTGCCTTTGGGAACACTTAAAATGCAATGGTAAAACAGGTTATCCAAAGAGCAGAAAATTCTCACAAGAGGAAATCAGGATATGAGAGAAGTTCTTGGTCCATAGATGTAAGCTGAATGCATATATAGATGTGTTGATGTCTGGATGTGTGGGTGGGTTGATGGATGGACGGACATACTTTGTATTAGAGAGTTATTCTTCAAAACAGAAATAATTAATACAAACTTCTCTATCCATGTGACTGCTTTGAATGTTCTCTGAAAGCAATACTTACCAAAAATGAAGATCTGATATTTCATTTTTCTACCATTTCCTGAAATGGTAGAAAACAACACAGATAGACAGACAGACAGACAGACACACACACACACACACAGAGGGAGTAGGGAGGGAGAGAGAGAGATTGTTGACAGGAGGAAGGAAAAGGGGAAAAGGAGAAAAAAAGGGCTAGGAGGGGTGGTAAACATCATTAAATGTGTATCTAGTCTATGTATGCATCAATGAAGGCCTTTGTACTTGGACAAATGGCCATTATCTCTCCCGCTTATGTTTTGATGCATTTGTCAAATAAGTTACCATTTCATTCTAGGACTCTACATCTCTATGTGTCCCAGAATTAGAGCCCAATTTCTCAGATAATGGGTGTTAAAGATCTTATGTGAAAACCAGGAAAACTAGCCATCTTCGCATCTATCTTGAAATTCATTCACATAATCAGAAGACCACTTATACAATCCCTTTGGGTAGTACCCATCCAATTGGCGTGACAGAAGAGTTTTTTATTTCTTTACAAGATAGAGTATTAAGGTCATTTGCCTTATCTTAATATTGTATATATTTTTAGTTTTTATTAGCTCTTAACAATAAGATTTTATATGGTGCCATTTTCTTTTCTTTTCTTTTCTTTTCTTTTTTTTTTTTTTCGGTTCTTTGAGACAGGGTTTCTGTGTGTAGCCCTGGCTGTTCTGGAACTCACTCTGTAGACCAGGCCAGCCTCGAACTCAGAAATCCACCTGCCTCTGCCTCCCAAGTGCTGTGATTAAAGGTGTGTGCCACCACCGCCTGGCTATATGGTTCCATTTTCAAAAATACATATTTATATTCGTTTCTTTTCTTACCTCTCACCCATCCCCCATCCTTCCTTGAAGCCAACTTACCCCAATATCCTCCATTCTACTCTCATATCACATATGGCCTTTTGACATTTTGTCCCCCTCTGCCTTCCTCTATACCTCTTGTACTATTCTCATGGTCTTTTATCTAGTTTCCTATGAAAGAACTGTACTACCAAAAACAAAAAACAGAATTTGAGGTGCCAGGCAAAACACTGATCTGAGTCAGTAAAAATGTTTCTGCCTTCTCTTAGAGTTTCCAATGCTGTGAAAAGACACCATGACCGAGGCAACTCTTATACGGGACAACACTTAATTGAGGCTGGGCTTACAAATTCAGAGGTTCAGTCCATTATCATCAAGGCAGGAAGCATGGCAGTGTCCAGGCAGATATGGTGAGGAAGTAGGAGCTGAGAGTTCTACATCTTTATCTAAAGGCCACTAGGAGAAGGCTTGCTTCCAGGCAGCTAGGAGGATGGTCTTAAAGTCCCTGTTCACAATGACACACTTCTTCCGACAAGGCCACACCTATTCCAACAAGGCCACACCTCCTAATAGTGCCACTCCCTGGGCCAAGCATATTCAAACAACCATACACCTTGTGTGAGTCTTAGGGACGGTCTCCCACAGCCACTACAGGCAGATGAGTGGTTATTGTAACTGCTTAGCTGGTATTGACTCAGAAGACCCAGGAACCAGAGCAACTTTCTTTTCTCGCATAGCTCTTGCCCATCTTATTCTCCTGACCCTTTGCCAAGGGTCCTAGATTTTTCTCTACATTACCACAGCTAGCATAATTTCCTAGACTCAAAAAAAAAAAGTCATATTCTATTGCAGACAATCCCATTACTAAAAGTCAAAACACTATGATTTTTTAGTATCTGTGCAGGAAGAATGGGCTATACTGGAACATTCGATGAAATCTGAAAAATGGAAAAATTTGCATGGCAAGACATGTTACAAATAGGACATTTCAAAACCACCTTAAACACTTTTGAACTTTACTTGCTAAAGGAAGCCTGTAGAAATCAGACAACATTCCTCGCTCTCCTGAATAGTTTTATGTTAACTTGATACAAGCTTGAAGTCATCTGTGGAGAAGAAACGTCAATTGAGAAAATACCTCAGTGGTATCTGGCTATAGGGGATTTTCTTAATTAGGGATTGATAGGGGAGGACCCAGCTCATTGTGGGTGGTGCTATCCCTGGGCTGGTGTTCTATAAGAAAGCACTCTGAGCAAACCATGGGGAACAAGCCAGTAAGCAGCATCCCTCCATGACCTCCACATCAGCTCCTGCCCTGACTTTCTCAGTGATGGACTATGATGTAGAAGCATCCCCAACTTGCTTTTCGTCATGGTGTTTTATCTCAGCAATAGTATCTCTGACTAAGACACTCCTGGGTTTCTGATTTATAAAACAAGATCGAGTTGGATGATTTCCTAAAATCTCTTCTGATATTCTGTTTTAAGAGTCCATGGTTTATTATCCTGGAACAAACCAAGTCACCCCAACCTTGAAAATGACCTTTGGAAGAGGTCTTACTCTGTGTTTGGTGAGAAATGCCTTTCTTGTCTGTCAGTAGTGTCTTTAATCCCAATATACTTCTACTCATTCAGACCTTGTTTTTGTTGTTGCTTTTGAGCCTTTATTTTTGTTTTGTTTTGTTTATGGAGACAGAGCCTCTCTATGTAGCCCTGGCTGTCATGGAACTTGCTGGCCTTGAACTCATAGAGATCCATCTGCCTCTGCCTCCCAAGCCCTAGTCCACTGACAATTTTTAAATGATACCCAGGGAAGCAAGTAGAGGGTGTCAGATTACCTGGAGGTAGATTATGGGGAAATGTGGGTGCTAGCAACTGAACTTGGATCTCAAAAAGCAGTGGTCATCCTGAGCCATCTCTCTAGTCCCTTGTTGACTTTTTTTTAAAGTACTAATGTTACATAACGCAACAACCTGTTTCTAAGTAAAAGAAAGCCAGTATTTTACCCCTAGTTAACTAGGAAAAGTATGACAGACATTTTATTGCCTCAAGCACATGAAAACATTCAGGTCCCAACATCAGCTCCAATTTTCTGTGAGTTGGCCTTTGAAGAAGAGATTTAAGCCTATCAGGATTTTCTTCTCCAATTTCTAAATCTCACCTTGAGTCTCCAGTGTCAGCCTCACCTTGTTTTCAGGGGACCCTTGAACTACAAAGTTCATTTAAATCTGCTGCTGGTATTCACCCTGGTCCCCCAAGTGTGTTCTTACTCAGATGTAGGAATCACTTCCACTTTCCTCATTTTGTTTTTGAAGGGTCTTACTCCAGCATGCTCACTTGGACAGAGTGTGGCACAAACAGCCGGTCTGTCCTCTGTGTCTCAAATCCCTTAGTAAACAGTGCCCTGTTCACCAACAGAGAGGAAAACATGAAAGGAGTTGGCTATTTGGAGCCAACATTCCTTTAGCAGATTAGCTGGCATGTTCAAAAGATGAAGGCAAATTTAATCCAAAAAAAAAAAAAAGTAAGTATAAAAAGTTCATGACCAGTCTGAGCCAATAACCAGAGGGGGCAAAAATCCTTTAAAAGGTTAAGAATAAAAAAATATCCAAAGCTATTTCAAACACATGATCGTCTTTTTAAATGTCACACTCCACCCACTAAGCGTCCCGCTGTTGTTTTTACCCTTCCCATTCCTTTAAACTTTATATTTAATTCTTCTATTTTAAAACAGTGAAACCCCATCTCCTTGCTTTCTCCAAAAGCCATGGCATGAAAATACCACAAGTCATTCGGTGGGTGACCTACAAACAGATTATGATGAAACATCCCAGCTGCTTGCTCGAGGGCTCTGCTTTTGAAAGATTTGGTCTCTGAGCTCTTGGTCCCTTACGTTTAGTGTGACGAAAAAGATATCATAAGACTTCAAAAATACTACCTGTCTTTGGTCGCAGACAAAGACAGGAAGTCCCTGCTTTCTCTCAGCAAGGTTATCTTGTACTCCACAGCTTAGTGTGTTGACTCATGTTCAGTCTGTGGACTGGAGGATGTTCAGGATTAGGAGCCATGGCTTTGTAAATTCAAGAGTAAATGGAGTTGTCTTGGTAGTCTAAAATCTGTAATAATTATTGGCTTGAAGCCTATGGGCAGCTTAACGGAACTGAGAGCTTTGCCTTAAGAAACTGGAATCAAAGACCTGGAAGTGGGTTCCAACTTCAGATCTGCCTAAGTGTGTGACTGTGAGGATGGAGGCTTTCTGCGAATCATTGTCCCCTTCGGTAGCATAAGGAACAAGCCTGTTTCCAAGGTGACTTCCTGCTTACAAAATCCTCTATGTGATCCCCTTTCTCATGTCAGCTAGACCCAGAGGTTTTGAACGCATACTAAATGGTAATCCTCTCTTAATATGATAAGCAATATTTGATGTTGCATACTGCTCGTGAGTTAAAACTGTGCTTTCCTTCTGTCTGTATATTCAGCTTCTCTCCACAATAGCCCACTCATTCCAACTACTCTTGTGTTTATAGGAAAAGATTCTCCTGTGGCTTCTTCAGTTCATGCAAGAACAAGGCATCTCGTTGGATGAAGTGGACCAGGAAGGCAATAGCGCTGTTCATGTTGCCTCACAACATGGCTACCTGGGATGCATACAGGTACATAGCCTGCTGATTGAAAGTCAGGAAGGGGTAACTTGAGAAATAAAACAGGGAAATAGGGGGAGAGGAGAGAAGGAAGGAAGGAACCATAGTGGGAAGGGAGGAATTTTGCTTTTAGGAGAATACTTAGTCAGTTTTTGTATTATAGACTAGGGGTGGTAAGCTAGACAATTGTTTCCTATCTCTGTGGTAGGACTTGGCTTTACAAATGCACACAAAAGGCCCAGAGTTAGAAAGGCTAGGCAATTGATTCCCAGGGCCTTCATCAGACCAGGCAGAGCCTTGAATGGCCTTGGTTTCCCCAAAGAGCCTTAAGTAGCCTCAGACTTCTAGCCTACCATGCCTTCCAAACAAGCCTCATGCTCTCCATGCACAGTGATAGCTAGAGATTATTAAGCAGAGCCACAGGGGAAGGGAGAGAATTGTGGCCATTGACCCAAGTCACAAGGTGAGCACTACCTGGGCAAAGGATCTCTGCAGGACGAGAAGACTACATCTGTGGCAAGAGCCAGCCGCTCAGAAAATCACGAGCATGTGTGCCAAAACCACGATGTGACAGTGAAGAGATTAATAAAAGCAAATCAGCTGACAATCCCAGGAAGCTCTCTAGAAGACCTAAGAGCTAACCTAAGAGAGAATATTCAGAGTGCCTGGATGCCCTTACATCGGGTTGGCAATTATATGTCTCCTAATTTAAGATACCAACTCAGAAAGGAGTGATGAGAAGTAGGAAAGAGTAGACTGGGGAGAAAGTCAAGATTCTTACCAATATATGCAAAAGGATTCAAAAAAATCATGGTGGTGCTTTTCTGTGGGAGAACGACGAAGGAAGATTTAAAAAAAAAAAAAAAGATGCATCCTTTCATTTGATTAAACAGTGCTTAAGAATCCTGAAATCAGCATTTTCTAAGCTGATAAGCCTGGAGAAACCCGGGTCACTTTACTATTTCTATTTAAATTTTCGACATTTCCTTTTTAATATATGAAGAGAAATGGTCAGTCCTTCTGGGCATCCATCATTCTACTTCACACAGATGATGTTTTTGGCACTAGACTCCATGGAAACTTGGATAACTCAGATGAGATCTATCCATCGTGTGTGAGATTAAAAAATAATAATGATGAGAGAATAGAGCAAGCAAGAGGTCTTCTGGGTAGAAAGGAGACCGAGACTGCAGGGATCAGAGTGAAGGGCTGGAATAACAGTGCATGTTTATCCTGAGTCTCTTGGAGCTCCTTGCTGACAGGGTCTCTGTGACAACCTGAGAAGGGGCCAGAGGGGGAGGAAGTGGCTTTAAGGAAAGCTGACCTCTCATGGAGAGCAATCATTAAAAGGAAAGTGAAGCTCTTTGATGACCTCTGAGTCTAGCAGCCTATGATATTCAACACAACTGTTTTGGGGGTTGGAAATCATCACTACCAAAATAAGTTGAGTTTTCAGTATCATTGTGTCATCAAAGAATACGTAAGGATCAGCAAGTTATTAATACTCACGTGACAGCCTCTTTGCAGCCTCTAAGGACATCACAGTGTTAGTAGAAAACCACTGTCATGTTTTAAGCGGCTACTTTCAGCCATGCCCTGTGAACTATCCCTCTGCTCTGTTCACGATATTTTGGCCAAATGCCATAACTTCTCCACTTGCTTTTGCCTATCACATGTTACTCCAAAACAGTTTTAAACCTCAAGATTAGGTCTGATTCAAACACTGTTATTCTTCTCCACACTCAGACGGTAGATGGGTCACATGAGGCATGATTAGCTTTTAACACACCATGTGGGATCCGTCTGACCCTCCCCCATTACAACTGCATTGTCAAAAACAAAGAGAAGGCATTGAGAAAGAAGCTCCCATGTCCTCTTATTCTGCTAAGAAAGGCTATGGCTTCCTTGGAAGTCATTGCTTCATGGCCTCTTCCTCTGGCTCTGTTCGGTGTCAAGTTCTATGGCAACCTCCAGGGATTTCAGGGACCCCCCACAAGGTATCCCCATTGGTATTTGACATGAGAGACCTGATTCCTGCTTTGCCTCCTTTATTCCATACAGTTCCTCCCGTCTATGATGCATCCATTGCCCACTACTCTAGAGGACCCTCTCCCTTGGGAAAGAGTCAAGTTCACACCAAGCTGTCTACTATGAGATCTGCTCAAACTCTATCTTTGCCATGGCTCCAGTAAGCTGCTTCTCAGGCTGAACCATGCTACTAGGAGCTCTGGTTCTCAACCTTCCGAAAGCTGGGACTCTTTAATACGGTTCCTCATGGTGTGGTGACCCCATACCATAAGAGTATTTTCATTGCTACTTCATAACTGTAATTTTTCTACTGAATTGTAATGTAAGATTTTCCAATGGTCTTAGGCAAGCAACCCTATGAAAGAAAGGGTTGTTTGACCCTCAAAGGGGTCATGACCACAGGCTGAGAGTCCCTGCCCTGAACCAGCTCTTTCTTTCCAGTTATATTATTCTTCACCATGTAGGCCTAGCAAGACCTAAGCCAATGTCATCCCAAAACCACTTACCCAAAAGAATAAGAACAGACAAAATTCCACTCCATATCCTACAGGTACCTGACTTTTAAGAATGCTCTCTTTTCTCTCTTTTTTCTTTATTTACATTTTAAATGTTATCCCCTTACCTGGTTTCCCCTCTGAAAACCCCCTATCTCATCCCCCTTCCCCCTGTTCACCAACCCACCCACTCCCACTTCCCTGTCCTGGCATTTCCCTACACTGGGGCATTGAACCTTCTCAAGGACCAAGGGCCTCTCCTCCCATGGGTGTCTAACAAGGCTATCCCCAACCATCAAAATGACAACATACCACAAACATTGCATTGCTTATCTTATTAAAAAAAGGGGGATATTACTGGGCCTTCCCCTCTAGGCTACAGGTGGGGAAGAAAAGTAGTAATATCAGTTTGATCCTATCTTTGTTGGCTCTGAAGGGAGAGGCCTCTGATATCAGCTAGGAAGATCACTAGCAACACTTTTCTCTGAATTGGTGTTTCCCACCCAACACCATGGTCTCTGATCATTGGTTTTGGAATAAGAAAAATTCAACCCAGCATTCTGTTAAAAATTTAAAAAAAAAAAATGTTTGGAAGGAAGTCGTGGGGCTAGAGAGATGGTTCAACCTTTAAGAGTGTTTGTTGTTCTTCCAAAGGTTCCAAGTTCAGTTTTCAGCACCTACACTAAGCAAATCACAGCCATCAACAACTCCAGCTCTAGGGAGCTGATGACCTCTTCTGGCCTCCACGTGCATGCACACACACATACACACACACACACACACACACACACACGCGCGCACACACATGCACACATACACATACACACACACAC
>NW_022196895.1:48691050-48701906 GCF_008632895.1 Mastomys coucha
CACATACACACACACACACACACACATGCACACATACACATACACACACACATACACACATGCACACATACACACACACATACACACATACACACACACACACACACACACGCACACACACACACACATACACACATGCACCCACAAATCTGTTTCATAAAAAGAAAGTCCCGATACAATCACATGTTTTTGTATTTTCTGGCAGACCCTGGTAGAGTATGGAGCAAACGTCACGATGCAGAACCACGCTGGGGAAAAGCCCTCCCAGAGTGCTGAGCGGCACGGCCACACTCTATGCTCCCGGTACCTCGTGGTGGTAGAGACCTGCATGTCACTGGCCTCACAAGTGGTAAAGTTGACCAAGCAGCTAAAGGAGTAAGTGACCACTTTATTCCTGGAGTGCAATTTGAGTTTTTGTGCTTAGATCTCAGCCAAGGGCTGTGGAGAGCTTCCTTCACCCTAGTTGCAAAGGGAGGCTGGGCACTCTCATATTTTCTTCTTCCATCCTAGGTGCTCACAGCCTGTGTTCCCACTGAGCATAACAGCTCTAAAGAGGCAAAATGTCATTAAGCCAGTAGGTACAGAGCAAGTTTGCTAGCAGGGAATTAGTCTTTGTCCAGAGAAAGCATCTGTCCTCACGGACATGTAGCATGGCTTGGGCAGCTTGCAGACATTGTCTCTGGACTTTCACCCTTAGTGTAGAGAATTGGGAAGAGTATGAGAAAGGGGGATGGCTAGAGAGAACCCCCATTTCCATTTTCTCAACAAAGAAGGTGTGTCTTTGGGAGATTACAGTCAAGGGTCTTAATACCCATCAGCAGCAAATGTGTTGGAAAAAAAACGAAGCAGAGTTTTAGTTAGCTTTCAGAATGGAAATGTGACTTTTTAAAGCCAGCTCTTTCCTAGACTGATTACCAAAATGGTACACACTGCCTGCTGGATGTCTAGGGAACATTCAGGAAGATGACCACAAAATAAATACTTAAAGAAGACAGGAAGGGATACAAGCACATTGTGTAGGATTCTAGAAACCAAGGAGTTAGCCTGAGGAACCAACTTCAACCTTTAGAGATCTTACAGAACAAATAGCAACTGCCATATTGAAGTTTTCTTGATAACCAGAATCAGGATTCCAACAAATTGACAGGTTAGAAGAAGAAAAACCTTTAAGCATTAAACTATATTTTAGAAGAAAAATATAAAATCTGATTTTTAAGATACATGCACATTCACATGCAATTAATAGTGATATTTATGGTGTACTATAGAACAATATAGTACAATATAATATTAGTATACTGGGTGATAAGTCTATTCTAGTTTTTAAAAAATCATTTTTATTTTATGTGCATGAATGTTTTCCCTGCATATTTGTCTATGTACTATGTGTGTGCCTGTTGCCCACACGGACCAGAAGTTGTCACCACAACTCCTGGAACTGGTGTAACAGACCCACCTTGTGGGTGCTGAGAATCACTGCTCTGGAAGAGCAGGCAAAGCTTCTAACCACTAAGCCATCTCTCCAGGCCTCTGCCAGACTGACAGACCTTAACTGGTTGCAGATATGAGTCATGTAACACTGTGATGTGGCCTTGGACTCTCTGTGTCTTCCCTGAGCTCAGGCAACCCCCGTCTCTCTACACAGTGTCTCTTGCCTCAGAGATACAAACCTCTCTGACCCCATGTTGCTAGCATCTAAAGTAATCGCATGAGTTTAAATTATTCCTAGAAAATAAAAAATTTAAACCTAAAATATAAAGGATTACCTCCAAGAATCGACTGCCCAGTTAAACAAAACTCTATGACGGATGAGCTGGGCAGACATCAAGATATCATTGTAACTGGCTGTAGTTAAAGAAAGACTGTACATGAATCAACAACCTAATAACTCACTAAGTTATTTTCCACAGTGATCAGACTCTTACATAAGTCTTTATGTACTTACATAGCTTCCTGAAAATAAGTTCTGGAAAGGGAATGGCTAGAATAGAAGGCATGCACTTTAAAAGTCTAAAGAGCGGGGCTGGGACCATAACTCAGTGGTAGAGCAGTTGCCTGACATGCAGAGGTCCTGTGTTCAACCCTAAAATCTTGGGGATGTGAGCAGATGTTATCCAATGCTTTTCCAAAACTGTCGCAGCATCATCTGCTCCCTCCAGTGATGAACGGACATATCCAAAACAAGGAACTTGAAAATCATCCAATAGAATATATCCTGAAGTTTCACACCCAGAAAAAATAGACTTCTTTAAATCTCAGCTTTTATACCCAACTCTGATTCTTTTTCATAAGCTAGATAGCTATGTTGCTGTTTTATTAATGAACAGCCTCAGGCTCTGTGTCTTTTAGGCTATGGGACATTAGTAACAGACAGGGGCAGGGTGGGAAATAATTTACAAGGTTGGAAAATACCTGAGTTTTTGCTCTGGGGCCCGATAGCCTTGAATGTGGGTGCTGCTGCTGCTGCTGCTGCTGCTGCTGCTCCTCCTCCTCCCCCTCCCCTCCCCTCCCCCTCCCCCTGCCCCTTCCTCTTCCTCATCGATGTTGTCTTCATCTCTTCCTCCTCCTTCCCCCTCCTCCTCTTCCCCTCTCCTCCTCCTCCTTTTCAAATGCTGTTACCAACTGGTTCTAGCCATTGCTATTGTCTAGAAATGGCAAACCTCTGCTCTTCTGAAGTCCTTCTTAGTAAGCCTAGGTATTTAGAACTGAATTCTGCCTCCATCAGAAAGGTACTAACCCCTAATCTTTCCGTGTAACCTTATTTGGAAATCAGATATTCATAGAAGATCTTGAGTCCAAGTAGGGTCATAAGGGTGAGTCCTAAGCCAGTGTCAAGTATCCCTGTAAAAACTGAAGACAGTCATATACACAGAGGGTACATCATGTAAACATGAAGACAGTATTCAAGAGAGGATATCAACAAACCATGAAACCAACATTTGCCAGTAAAAAGTTGATCCTAAGGGACAGGAATAGGATAGACACCAACATGTCCTCAGTACGAACCAACATGGCTAACTTTAATCTCAGACACTTAGGCCTCCCAAACTGTCTGGGGGTGGAGAGAGGGTTTACTAGTTAATAGCACATGCTGCTTTTGCAAGAGAACATTCCCAACACCTACATCATGTGGTTCACAACAACCTGGAACTCTAGTGCCAAGGGATCTGACATCCTCTTTTGACCTCTGAGGTTGCAAGGCACATATAGAGTAAAATTTAAAAAAATATTTTTAAAATGTCCTGTCGTTTAAACCACTGAGTTTGTGCTACTCTTACAGCAATCACTGACACAGTATGAAAATAACACTGACACAGTATGAAAATAAAGTTTTCTCTCTGGGTTTAAGGCTGATATATTCTTTCTGGAAGCAAATCTAAAAAATAAGAGTGCTCTCCATTGTTCTGATATCAGATGTGATTTTTCAAATTGTGTCATAATGACTGAAAGACACCCAGTAAACTATATATACATATGTATATATTATATATATATATATACATATATGTATATGTCTCCCTGTATCTGCCTTAGCCACCCCCCCAACTGTATTTTTCTCCAGAATTTGGGCGTGGCTTTGGAGTGTGCACCTTTAACCAGCCCACTAGCTTGCTCATGCTCCCAGGGTAGGTTTTCTTTCTAAATATTGTCTGTGTTTCTGTTTGTTTTTATAATTTTTTCATTTTATTTTATTTTCTGTATATGGGTTGTTTGGCCTACATATGTCTGTGCACCATGTGTGTGCCTGGTGCCTGAAGAAGTAGCCATTGGATCCCCTGGAACTGGTGTTATACATGGTTATGTAGGTGTTATGATTCAAACCTAGGTCCTCTGGAAGAGCAGTTAATGCTTTTAACTACAAAGCCATATCTCCAGCTCTTTTAAAATAACACACACACACACACACACACACACACACACACACACACACACACAGAAAGACACTTGACATGCATCCCAACTATCAAAGTAGAGTGTATTCAGGTGTTTTAGTCTTATATTAATTCCGTGTCAGCAAATAGTAAAGTGGGCATGGCCTGCTAACCAACTCTCTTTGGAAGAAGTTTGGTTTGGACAAAGCCACATATGTTCATCTGTGTGTTACTTAAGGTTAAAGCCACGCTACAAGGACAGAGCTGAATGGTTGTTCTGAAAGTTTACTGACTCCTGAACCTAAACTATGGGCTGTCTGGTCCATTAAGAATTTGATAGGTCCTACTTTAGAAAACTTTGTGGTTTTTTGGTTTTAATGCTGTTGCTTAAGATTTATCTTGACTTTAATTTATGTGTGGCCTGAGTATATATCTGTACCTTGTGTGTACATCATATCTGTACCTGGTCACCATGGAGACCAGGAGAGGCATTGGGTCCCGAGGAACTGGTATTGCAAGTTGTTCTGAGTATCCCAGGGTGGGTGTTAGGGATCAAACCCAGGTCCTCTACAAAAGCAGCACATGCACTTAGCGGCAGTCACCTGCCAAGCCCCATGACTAAGTCTGAATCAGTGAGTTTGACAGTATAGGTGAGATGAAGTCAGGTTCCAGACTTGGCTTGGTTTGGGGAATGAATTGTTAGACAGAGTGCTGACCACTTCTAAGAAAAACAAAGATACCAGGATTTGTAGAAAACAGTATCAGGACCTGACTTCATAGAAATCTACAGACATAGTTGTTGAGTATATGTGCCAATACCATGCAAGAATGGTCGGCTTCCTCTAGTTCATACCTAAGATAAGGCAGCAATTGTAATACTTACAGCCATTTCATTGAGTTCTATGCCCCAGCTCCTGAGAGATGTTACTATTTGTATGCTAACCATGTTAGTTTTCTGTCACTTATAACAAACTATCACAAAATTACTGACTTAACAGAAGACAAGTTTGCTTTATATTTTTGTAGACTGAGGTCAGTGGGCATGTTGCAGGGTGAGTGTACCTTCTGCTCCTTCACATTGCTGCAGAATCAGCTTCTTGCATTTGGATGACAAGGTTCCTGCTATCCTTCTGGCTGCTAGATAGGTCACCCCAGCTGCATCCTGTAGCCTGTAACCTCCTTTCTCTATGTATGATATCAGCAGCAGGGTCAAGTCCTTCCCGTACTTCTAACCTCCTTCCCACTGTGAAAGGCTTTATGTGAATAGGGTCAAGCAGCCTCCACATGAAACCTCCATATCACATCAGCTGTATTCAATGTCACTTTCCTTTGGCTATTAACATGACATATTTATGCCTTCTGGGAATTTGGACATGGATAGACATTCTTGGGGGAACTGTACCAATACTGCATACTGCATTCAATAAACACTTCTCATTCCTGTAGAATAAGAGTTAATTTGCAGGCTGGAGAGAGATAGCTCAGTGGTTAAGAGCATTGACTGCTCTTCTGACGGTCCTGAGTTCAATTCAAATCCCATGCTCGCAACCATCCATAACAAGATTTGATGCCCTCTTCTGGAGTATCTGAAGACAGCTACAGTGTACTTACATACAATAAATAAATAAATCTTTTAAATAAAAAAAGTTAATTTGCTTTAATCCCAGAATTTGGAAGGCTGAGGAAGAAGGCGCTCTATGAGTTCAAGGCCAGGCCAGTCTAAATGGTAAGCCCTAGGTCACACAAGGTTACAGAATGAGATCCTGTCTCAAAAACTAGACATATGAATAAAACAGTCAAGTTGATTAACTAATACAAATTTCTATAATAATTAATATATACTTCCTAAATGATTTTTCTTCCTGTAGTTTTGACTTTCAACCTATTTTCTTAACTTTAAAGCACATTCTGTTACATATAGTCTTATGTCCTGAGGAAATAGACTGTTACTGGGCATTCATTTTCCCTATGCCTTTAACCTCAGCACTAAGGAGGCAGACATAAGCAGAAGTCAGTGGACTAGCCTGGTCTACATAGTGAGTTTCAAGCCCTCTAGAGTTACACAGAGAGAGACTCTGTCTCAAAAACAAAGAAATACAAAAGCTTAGAGATCATCAGTAACATTTTGAAATACATCCTTCTAGATCTTTGTTCTAGTGATGAAAGGGAGAGAAACGACCTAGAATAATAGTAGCTGGCTTAGCTGCTTGCACCCATAATCCTGGTATTATTAGGCAGAGACAAGGAGGTCCCCTAATGCTTGCTGGCCAGCCACTCCAGCTGAACCATGAGCCCCCAGTTCAATGAGAAACCTTTCTCAAAGACCAAGACGCAAAGCAGTTGAGGAAGATATGTAACTCATTCTAAACTCATTCCTGGTCTCCGTGTGCCCATTCATACACACATATACAAACGCATACACAAATTAGAATGTATGACCCATAGTAGTGATAGTATTCTTTTTTCATTTAAGACTAGTAAAGTATAATATACATACACAAATGTTAGCCAAGTTTTAGTATGTCCATAGGTATTCAAGTAATATTTCTTTAGTTACTTGCCATTGCAGGAGTGGTTGAAATTCCTTCACTCTTATGGATGAGCTATTAATTTCTCCATGGTTTGTCACAAATGAGAACAATAACTGTTCTTTTCAATACTTTTGACTGCTTCCTTTGGGAAACTCTCTGACCCATGACGACGAAGACTAAACACTTTTTAAGGCTTCTGAATGGACTACCGTTTGCTGAGTTTTCATGAAGATTCTTCTCCCTCTAGCTTTCCAGTGGCCATGCATCAGACATTGTGTTCCTTGGTTGTTTTCCTACAGGCAGACGGTGGAGCGTGTCACCCTGCAGAGCCAACTCCAACAACTTCTAGAAGCCCAGAAATCAGAGGGCAAGTCCCTCCCTTCTTCACCCAGGTAATTCCAGTTATGTTGGTATTTGAGTTGTTAGGTATTTGATGAAATCTTTAAATATTCCTCTAGTATTATGTTTATTCCACTTAATGAGTTTCAAGAAAAGGACTTCAGAAAATACTTTACTCTTACAAACATAAATTAAAAGCTATCACAATGAAATGTTTGTGTCTAGGATCACAGGACCTGAGGTAGTTTCCAGATTTTCTTTTTCTTTTCTTTTTCTTTTTCTTTCTTTTTTTTTAAATGTATATTAGTACACTATAACAGTCTTCAGGCACACCAGAAGAGGGCATCAGATACCATTACAGATGGTTTTAAGCCACCAAGTGGTTGCTGGGAATTGAACTCAAAACCTCTGGTGTAGTCAGTGCTCTTAACCACTGGGCCATCTCTCCAGCCCGTTTCCAGTTTTTTTATGTCATTATGCTACATGTACTGACCCATGAAATGACAATAAGAATGAATAGGGTGATTAGATTGTTAGAAATAGAAGTAAGGAAATTCATATAAAAGTGGTGCATGAACAATAAAACAGACCAATACTGTAGCCATAAAGTTTAGGACATGTTATGCTCTGGCTACAGCTGATAGAATGGAGTCTTTGTTAATTGTTTGGAAGAAAGTGTCAAGCAATTCTAATCTTGTTTTCCATAAATCACTCATCATATCAAAGGTCGTGCAAGGTCTTATAGATGTATTTAGTGCAGTTGGACACCATCTTACATGTCCTTCATCTTCCTTGCAGTTCACCCTCCTCACCAGCTTCTAGAAAGTCCCAGTGGAAAATTCTAGATACAGATGACGAGTCTACAGGCAAAAGCAAACTGGGAGCCCAGGACGGAATACAAGTTCTTGGAAACTTGTCAGTCCCCAGCAGGGCTAGGACCAAAGGAAAAGATGAAGACTCTGATAAAATCCTACGTCAGTTATTGGGGAAAGAAATATCAGAGAACGTCTGCACCCAGGAAAAGCTGTCATTGGAATTCCAGGATGCTCAGGTATCCTCTAGGAATTCGAAAAAAATCCCTCTAGAGAAGAGGGAACTGAAGCTAGCCAGACTGAGGCAGCTGATGCAGAGATCGTTGAGTGAATCTGACACAGACTCAAACAACTCTGAAGACCCCAAAAATACTCCCGTGAAAAGAGCTGACAGGCCCAGGCCACAGCCCATTGTGGAAAGCGCGGAGAATGCAGACAGCGCAGAAAGCTTACACCTGATGATAAAGAAACACTCTCTGGCATCAGGACGCAGGTTTCCTTTTGGTATGAAGGCCTCCAAATCCCTGGATGGGCACAGTCCATCTCCCACCTCAGAGAGCAGCGAACCAGACTTGGACCCCCATTGTCCAGGCCTGGGGATGACTCCTCCAACCCAGCCTTCCACAGAAGCCACTCAGTCCAGTCCCGACAGTGCCACTGCCCAGAAAGTTGCCACAAGCCCCAAGAGTGCCCTCAAGTCTCCATCATCCAAGCGCCGGACATCCCAAAACTCAAAACTCAGAGTGACCTTTGAGGAGCCAGTTGTGCAAATGGAGCAAACTAGCCTTGAACTAAATGGAGAAAAAGACAAAGATAGGGGTAGGGCCCCCCAGAGGACTACTGAATCGGGAGAGCAAATGAAAAGGCCTTTCGGGACCTTCCGATCCATCATGGAGAGTTTAAGTGGTAATCAGAACAACAATAATAACTACCAGCCAGCCAGCCAGCTGAAGACCTGCACTCTACCCTTGACTTCACTTGGAAGGAAGACAGCAGATGCCAAGGGAAATCCTGGGAGCCCTGCAAGCAAAGGAAAGAACAAGGCCGTGAGTGCTATCTGGACACTATGCTTGTATTATTTTTTAATTGATTGTGTTATTGCTAAAGCCCAGGTTACTGACTTATGCCACCTTGAGGGGAGGTCACCCCAAGAGTCAGAGATTCATATACGTTTAGTGAACATGCCAGCTTCAAATAAATGCCCTTGCATTTCCTTTGGAGAATGCAGAGAGAGGTGGGTAAAGAAATCACATATTAGGCCTGATCCCAGTTTCTTGTGCTTTGGGCATTAGGAGTTGTAAGCTAAGAAGCATTTATACAAGATGAAACCACCCGTCAGCATTAAATCAGCCCTTTGTTGGCACTGATTCTGCCTCGGGAAGAGCTTGTTCTCCTTGTGGACTGGGTACTCAAGCCCACTTTAGAAGCACATAAACAAAACCCCCATTTCTTCTTAAAACTACTCAACTCAAATAACCTTTGAAATGAATATCCCCCAGGGACTGCCACATAGCCTGTTAGCATACACATCTCTTAAGTGTTGATTAGATCCTGGAGAGACGGAAGGGCTTGCCAATGGACAGGAGAAGGCAGAATGCATTGTGAAGTCATTTATAACAGCATTTCTTGGAAACCCATCTCTGAGGATAAGAGATAGGAACATCGTTTTAGGCAGTGATTTCTGCATGCTCTGCGCTTGTCATGCCATCAAAAACAGTATAGCAGCCAAAGTGTGAAGCTCTCTGTGGAAGGAATGCCTTGGATCATTCACTATTCCATTTACTAAACCACCCAGCAGAGTGTCGGAAGCTTATCATTTATTCTTTGTTGAGTTCCTATTACATCAGAGCCTTAAGAACTCTCTGTATTTCTTGTTGTGATACTGAATCAAGTTTTATATAATATTTCCTCAACAGCTTCATCACCAATTTTTAAATTATCTACCATCTCCATTATTTTATTATAAACCACTTTACCAAGTATTTGTCTTATCTAAAAAAAAAAAAAAATGCATATTCCAGCTAAGACACCAGACTTTTGCTTTAAAAATTAAAACCTATTTTTTCCCCAAATAACCTAATAGAGTCTCTTGGTGAGCAATAACGCTAAACTCATCTCCACAGTTTCCCGTCCACCTTTGCTCTAATATTTCCTGCATGCCTTAGATTAACCGGGACCTATGCGTGTGATAAGCTTGTTGCATGCTCTCAGATAATTCTTAATTGCACTTCTCTAGGCGATGTACAGCAGCTGTATTCACCTTCCCTCTAATGCGCTGGCTGAAGAGCGTCTACGTGACTACGCACGGTATGTGGCGTAGAGTGCACTGTGAGGCACTGCCATGCCTTTGCTTAGAGTTGCATGAGCTTTGAGATGATGCGGCTGCCATATTTTTAAGCGGGGGACATAGGATGTAGCACCAAGGGAGGAGAATCTTACAACCCTTCCCAAAGCGACATGGCTTCAGGTGGAAGCTAGGTTCTAGGAAGGTAGCTGGTATCCATTGGAGGGGCTTTATCCTAGCATCAGTTGGGAGAGTACTCTGCTCACAGACTCACTATGTTCCTCGGTTGACTTTGGCCTTCAGTGTGCCATTTTAAGGGAGTTTGGAGCCGAGTAAGTATAGAATTAGGTTCAGTCATGGGTAGAAGGGGTAATCAGAACTTCAAGTATGAGCTGGGGCTTTGCTTCAGCACTCCTGATAAACTGAAGGTGCCTTTTGTCATCATTCTGCTGATCACAAGAGGGGCATGCCTCTCAGAACCACGCCTCTGCCGTGGGAAGCTTTTCCACTTAGCACTGTGAACCGCTTCTGGTCCAGAAGCTGTTCTTGAGGAAGGCCCATGGATAAAATAAGAGTCTTTCGCAAACGAAGTGTTCACAAGTCCACATGCATGGTCTGTGTATGGGCAAGAAAGAGGACCCTGTCACCAGTGAGTGACAGGACTTCTCCTTGGACAAAAGCCTTCTGAGATGCAGTGAGTGTTTCCTGTCCTGGCAGAAAATGGACAGAGCTACAGGAAATGTTAATGTGGTCAGGCTTCTTGACTGGTTTATTTGGCATTAGACCTCGAAGCCCATTTTAAAAGCAAACTGTTGGTTTTAAAACATTTCAAAAATTTAAAAACCATGACGTGGTGTTCAGCATTCTCTAGAATCCTCCAAAGAATTCATGTACTATACATACAGATTTTAGTTCAAAATACCAAATTACCAGAAAATCTCTCTCCCTCTCCCTCTCCCTCCCTCCCTCTCCCTCTCCCCACCTCTCCCTCTCCCTCTTCCTCTCCCCCTCCCCCTCC
>NW_022196895.1:48701992-48704035 GCF_008632895.1 Mastomys coucha
CTGTAGACCAGGTTGGCCTCAAACTCAGAAATCTGCCTGTCTCTGCCTCCCAAGTGCTGGGATTAAAGACATGCGCCACCGCTGCCTGGCAAATCTTTCTCTTTTTGTCCTTCCCTAGACTGGATTTAGTGTCTATGTCCAGTCTGGATGGAGAACAAAGCTTAGTCGTGTTAGCGGGATATCATCAGGGGTCTCATTAAAATTCAGTGCACTGAAGGAAGAACGCCTTAGATTCTTAATAGTCACTAGTGAGCAGCTGACAGCAGGTAGTCTAAATGCAGTCAGGACTGCTCCCATGACAGAGGCTCCTGTTCAGTGCTGGTCAGTGCCAGTGTTAGAGATGGGAAAGTGACATGGAAAAACCTTGTCCTTCCCAACATCTATACTATCCAGCTTCTACTCATCTCAGGCTCGTTCCCCATTTTCACACCTTTCCTGTGCCTGTCTTAGGTTGGATGTGTCTTCCTGGTGCCTGGAAACTTAGGGTTCTGTGGCTGAGACAAGGAAGCACAAAGACTTGGCAAACTCCCTGGAAGCAGAAAGGAAAATGCCTTCCAGACTCCTAGAGCAACTGGGAACAAGATAATTAATGTCACAGCAGATCCTTCCTGCCAGAAATGTTTCACCCTGCCTTTTTACAAGGAAAGGAACAAAGCCGGGCCTTTCAGTTGAATAGGATTACAAAAATTCAGAGCACAAAATGAGATTAGAGGGCCACTCGCTTGTCTGAGACAACTGTAACACTTTCCCACTGCACTTAGGGAACGGTCCTTCTAAAGACTCAGTTATTGAGCTAGCAGATTCACTGGCCTTGTGTAATGACATGGTTTGAATTCAATGCTACATACTTAGAAAATGCAAACAGTATGTGTCGTCTCAGTACTGAGTGAACATCTATCTAGACATCTCACTACCCCATATTCTAATTATACTTTATTACTGTTTTAGTTTGGTATAGGCTTCCATTTAAAACAGGTAGTCTAGTCTGTTTGTTTGTTTACATTGGAGAGAATAAATTTTTGTTCTCTCTGCATTGCTTGCACACAGATAGCAGAAGCCTGGTCCATTGCACAGGCAAATCAAGGATGCCTCTCTGCCTGAAATAAAGGTTCCTCATGGGGAATTAAGGCTAGAATGAGATGTTGAAATGCAGAAGACAGAGCTAACTCTGGGGCCTGCAGCATTTACCTATGGGAGTTGTGTACAGAGGTTCACCTATCAGTGGGGACTTCAGATTTTGACCAAAGAACTTGTTAGAACATCACGTGGCTTCTTGAAATAGTGGAGGGATGCCTAGACTTTGAGTGGAGATGTCGACAGCTCCCTGTTCCTGACTCCCCTTGTCAGCAGGTGTGAGTATGGTATCGGCTCCAGGACTCGGGGATCATAACCTCGTTTCTAAGAATTTTTTTTTAGAGCTTTTCTTGGTAAAAGAAAAGTAGGACCAATAAATGCAGCATTTTAAAGAACACCATTCAGTTCTGTTCCAGGGTTCTGACAGCTATTAGTTTTCTAAATTGATCTAATGGTGATAACAAAGAGTCTTGAATTTCTTTTCAGTGGCCCTTAAAGTTAGATTCAACCTTATCGCTTTGAACAGCCTTCTCAGCATCTCATCTCCAGAAGATGACTTGATTTATAGGAAACAGATTTATCTTTTCTTTTTTCTTCCAAGAGGATCAGTTGACTGAGATTTTTTTTTTTTTTTTACAACACGAAAAGAATGTGTACTATCACTGGTCTTAAAATACCAATGAAGCATCCATTTGCCAGTTTGGGACTGCCTGGGGTAGCTTGTTCCAGAATATGGCTACCTCCAACAACACCCTCTCTAAGCCTGTGACATTCTTTCTTGAAAGCTTAGACTCCCAATCCTCGAACCAACATAAGAGAACTCCTTAAAAAGACATGAAGCCATCAAAACTTAGAATGCTTTTTTTTAACCTACTAATTAGCCACATTAAGAATTATATATATATATACATATATATATGTATGTATATACATATATATGTATATGTATATATATATATATGTGTACAT
>NW_022196895.1:48704206-48721075 GCF_008632895.1 Mastomys coucha
TTCTAAGACACAGAAAAACCCTGTCTCGAAAAAAACAAAAAAACAAAAACAAAAAAAAAATTATATATTCAAAACCAAGCCAAGAGCTAATGTCAAATATTTTGCATAGATTTCAAGGTGTCCAATATTACTTCAAGGAGAATGATATTTTTGGCAAAGGGCTGGGACTGATGTCAGGATCCCAATGGCTTGCTGCTGCTCTTAGAGAGGAGAAAGGAGAACTCTTCCTTGGAAACTAAAATTACCCTACCAGGGACACGTTCTTTAGCACGCCAGCCCAGTTTAATCATGGTGAGAAATCCTAAGGCAAACGGCTCATTTCCCCTCTCCACTCTGATTTCCTCATTCTTGAAGGTACAGTTGTGAAGCAAGCTGAAAGAAGATATGTCTTACAGTGTCCTAGCCATGGCGTAAGACTGCCATGACTAAGGGCATCTTTGGATATTATGAGAATAGAGCCTGCCCAAACCTCTCTAAAGGCTGGATTCTTAGAGATGTATGGGTTGATTGAAATCAGCACAGACAGAACCTTGTCAGTGCCACACCCCCCTGGGGTGGCCACACCTTTCTTTTCCACATCTTCAACAAGAAAGCACATTTCTGGGGGAACTGAGGAAATCGTTCAACCCATAAAGTACTGGCTGTGCAGACCTGAAGACTTGAACCCAGAACATACATAAAAAATGCTAGTGGTGTGGGCGTGTACTCCCAGTGCTGAGTCAGCAGAAATGGGCTGACAACCAAAACATCAGCGAACTCCAAACCCACGAGAGACCCAAGCTCAGGAAAGAACTTAGAGAACTCCTGAGGGATCATAGCATTATGAGCATATCCTTTGTCCTCCACATACACGTGTACACATGTGCATGTATAGCTGCACAGCCACAAACAATTGTACTTGCATGAACCTGTACATACATGTACACTCCCCCCCACCACCACCACCCCATAAACAATACATTTTTTTCCCAAAATAAGGCATGGTTTACTGAACTTGGGCAGGGCACAGGGCATAGTGAAGAGATTCAAAGGAGAATAGGGATAAAAACTATTGCCAGAGCTTCATGAGATCAATCACCCTTAAGAGCGCCCGTGTACACTCAGTCTCTAACACGGCGCCTGGCATATGGAAGAGGCTTCGTACGTTTTTAGAAAGAAGAAGAGCCTAACAGAAGAAAGAAATAAGGGAAGAAAGCAAAGGAAAACTTTGTATTATCCTGGGTCTGTTGGGGCGGAGTTTATACTCTATTGGTACATTTGAGCCTTATGTCTCCCTTCTCCAGTAAGTGTCAATTTGAGTAATAAAGTACTCATTTAATTTTGAAACAGGATCCCATCTTTTTTTAGATAAGCCCTATAGATAAGCTACAAGTGAAAGCTAAGAGAGCACACTGAGTGGCCTCTTCCTCTGGTTAGCAGGGGGATCGTGTGGCAGGCTGCGAGCCACGGCACACGGGTCCTGTCTGTTGCTGTGGGATTGCCACGTGCTGTGGAAATCTAGAGTGTGTGCCTGATGATTCAGCACGCTGGATTACTTGAAAACCAGTTATTTAAACATAACGTTCTCCTCCTTTTTAATTTTGGTCACTCAGAATGTGATTTCATATCCAAGAGTGAAATCGAGGCACAACAATTATCTGAATAATTTGTGCCAGAATTACCCACTTTTGTTCTCTTGAATTCTGGTAGTTGAAGGTTGAGTAATTGGAAGATTCAGGGAAGGCTGATTTATTATCGTATTCAATGTCGCAAATTAACAGTTTACTCGGTTTGGACTTGACTTGCAGAAACAGGGCTCTTCTGAGGATGATTAAAACAACATTCCATTCTAACAAAGTAAAAAAATGCCTCTTCAAAAAGTGTGAAGTATGATATCTTTAACCTAGAATGAAGTCTTTTAGCTTATTTTAATAGAATTTCCATCAAGATTATATGAATACATAAGAATAATAATAGCAAAAGAAAAGCTGCTGTTCACCAGTCAGGAATATATGGGAGAAGAGCTGAGGGGACACCACCCTTTACCACTGAGGTATCTGCTACTGACAGATTGAAGAGAAGAATCTCTGCCTTCAGATATGTACCCATTAGCTGTCACAACAGGCTTCAGTGGATCACTCCAATCCAATGAGCCCACCAGTGGTCCTGGCTAAATTAAGTGGATCACAAAACAAAACCAAAGGTCAGAAAGGTCAGGAAGGAACTAGCAAAGAGGTGGAGATGAAGGGGAGCACCTATAAAAAAGGAGAGGAAGAGAAGAGAGAGAGAGAAGGAGGGAGGAAGGGAGGGAGAGAGAAAGAGAGAGAGAGATCAGAATGTATTACATACATACATGAAATTGCCAAAGAACAAAATTAATCAATAAAAAAGTCTGCCATCTCCCACAGTGCCCCATCCACTCTCTCTCCATATTCTTCTGAGTCTACCATGCCCTTTTCTGTCATATTTTCTTCAGTATTCTGTATTTCTAAATACCATGTTTATAGAAATTGTCAGTTTCAGATATTATCCCTATCAACTACTGGCACGCCACTATAGATGATAAAAATATAAGCGCACTTAAAATAGCCCAGCAAATATTCCAGACTCTTTATACATCTCTGCTCTTTTAATCTTCATGATGATATATATGGCAGATCCTATTATTATCCATATTTTGCACACTGGAAAAAGACATAGATGATTATGCATCTTGCCCAAGATTATACAGTAATGATGGTTATAAAGTGTGGAGCCAGCATTTGAATTTGATCAGTCTGGCTCAAGAGTTCACATTAACAGTGAGTCCATTTTTAGCCTCTCTCTCCCTCTGCACTTCTGTTTCCTTTTTTTTTTTTTTTTTTTTTTTTTTTTTTTTCTTTTCTCTGAGTGTTGGATACTAAACCCGGGGCTTTATGCATTCTAGCCAAATACTCTACCACTAAAATACATCACCAGACTGTTTCTTCTTATAAACCTACAAGGACTCGGGCAGAGGGATTCCAAGATCTCCTCCTCTAAGTTCCATAGTTTCTTGAAATTTTTACACATAGGCCCTTGGGGGACACACTCTAACCATGTCCAAGCCATAGCAGTAAGCAAGCATGGTTTTGAGGTCATAAAGCCACATTTGGGCTTGTCCTGCATCCAAATGTGAGTACCATTACCAGAAAAGCATTTGAGTGTATCTTATGTACCAACAGTGAGAACTTAGTATACAGGCTTGCCCATTAACAAAGGCTAGCTTCTCTCCAGAAGCTTTTGAATGGTATGTATCTAACAGCTCCTGAACAAGAATATGCATCTCATCTAGAGGAAAATCCACTTATAAAAGAACATCTGTTCCTTTGTCCTCTTCTTCCACAGAGCTAGCAGACAGTGAGTATTTAAGGGGAAAAGCTCTCATGTTTCTGAGTTTTCTGATTTCTGTACCTTCACCTACTTGTAGTCTTTCAACATGTCACTCAACAATCCTGATTAAAAACATTCTTTGCAAACTCTCAAGGCTCCAAGTTCCTGTAGAATTCTCAAAGTGTCACCAGTAATTCCTTGTAAGGAAGTTATTTAAAGCCAAACCAGAACAAAACAAAAACCTCTTACTTTTGTTCAACCAACGACGCTATGCCTCCTATCGTGTTTGTCCCTGATAAAATCCCCTTGACTACAGATGCCTGGATTCCAATCAGTATGGTGGAGAAATGGCTTCTGGGGCCAAATCCAAATGTATTCAGTCAGTGTGTGTTTTTAATGTGATGGCCGTTTTCATTACATTTAAACAGTGGTTTATATGAAAAGCAAATAATTTGCCTCCTGGAATGAAGTACTCCTCAGTACGGTTTGGGGATGATTCCCATTTTTGGTGAGCTCTTGAGCAGCAGTGTCTTGCAACTTGACCAAAGCTTTATCTAATTTTGGCCTGTGGTTTCTCTTCTGCTTAGGCATAATGACATCAAAAGAAACACAAAGAAAACCTACAACAGGAAGCACACTGCTGAGCCAGAACCGAAGGAACTCTTCTTATAAATTTCTCTTAGCATGAATCTTACACATGCCCTCTGGCCACCATTGGAAGTTAATGGACTGTCCACTGTGGGCAATCAGACCAGGAGAACAACGTCTCACCAGCTGAGCAGAATATCTGGATGCCTTAAATCTAATGAGACTTGTTATAAGATACACTTTTCCATATCTGTATATAGAACTTGTTTGTTTGTTTTTCTAATATGCTATTTGAAAACATGATTGGGCAATGTATGCATTGAAACATTGGACACTTGGTTGATTCAGTCTTCTCAAAGCACATCCACCAGGACCTGACACTGTTGGTGTTTTGTGAACTGCATGAGGACTTGCCAATGCTGATTAGATATTCACTTTCTCCATCACAAGGGCAGCTGCGGCCCAGCTCAGTGAGGCCAGGCCACTGGTTTTATTTTCTGTCCAGTGTTTTTCTGTCATTTCTACTTTTTTAATAAAGAAAATCGAACATTTTTAACAGCCAACTCTGGGCAAGGGGCATCTACTTTCTAATAAATCTGTGATGTGATGATTTCTAAAAGGTTTTGAAAGTATTTTGATTGCTTACACTTGATAGCAAGAGCAAACTGGGGCTCTTAAGCTGGTTTCCCATGGGGAGGGGACAAATACAACATTCTAGACTTCATTAAGCCCAGCAAGATTAGACAAGAATGCAAAGCAAAAGGTCCTTCTGCCTTCTCAAAACTCAGCGTTGACAGTTGACATGGGACAACACAAATGGCAACTAAAGGTTTAGTTCTTTCTTGGGTCACTTTTTTTTTTTTTTTTTTTTTTTTTTTTTTTTTGCCTTCAACAACACATCACAAGGCTTGTCTAATCCCTGCGGGAGACAGTGTGGAGCCTAAGTTCATAGTGGTCTTATCGTGGACACAGCTCTTTCAATCCCTGCAAGCAATAACTTACAAGAAGGTTCATCTTTTTGTGGGGAAAAAATACATTTCTGATGAAACTACAAGCATTTTATACTCAAAATGTTGATGTGGTCTATGAGAGGTTGTCACATTGTTAAGACAGAGGTCTTCTTACCACAGGAGTGAGTACAGATAACACTATTGCAACTCCTCAAAATGTCCCTGCCATCTAATGCAGACCACTACGTGTCCTGGTGCACAGAGAATGCCAGATGTCTGAATCCAAAGGTCAGCCTGCAAATGAGAGTCAGCTTAGTTTAAGGAGACACAATGAGTTGTAGAAGGGACAAACATGTGAGGGTCTTTTATGAGCCAGCCACTACATGGTAGTATCATTATTCCCATTTTATAGGTTAGAAATCTAACTTTGGGGACACTTATGTTCTGTGCATAAAATTTATGCCACTAGCTGATACCAGAGGGAGGCACTGGTAAAAGCTGTTCATGATTCTCACCACTATCCTCACCTCCTAGGACAAAGCTATGGACAGCTCTTCGGTATTAGACAAGCAACATTGACTTCTTGAGAAATCAGGAAAATGATATGAATAATCATATACACAGCTATAAAGAAGTTTCCTTCCTGTTTATGGTGCAACACAGCTGTAAGTTTTGGTGTGTTCAGTGTGTCACTGCAAATGGCTGGTACCACTTTTTCATGTTGCCTTGTACCGTAATGAGATGCCCTGTGTCTGGTTTGGGGACTTCACCACCTCTGCCCTCTTCGTCTGCTTCTACACTGTTGTATGCTCTTGCTTGAGGTTCTGACAGAGAACATAAACAAGTGCATATGAAATGTGCCTTCCAGTTTTCTCCCTGCTGCAGAGGAGGCAGCAGGGGCCACATAAGGAAGTAACATGTGGTTCTTGGCCCAAAATGTGACCTGCAAGGACAGAGATCCAAAAAATATTTCCTCTGTCTATGGAGGTCCCTGTTTTCTTGTGAAACTATTTTTAAAGGTGATAAGTGAAGGGCCTAAGCACTTTGTAGATTTTTTTAAAAACAAGAAAATAATTTAATACAGCAAAGGAGGGCTGGAGAGATGTCTCAGCAGATACTAGCTGCTAGAGACTGAGGGAATGGCCAACCAACAACTGACCCTACCTGAGACCTATCCCATGGGCAAGCACCAATCCACAATACTATTAACAATATTCTGTTATGCTTACAGACAGGAGCATGTTGTCCTCTGAGAGGCTCCACCCAGCAGCTGACTCAGACAGAATGACACCCACAGCCAAACGGTGGATGGAGCTTGGGGACTCTTATGGAAAAATAGGAAGGAGGATTGTGGGCTCCAAAGGGGATAGGAACTCCACAGGAAGACCAACAGAGTCAACTAACCTGGACCCTTGGGGCTCTCAGAGTCTGAACCAACAACCAAAGAACATACAAAGGCTGGACCTAGGCCTCCCCACACATATGTAGAAGATTTGCAGCTTTGTCTTCATGTGCATCCCAAACAACTGGAGCGAGGGCTGTCTATCCCAAAAGATGTTGCCTGTACATGGAACATGTTCTTCTAGCTGGGCTGCCTTCTCTGGTCTCAGTAGGAGAGGAAGTACCAACCATTGCAGAGACTTGAAATGGTAGGCTAGGAGAATACCCAGAGGCCCCCACCTTCTCAGAGGAGAAGAGCGGGAGGGAAAGGTTGTGGGAGCAGGGGTGACCAGAAGGATCCAGAGAGCGGGATGTTCAGTGAATAAAAACAATTAAATTTAATTAAAAAAAAAAAGAATACTGGCTGCTCCGACAGAAAACAAGAGTTCAGTTCCCAGTGGCTCATAAGCACCTATAACTGCAGTCCAAGGGATCTGATGCCCTCTTCTGACCTCGGCAGGCACGAGGCATGCGTGTGGTACACACACATCCATACAGGCAAAACAGCAAAGAAAATGTCAGGAGTTTGTGTGAATGAATTTTGACCCAGAATACTCTGCAATCCAACTGTACAGAGGTCACATTTAGATCCCGCAGCAGTGAGTAGGGAAGATCAAGGGGAGAAAAAAACAGGGAGGTTGAGCAGATTCCTATAAGCTAGCCTGAAGCCCACACATTGCTGGCCACTAAAACACTGGTCCTAAAATCATACTGGGGCATGTCTTTGCCCATGTTCCTTAGGAAATGATAAATTGGAGGTGCTTGAAACGGGTACTTTTTCTTACCATGAACAGTTTTGTGCAACATATATAAAAAAAAAAAAATGAAAACCGACATACAAAAAATTGAAAATAAAAACTTTTTTTTCCCTAGGACTTGAGATATGTTTGCATGTTAAAGAAAGGAGTGTGCCTCCTTTTAGTAAGCAAACCTTTGGGGCTCCTGTCCCTAGCTCCCCTTCCCATTGGGCTAGTAAAATGAGCAAGGCTCTATCAGCATGCCTAATGGTATGCAGCAGAGTAGGAAACTTGGCTCCACAGTAAAAAAAAAAAAAAAAAAAAAAAAAAAACCTCAACATCTGTCAGCATCCTGTAAAGACTGGCTGCTTTTATGTCTCCGAAGGGACCTGTATTGCCAAAGTTCAAGACATCAAATTAAGAATGTTTCTCAGAAATAATAATGGAACGCTAAGCTCTCACCACGCTCAACAGACTGAGTTCCTGTTGCTTATTCATGTTGAGCAGTGTCAAGGCCTCACTCCTAATGAGAATGTTCTAGGTGTTTATCAGGGGTTTGGAACTCAGAGACACGCCCATGGTAGGTAAGAGGTCTACCACTGAGATATACTCCCCCCGCCCCAATGTTTTAAGAATTCTTTTCCCTCGGTGTAAAAACTCAAGCCAGGCATAGAGACACATGCATGCCTGTAATCCCTCTGAAACTTTTTGATGTCTTCCTGTGGGTTTCTGTTACACTGATAAGGCCAAGTGAGAATAAGGAATTCATTGCAACAGACTGTGTTGTTTCCCTGTGAGATGGACTATGTCCTGTCACTGCCCAGGACTCTCCTGTTCAGATGGGTTTGCTTTTATGACACCCCTACAGCCCTACCCCCATTAACTAGTGCATAGTTTTGTGAGAAATTACAAGGAATTGATCCTGTCTTCCATAAATGTATTTTAATCTTAACAGAAATGTCTGTATCGACTTATAGATCTTGGCTAGTAGATACTGACGATTACTTTCAATATCATAAATCCATCCCTCTCCTCATTTGTTCCTCTGGCTCTTCCTTGCCCTTCTTTTCTTTCCTTTACTCTCATTCTCTATCTTCTTTTTCTTTCTGTCCTTCCTCCATACTCTCTTTATGATCATCTCCCTCCAATTTTTGTCTGTTTGTTTCATTCTCCTCTGTCCTCTGTTTACAAGACCTTGTAACTCTATATTTTATTCTTTTCTTGTTGCTGATGTAAAAACAACCTGACAAAAACAACTTAAGGTTCGAAGAAAGCATTTCTTTTGCTCACAGACTGAAGTGTGGTTCATCAGAGCAAGTTCTGCTGCCACTCAAGATGGAGCCTGATTCCCATGGACAACAGCTCTATCAGCTTTTGTGTGCTGACCCTAGATAAATACTTCCATAGGCCAGATGACAACCAGGATCAACCATTACACTGTATTTGAATGGGGTTAGCAAAGAAATTCTAGGGAACAGAGATGTGCAGATTTGTGGTGAAAAATAAGATGTTCTCTTCTTGTCAAGTGTCAAATGAGCAATTCTACATGATAATGAATTCAGTGCAGTGATTAAGCCAACACTATGGAGTAAGTGCTCAAATAAAACAGAACCAGAAGTTAGCATCAGTCTGAGATCATGAAAGTAAGATTAGACTTGTAGCTACTCTTAAAACATGTGGTTCAAACTGGTCAGTGAAAGAGGGACATGATGTTCATAACAAGGGGTTTTAGGAAATTTTGTTGAGGAATCAGCATACCAAATGCACTCATAGTTTGCCCCTTGTATATAATTCTTCTTCCTCCCCAGGCACAGTACCACCTCTTTAGCTACAGAGACAAATGTTTCCATGAAGAGGAAGAGGAAGAGGAAGAAGAAGAAGGAGAAGGAGAAGGAGAAGGAGAAGAAGAAGAAGAAGAAGAAGAAGAAGAAGAAGAAGAAGAAGAAGAAGGAGGAGGAGGAGGAGGAGGAGGAGGAAGAGGAGGAGGAGGAAGAGGAGGAGGAAGAGGAGGAGGAGGAGCAGGAGGAGGAGGAGGAAGAAGAGGAAGAGGAAGAGGAAGGAGGAGGAGAAGAAGAAAAGCAGGAGGAGGAGGAGCAGGAGGAGGAGGAGAAGAAGGGGGAGGGGAAGAAGGAGAAGAGGAGGAGGAAGAAGAGGAAGAGGAAGGAGAAAGAGAAGAAGAGGAAGAGGAAGGATGAGGGGAAGAGAAGGAAGAGGAAGAGGAAGAAGAGACAGAGACAGACAGAGTAGCAGGGCTTCCAGATAATTGAATTCAGAGCACAAGCTCTGAATATTACCCTATTTGATTTGTTGAAGAGACTTGCTTAATTAAGTAAATATCGGTTGCCTTCGTTAGGGTTTTACTGCTATGAAGAGACACCAAGACCAAGGCAAGTCTTATATGGACAACATTTAATTGGGGCTGGCTTACATGTTCAGAGGTTCAGTCCATTATCATCAAGGTGGGAGTTTGACAGAATTCAAGCGGACATGGTGCAGGCAGAGCTGAGAGTTCTGCATCTTCATTTGAAGGCTGCTAGGAGAAGACTGGCCCCCATGTGGTTAGAAGGAGTGTCTCATTGCCCACCCCCACAGTGATACACTTCTTTCAACAATGCCACACCTACACCAACAAGGCAACACCTCTTAATAGTGCCACTCCCTGGGCCAAGCATATTTCAAACCACCACACTGGTGTTTGGCCTCTGGTAAGACAAACCAAATACAAATCCTAAACTGATATATTCAGTTAATTGAACAGAGTACACATCACACCACAAGACTAAAGGAACATTTTATTTTTCTGTCTACAAGGTCATTGGATCACCACTTGTGTTCCAGAATCACTCAGTTTTGCTAGCTCCTTTGGAAAATAGTGCATGTTGAATCCCATACTGTGATATAAGGACATATTTCCCAGCTGCCTATGTGCAGTACTGCTGACCCAGAGCCCTAGATGTTGTACTTCAGGGGTCACTCTTGGCTGAAGAGGCTTGCCTTGCCAAAAAGCATGTACCTCCTTAGAAACCCCACGACTGCTCAGTGGATAAATACACAGGCCTAGCTCTTCATCTCAACTCCAGAGGAAATCATGGATTCGGCCATCTTCTCCAACAAACTCTCCCCCCTCTGTAGATAATGATCCCAGGAACCATCTGAAGCAAACATTCTATAACCAATCTTGAGGTTATCTGGTTACCGGGCTATTCAATTTGTGATAGCAAGTCAGCGTATCCTAGACTTGTACAAAAGAACCTTGTCCTTAATGCTTAATCCAAATGGTATACTAAATGGTTTTAAGGATATATTTCACATCCCCCAGAGTAGTTTTCCCCTTAAGACATGTTATAATCAGTTCCAATATATGGAATTTAGATTGTTCTACCATCACGAAGATTCAGAGCCAAAATATTCATGCTAAGGCATGACTATTAAGACAAATTTTTAAAAAATTCAATCAAAATTATACTCTATTTGACTATAATTTCATTTGTTTGCTAATGATGCCAAATTGATACTTAATATAGCAGCCTACGGTCATGATTATTGAAATGCACCATTCCTAGCATCCTTCCATAGGCTATAATTCCAGATGCAATCCATCAACCTCATTTCATTGGTGATGGTTGAATTGTATCCTGGGTCTCCAAACAAATATCACCCCTACACTGTGGCATTTATCAAAAATCAATATAACAAATAGCCGTATAGAAAAAAATGTCCATGTATTTTTATAAAACTTCTTGAAACCATCATATGTTTTTAAAAGCCAATAGCTCCATAAGGGGCCATAAAAATAAATTCCTCTTAGAGTTAGTACTAGAGGGGAAATCTGCCTCCATAGAAAACCTGGCCTGGTGCTTTTTATTAGCTAATAAGAACCTTATATGACTTGTGTTTTCCTTTTCCTCTTGCCTGCCAGAAAAAGGTTAAAAGTGAAGTTTGCACTCAATCGAAGCAGCAATCCTTAGCCTAGCTCTTTCTAGAATACCCATCTTGCCAATCCCATCGCCTTCCTTTGTTCTTAGTCTCTCATCTTTTCTTGATGGTGGAGAGATGTATCTGTGAATTCTACTATAAGCATCCTCAAACCGTCTGAAGTAAGTGGAGTGTAGAAATAAAAATCTCCCTGTTATTTTTTCCACCTGATCTACCCAACCCTGCTCCTTTTGTTTCTGATGATGAAACCTATATTTTGTTCAAGTCAATGCTGGTTTCAAGATATAAGACAATTGTTAGTGTGATTTGAGAAATAATATAAGGGGTGGGGATGTGGGTAGTGATGGGGAGGTCACTGTTGTTGAAAAGAGGGGAGAGAAATCACCTTGGAGTGGTTGAGACAGGAACATGAATTGTTTGTTTGTTTTGATGGGTTTGTTGTTGTTGTCATAGTTGTTTTTATGAGACAAAGTTTCTCTTTATAACTCTGGTTGTCCTGGAACTTGCTGTGTAACCCAGGCTGGCCTCAAACTCAGAGATCTATCTGCCTCTGCCTCCCAAGTACTGGAATTAAAAGCAGAGGGTACCACTCCTGACTCCAGGTACATGTCTTTTAAGGTACATATTTAATAGAGGCAGAAAGTATATAGAGATGCATGAGACTCCCATGGCCTCATGTATATGCTGTGTTCAAGGAGGAATGCAGATGCACACACAGTACTACCTGTGCACAGCACACCGTTACCAGTAGAGTATCAAAACTCATATAAGCTTCAGAACTTTCCATCAGCCCTCTCTTGATCATGTTTCCCCACTCACAGACAGGTAGCAGATACTCAGGAAAGAGTTTCTTGTGTCATTCACTTATCTTCTTGCTGTGACTCAAATAGAGGGCCAGTGTCCTAAATCCCAAGCATCTTCATTGTGACACACGCACAGGGCACTGCTCCTCCGACGGCTTTGATCTCCTCCTATGAGATGCTTCAGGAAAGACCCTACCATGAGCAAAATCTTCACTTGCATCTTCACTCCAAAGACTCAGTGGCTGAGCACAACTGAGCTACTAGAGCTAGGCCTAGTCCTCCCACCAAGTGTCTCTTCTAAAGGACAGTGAGGGCGGTTGGGTTCTGCCCATCCTCTGATGGCAGCTGCCCTGCTTGCTGAGGCTCTTTCTCCCCAGTGGTCCTTCCTCCTCTCTTGTATTGCTGAGAGTTTCTGCCCAGCTTCCGTCTTCTTTTGACTCCCTCACATCTCCCGGGAACTCTCCTACATATCGCCCAGGTCTGACTGCTTCTCAGATGAGCCAAGCTGATGCCCCTGTTGCTATGCTCTTCTTGTTCTCTTACATCCTATCCTCAGGACCTGCCTCCCCCGGAGTCATGCATCTCTCTTAGACTTTGCTCTTCTCTGCTTTCTTTCCTACCCTGAAAGATGGACAGGGCCCATCAGGGCGGGTGATTATATTTCTGCTGGTGGAGGGAGGTCAGGGCGCAGGCCTCATAGCAAAAGTTAACTCAGGGCAACTGCGTATGAACCCTGTAACTTATACAGAAAGACTTTATTTTCCTTCCCAACTTGAGTTATGTTCTGTTCCTTAATGCCCCATAAATTCCAAGATTAAGCACCAGGTCTTAATTTAGTAGGAGAGTAAGAGGCTTAGCTGAGGTGGAAGACATGGTACACGACATCTTACAAGATGGGTAAGGTATGTTACCTGAGTTCAAAGAGTAAATAATTTGAATTTGCAATAAGAAGCAGAGGAGAATTAAGTGTATTCTCAGCTCACACTTCTTCCATTCTCTCCTCTAATTTCTCCTTTACATAGCTACTCTCCACATTTATGCTAATTTAGTCCAAGGAACACATAAGCAAATTATTAACTTTTCATCTCCCGTTGCTTATAACATTTACTATTAACATTTATCTTCATTGGAAAAAATGCATTTTTTAAAAATTATCATATTTAAGTTATTAATAAAACTGTTATAAGTAAGGCTGGAAAGATGGCCCAGCAGTTAAAGGCAATCATTGCTCTTGCAGAGGATCCAAATTCAGTTCTCAGCACCCATGTCAGACAGCTTACAGTTGCTTGTAAGTTCAGCTCTAGGAAATCCAATGCTCTCTCACAGCCTCCAGGGACAACTGCATTCATATACATATACCAATGCATGTACATACATAATTAAAAACAAATGTAAATCAATTTAAAAAAACATAATAAGCAGTGAATAGCAGGTACAGAAAATGAATGTTAAAGTTAGTCTCGGTAGGTTCCAGCCATTAAGCTATTGATGGCAGTTGTCTTTCCCAGCCCACGTACAAGATTCTTTTTTTCTGTCATAGCAATTTCTAAAACCTGTAGAGGGAACCATTTATATGTGTCTCTGCTGACTAGAGTCTGAGAATCATGGATGCAAAATACTGTGTTTGTCTGTACACACACCTAGGAGCAAGAATGGCATGGCGTTGCATTCCCAACAATAACCAGATTGAGAAAACCATCATCCTTGAACGTAGGTAGGACCAGAAGACAGGAAGTCCGTCTTTCTGCTGTGTATGGAACAGCAGCCTTCCAGGTGAATGCCCAAGTTCTTTCTCATATTTAAACCTGCCACCCACAAGAAAGATCTTGCCTCTGATTTTTAGACTATTTGCTGGAATTTACTTTGGCCCAATGGACATTTAAAAATAGTTACTTTATTTGACATTGTTGAGCCTCCTTCCAGAGCCATTTAAAAGTCTGGGCTTCCTCTCCCAACCTTCTTTTGTTTTCCAGACATACCGCAGCCCTAAGGAGCTCATGGTCTACACCATACAAAAATGTTCAGTAACAAGGTTCCTTGATTGGCTACCCAATTAAGTAAATCTCCTTGCCTGGAGGAAACTAAGTTAATATAACATTGAGGTCTGTCTGCAAGCCCACAAAAGAAAAGAAACTTAAACCAGGGCTGAGAATGCTATTGTGCAATGAGACTTGCAGAATAACCGTCAGATGAAAGTTCACAAACATATCAGCACTTTCCTAAACTACCATGTAGACAGAACCCCACAACCCCTACATGTTGTGTGTTGGGCTGATGATGGCTTTGAAGCCAACCCCATTAAGAATACTTAACAGTGAACCTGCTCCATCTAGTCTGCTTGCTCTCAGAGCTTATTGAAAGGCCCAGAAAGGCCTCTCTTCTGCTTTTCAGTAATAAACACATAGACAAGTGTGGTGTCCTGGGCAGAGGCTTGGAAATCAGACACCTCCCAGTACCCTCTGCAGCTAGTGCTTGCACAAGGTACCAGGCAGAACTCATAATCTCTGTCTAAAGAAACTGCCAGACAATGAGCTTTCTCTCTTTTCTCTCCTCCCTGGCCCCTCTCCTTTCTGTCTCTGTCTCCCCTCTACTCCTCCTCCTCCTCCTCCTCCTCTTCCTCCTCCTCCTCCTCCTCCTCTTCCTCCTCCTCTTCCTCCTCCTCCTCCTTTCTCTCTCTCTCCCTCCCTCCTTCCCTCCCTCCCTCCTTCCCTCCCTCTGTCTCTGTCTCTCTCTCTGCTTCTCTCTGTCTCTGCCTCTCTCTGTCTCTGTCTCTATCTGTCTCTGTCTGTCTCTGTCTGTCTCTGTCTCTCTCTCTGTCTCTCTGTCTCTCTGTCTCTCTGTCTCTGTCTCTCTCTGTCTCTCTGTCTCTCTCTCTCTCTCTCTCTCTCTCTCTCTCTCTCTCTCTCTCTCTCTCTCTCTCTCTCTCTCTCTCTCTCTCTCTCTCTCTCTCTCTCTCTCTCCCTCGCTCTAACTCTTTTGGGTTATTACAGCCATGCATGCCAGGCAGCTCTTTCTTCAGGCCTCACCATTTCCATGGGTCTGCATTCCTAGAAATGCTCCCGTGTAGATGGACTCACTTGGCCATGACAAGTTTTCAATCAAATGTAGAAGGGTACAGAGGGAGTCAATTCTAGAAGCTGAAAATAATAAAAAAGAAGTATTGAATAGCTCTATAAGTGTAAGAATTGGCACTCCATCTTTTAACCATAAAAAGAACTAAAATATATTTCCCTCATAAAGCCATGTTTTCTTGACATATATATGTTATATATATATATATATATATATATATATATATATATATATATATAACATATATATGTTATAGTGCTTACATGATGTGAAAACCACTTTAAAGCTAATAAATGGCTAATATTCCCTTTGACCCATGAAGTAGGTAATCATGAAGGACAAACTTTTGGAGGTTATGCATCCCTCTTTGGGTGTATTTATAACAATTCAATGTTTTAAGGCATCTCTTGGAGGCAGTCAGCTGTTATTGAGAAATTCCTACCCAACATTAGTGCTGTCCACCAGTATTGTGGCAGGTATTGTTGGGTGACTTTTGCACTGCACATCTAAAATCTAGTTTAGGCTTCCATCGCCTCCCTCTATCCCCACAGAGATCTAGCTTGTGGGGTTTACCTGGCTCATTGCCCTGTTAGTGCTTGATATCTAATATGGCTTATTAACAGAGCTCACCATACTTTCTGGGCAAAAGTGTTTATGGGAAAAAAAACTTTAGATTTATACAAGGGTTGAGACATGTGACTCATATAAACTGTAATAAGAGTATTGTTGCTTCAACCTGGGTTTGCTTTGAAGCCTCATCATTCTGTTCTTGGGAAACCATTAAGCAAAATGCCCTGAAGGATAGGAGAAATTGCATTGAGCAATAAAACGTCAACAAACTAGGGGATTTGAAGATCACACACTTTCATCTAAACATGCCCTTCTCGCCTTTCACTTGGCAGGAGTTTGGTTTTTGAAAAGTAATAAACTCTAGCACTCTGGTTGACCTGGGATATGTTTAAGAAATCAAATCCTCGAGCCAGAAGCTGTATGACCTTTTACATGGCTGCCCCACCTCAGAAAAACCATAGGATGCAAAAGGTAAACAAAAGGAAGATAAAAACATGTGTCCCAATTGTCCAGACTTCAGATTTTTGTGATGACGGTGCACACCAAACACCAAAACCCTAGGACAGGAGGAACATCTTTAAGTCTGTTTAAACAGGTGTCCAGTATTGACTATCTCAGAAAGAGCAAGTACATATAATCTTGGTGCACAACCAAGATAGTCATGCTCAAGTTTCCCTGTCTACACTCCTCTGGGACCTTCATAAACTTAGGACAGTCAGTGTTTAGTCTCATATGAAGTTTGTAGTCAAGAAGAGCTTCCCATAGCCAAGGAAATTCTCAAGCAGCTCACGTTCTTTACTTATGTTACTTAGGACTAATAAAAGATATCCAAATGAAAAACCCATAGCAGTATTTATCTAAACCATTTCATCTTCCACGCTGGATTCTCATTCCCTGACAATAGGAGCAAGCATTTCAAGTCAGACTTCCCATAACTTCTCTTAGCCCATGGTTTTCTGTTCTTTTGTCACCCTGGTTCACTTTATGATGTAGATTTACCCCGTGTCTTTCCTAGCAAAAAAAAAAAAAAAAAAAAAAAAAAGGGATCTCTGTTTACAGCACAGAATTAGGAATTTAATCTGCTAATTAGAGAATTCTTCTTTAGCTGGGGAGAGGGGAAAATAGATTGCAAACATTCTGTAGTAATGGCTTGATCTCAACATGTGTGTTTAACAGTCAAGGCAAACTATATCAAAAGGGGGTTGGAGATATGGTACAGAGGTTAAGAGCACTTGTTGCTTTTTCAGAAGACCTGGGCTCAGTTCTTAGGACCCACATGTTGGCTCACAATGTCTGTAACTCTAAATCTTAGAATCCGTTGTTCTATTCTGACCTCAGTGGACACTAGGCATGGTACACATACATACATTCAAAATGTTCATTTGTTCATTCACATAAAAGAAATCTTTTATTTATTTATTTATTTTGGCTTTTTTTTTTTTT
>NW_022196895.1:48721310-48763874 GCF_008632895.1 Mastomys coucha
TCTGCCTCCCAAGTGCTGGGATTAAATGTTTAACTAGTGAAAATGAGGTTGGGATGTAGAACAATGTTGGCATGCTTGTCTAGCATACATCAAATTTACCTCAAAACTAAGACATGAAAAACATCCAGGAATATGTGAATGATGCTATTATTATAGTCTTAGGATAATAAAAGTTTAACTGGAGAAACATGTTTATAAAAACACACCAGGAGATCTTAAAACAGTCAAGTTCCTGTTTGGAACAATGAATCTGGTAGGTTGCCTAGTGGAATCTATAATTTACAAGAAAAGGAAAGGACCCGTAACAGAGGTCGTTCCATGGCCCTGGATTTTTATCATGCCTATATGTAGAAACCACTGTCCCAAGGCTTGTGATGGCAAGCTAGGGTCTAAAAAGTATGCATAGGTTTTAGTCATCTATGTTCCAGCCTCCAACGTCAGTGTTGCGAATTCAGTGTCTGGAAGAGTCCGGCTATATTTTCACCCAGAGGCATTAGGTAGGTAGAACCATGGAAGAATGGGAACAAGAGTATGACTTGTCTAAACACGAGGAATCACCCATCCCTGTCACTGTTACCATATAGGAATGCCAGCCCAAGGTTGCCAGACTCTATCTGCCGTAACAGCATAAGAAAAAAAAAATGCCATGTGTAATAACCTCTCAATTTTTTCTGCCCAAGGTTTAATATTTGGGCTACATATGAAGACCAGATACCCCCATGTCTATGAGTTTATGCAGTTCACAGGCCAATCAGCTTAGTGTGTGTGAGGGAGGGGGAACTTCATCAAGAAATATAGGACAAAGATTTGGACTCTTATCTGACTCAGTGTGACTATTTAGTAGTATATACTGCAAAAAACATCTACCAGCAAACAAGAATGATCTCAAGGAAATAAAATGGAAATTTTGCAAAGTCAATGAATTTAGTTAACCATGAGTAACTAAAGTCAGTAAGTCAGAATAAGATGAAAAATTCCCTTGAGCAAAGACCCCTTACCCACTCACTCTTCTTTATAGATATTACATTAGAAATCTTTATTATAGCATATTAATATATGAGAATGTGTATTTCAGCTATTTGCACCCAAAATATTAGAAATAACTAAGTTATGTAGTAATTGGAACTAGGTTTGAATCCCTTGTGTATGATGCACACAAGTGGCGTACAAAGCCACTGCACTAACAATGATGCTTCCGAAAGTCATTTCCTTAGCTAACTGGTCAGAACGAAAGAAGTGGGCTACAAGTATTTATCTCTCCATTTTCATACATGTTTATAGTTTTATGATTATATCTTTGGATAAAAGGTAAAAAAATAAAATAAAGGAAGCCAGAAAACAAGTAAGTGAATGTTAAGATAAAGAAATACACCCAAGTTGGCACAATACACCCAACAGGGCCGTGGGCTATTTAGTGCTTTCACTAGAAAAGAAGAAAAGGTAAGACACTATAAGCTTTCCTGTGTGAATGCTGTCCTTCAGAGAACCTACCCCAAGTAGATAGAAGAATCAAGGACACTGTTGCGGCACGCAGTGCAAGTAGCTTGGCAACCTGAAATTGCCTTGGGCTATGCACACGCGCACCTCAGCCTAAGGCCTTACCTGCACACACTACACACACTCACCTGACTCTGAACAATGCATATGGTAACCTCAAACCCCAATCTGCACTGAGCTGCTTAAACACCCTACTCCAACAATGGATAAGTTTCTCTGCACCTGATGACAATCACACTTGGACAATTGCCACTCACACATTCCCAATATAACTGGGAAGGAGGATAAATCCTGCCTAGACTGGTTTTAGGTCCCTTCCCAATAAGCAAACTGTGTCCCCCTAAACAAAGATGTAGGGATTTAGGGTGAAACCCCTATTTACCATCTGTCTTAGTTTGCTTTATATCACTGTGATAAACAACGGTGACCAAAGGCAACTTGAGGAACAAAGAGTTTATTTTTAGCTCACAATTTATAGTTCATCATGAAAGGATGTCATGGCAGGAACCTGGAGGCAGGAATGGAAGCAGAGATTGTGGGGAGACACCCTGGCTTGTTCAGCCTGCTTTTTTATACTACTCAGGACCACCTGACTAGCAATGGTATCACCCGCACCAATCATTAATTAGTTAAATGTCCTACACACTTATCTATATGGTAATATGGTGGAGGCACTTTCTCAATTAAGGTTCCCCTTCCCAGATAGCTCTGGCTATGTCAAGTGGGGAAAAAACAATTACCCAAGACATTGTCTCTTGCTTATGTATTGGAAATGCACATGATTAAAATCAAAGTGCATTGTGGGAAGGGAAGTAGTGGGAAAGTTACATAAGTTAAAAGCCTGTCAATCAACACAGAGAACCACCTATACCATGTGTCTTAGCAACAAAACTTCTTTTTCTCTCAGACCCTACGGAAAAGGATGCGACTATAATCTGCCATCCCTGATCCCAGAAGCTACCCCCAGTAACAACCTCTCACAAAGGAAAAATTAGTGTTATCCATTGTAGTCTCACTGGAGATACAAACCACACTCAAGGGCAGGCCCTATGTCCTGTACTAGATAGCCAACACAAAACTAACTCAGCGTATTGGGGAAGGTTTCTGTTTGGGTTGGTTTGGGTTGGGTTTTATTTGGCAGGTTGGTTTGGGGTTTCTTGGTTTGTTTTTGTTTTTTATTTGATTCATAATGCTTTATCTGGGCTTTTTTATACCTTACAGGCTGCTTATATATTATGGTTTCTGATTTTGTGTTGTTATGAGTGTTCTGTATGTGCCTGCCTCTGCTGTGTATGTGTCCCTGCTGTGTATGTGTCCCTGCTGTGTATGTGTCCCTGCTGTGTATGTGTCCCTGCTGTGTATGTGTCCCTGCTGTGTATGTGTCCCTGCTGTGTATGTGTCTCTGCTGTGTATGCGTCCCTGCTGTGTATTGTTGAGGAGGGAGGTTGGCTTGTTTTTCGATTTTTCTGTGTTTTATTATTATTATTATTATTATTATTATTATTATTATTATTATTTTGGTTTTTCGAGACAGGGTTTTTCTGTGTAGCCCTGGTTGTCCTGGAACTCACTCTATAGACCAGGCTGGCCTTGAACTCAGAAATCTGCCTGCTTCCACCTCCCAAGTGCTGAGATTAAAGGCGTGCACCACTACTGCCCCACTCATTTTATTCTATTCTTGTTTGTTTTCTAAAGAGAAAGAGAAAGAAGGATTGGAGTTGGCTGGGTAGGGAAGTGGTAAGGATCTGGGGGAAGATGAAGAAGGGGAAACCATAAACAGAATATATTGTATGAAAAAATCTATTTTCAATTTTTAAAAATGGAAGAGAGAGGGTAAGGAGGAGGAGAAGAGAGAAGAAAGGAAGGAAGGAAGGAAGGAAGGAAGGAAGGAAGGAAGGAAGGAAGAAGGGAGGGACAGAGGGAATGAGGCAGTGAGGAAGGAAGGAATGAAAGAATGAAAGAAAGAAGAAAGCTCCAATTACTTAAAACCCTTGAGTGCCTTACTTATGTGGCCTGCCGTCACCTGTCACTCTTCACAGCATACCTGACCTGTTCTAATGCTTTGATTTGAACAAAATCGCCCAGAAATTTTTGCAAATCTGCATGAGACTTGATTTCAATCCCTTGACAAAGAAGTGAAGAACATGAAAACATGGCCCAGACCCTGACCCCAGTAACATAATAAAAATTAGAGCTGAAGTCAATGAAAAATAAAGCAGACAATACAGAAAGTGCAATAAAAAGCAAAGCTAGCTATTTGAGATTTAGAAAAGTGGTAAAAATCTAGAGCAAACTAGACTGGAGGAGGAGGAGGAGGAACAGGAGGAGGAGGAGAAGGAGGAGGAGGAAGGGGAGGAAGAGGAGGAGGAGAGCTAGGGATGTGGCTCAGTTGCAAGAAGCCCGTCCTGCATATGTAAGACTTTGAGTTGGATCCCCAGCATTAAAAAACAAATACAAAATCAGGAAAGACCTAAAATATCAGTATCAAAGACAAAACAATCATTCCATTAAAAGGACAACAAAGATATAATAACCTATTCTAAGAGGACAACATCTGAAAGAAAGGGACAAATCCTTTGAAAATCGTAAATGATAAATAATATCAAGAGCAGACAAGTGGGATTGCACAAAAATGAAACGTTTCTGCAAGGCAAAGGACACGAGCGTGAAGTGACAGCTTGTGAGTGAGGGAAAACATTTGCCAGCTCTACATCCTGCAGGGATTATAGCTAGAACATAAACAAAGAACTAAAACATTAAACATCAGTTACACGGCCCCTTTCTGCTCTCCTGCCCTTGGACCATATTTCTCCCACCTAGATATGTACATTTAACAGTTAGAAGCTAGGATCTGCATTTGAGCAAGAACATACAGTATTCATCTTTCTAAGCCTGGGTTATCTCACTTACAATAACATTTTCCCAGTCCCATCAATTTCCCTACAAATAATTTCATTTTCCTTTCAATCTGAAAAATATTGTATTGTGGATATGTACCATGCATCATTTATTCGTTTATCTGTTGATGGATGTCTATGCTGACTCCATTCTCTTACTGCTGAGAAAAGAGCAGCAGTGATGTACCCTAGCCAGCGTGGCTATAATTAAAGGGATGCTGGCAAGAGTTGGACACATTAGTCAAGAAACACTGATATGCTGCTGGCGGGACCGTTGCTATTAGATCCCAAAGGAATTTAAGTCAGTATACAACAGTGATACCTCCACATCCATGTTTATTGATATACAACTCACAGTAGCCAAGATACAGAACCAGCTTGTGTCCATCAACAGAGGGATAGATGAGGAGGATGTGGTGCACAGGCACACACGTGTACATGCACACACGGCGGAGTTTAAGGCAGCCAGCCATCAAGAACAAATTTGTGATACTTGGTTGTGTCAGCTGCAGAAGCATGGATGTAACTGGAGATTATCACGCTAAGCAAAATAATCCTGACTCAGAAAGATAAAGGCCACATTTCCTCCTATTACAGGATCTAGATTTAAATATATGTGTTGGAGGGAAGGGGACTTTTAGGTGAGCGAAATGAGCTAGAGGGGCGGGAGCGTAAGAGGGGATAATAGAGAGAGGGTGACTTGTGAGTAAAGCTAGCTGGGCCATGTTAGCTGTCAACACAACCTACAGTCAGCTGGGAAGAGTTCAGAAACCTCAATTTGAAATTATTAAACTCAGATTGGACTGTAAGCATCGCTATGGAAGCATTGTCTTGATGGTTAGTTGATGTAAGAGAGCCCAGCCCACTAGGGGTTGTTTATACTCTTTGTTTGGGTTAGCCCTCTGACTTAGTTAGGGTTTCCATTCTTGTGAAGAGACACCATGACCAAGGTAACTCTTATAAAGGACATTTACTTGGGGCTGCCTCACAGGTCCAGAGGTTCAGTCCAATTATCATCAAGGCAGGAAGCATAGCAGCTTCCAGACGGGCATGGTGCTGGAGAAGGAGCTGAGAGTGCTACATCTTGTTCCAAAGGCAGTCAGGAGAAGACTGAGTCTCAGACAACTAGGAGGGGGGTCTCAAAGCCCACTCCTACTGTGACACATTTCCTCCTACAAGGCCATACCCGCTCCAATAAGGCCACACCTCCTAATAATGCCACTCCCTGGGCCAAGCATGGTCAAATCACCACACCCTCTGATCCACCCTTGGTTTTCTGAGTATCTCTGTTTAAACCTTCCTCACCCCAGCTGTTCTCCTTCACTACTTTTGTTTTTAATCTATCTCTGTCCCCACTACCTTAAGGTGTCCCCAGAAAAGACCCCTTTCTAGTTGCCTGTCTTCTATGTGTGCTCCAAGTTAAACACTCACAATAAGAGATTTGTGCTAAGATCTGCACACAGGAGGAAACATGTAGCATTTGACGTTCTGGGCCACATTCGCCTCAGTATAGTTTTTCTTTTTCCAGTGTTATCCATCTACCCTGCATATTTCATGATTTCCTTTGTCTTCACAGCTGAGTTATTACTACAGATGAACAAAGACAACAAGGTTATTGTATGTACCACATTGTCCTATCAGTTCATCTGTTGATGGACATCTATGTTGTTGACTTTAAGCCTCAGCTATTATGAATCGAGCAGCAATGAACAAGAGTGTATGTGTCTCTGCAGTAAGATATAAAGTATGCTGGGTACATGCCCAGGAGTGGCACCAATCCTTCATATGTTGGTTTCATTATAGGTTTGGGGTGGGGGTTGTTTGTTTGTAGTGTTTGTTTTGCTTTGGGCTTTTTGTTTGTTTGTTTGGTTTGGTTTGGTTCGGTTTTTGAGGAACCTCCAAACTGATTTCCAAAATGGCTACACTACTTTACTCTCCTGCCAGCAGTCTCTAAGAGCTCTCCTTTCCCCTCATCCACAGCAATATTTGTTGTTCTCATTTTCACTCCCAACGATGGCCCTTCTGGCTGAGGTGAGATGGAATCTTAAACTAGTTCTAATTTGAGTCTTCCTGGTCTCTACAGTTGTTCACCACGTTTTAAAATGTTTCCTGTATTTGTATTTTTATTCTTTGAATTTTTTCTTTTCTTCCATGGCTCATTTTTAAATTGGGTTTTTCCTTTTACTTAATTGTTTAATTCTTGAGTTCTAGACACTGATTTTCTGTGTGATGAATAGCTGGCAAAGACTTTTCCCCATTCTGTGTGCTGCCTCCTCTCACAAAACAGTTCCTTTTGCATTCCATAAGCTTTAACACTCTCACCCATGGATTGGTGGACTTCTTCCCTGTGTTATCAGAACCTTACTCAAAAAAACCTTACCTCCACCTGTAAGTGATAGCATACTTTCAATTTTTTCCTCTAGAAGTTTTAGGATATAAAATGTTATGCTGTGGTCCTTGATCCATTAGCCCTAAAATGGTGTCTAACTTTGTTGATTGAGGTATGTTTCTTGGAAGCAATGCAAATAAATAGAATCCAATCTTCCAGGCTGTGTCTTCTGTATTGTGGAGTTGAAACCACTAATGTTTAGCTTGCTCTTGAGGCATGTGTGTTAGTTCCCGTCATCTTGCTGATTTTCTGATGTTTTCTTCTGCCTTGTAGGATTAATTGTCCTGGCATTGTTTATTTATTCTAGTGACATCTTGTTTATCCTTCTCTTCAGACCTAAGTATCCTTCCAGTATTCTCTTTAGAGCTGGATTAGTGGTCATAGCTTTCTTTAGTCTATTTATATCATGGAAAGATTTTATGTCTTCTTCAAAGTTTTAACAGATAGTTTTGCTCCATATAGTAGCTGCAGAGAGCAGTTATGGACTTTCAGAACTTAGACTAAATCTTTGGCTGGAAATGTTTCTGTTGAGTAAGCAGACGGTATTCTGATGCATCTTCCTCTGTTAGTGGCTTGACCTGTGTCTCTTGCAGCTTCTGATACCCTGTCTTTTCTCTGTGTTTTTAATGTCTAAAGCATAATGTGTCATGTATTTTGTATTTAATGTTCTGTAGGCTTCTTGTACCAAGCTGGGGATGTTTTTCTATAGATTTAGTGATCTTCTATAATTTTACTGAACATATTTTCTATGCCTTTGATGTAATATTCTTTTCCTTCTTATAAAAACCAATAATTCAAGGATTTAGTCTTTTCATGGTATCCCAGAGCTCTCTCATGGCCCATGCATTTACTCTTTTTTAAATGTGTTGTGGCCTTTAGTGAATGACAAAGGAATGCTGGCATGTAAAGGACATCTAGAAAAGGCATGAAGTTAATATCCTGTGTGATGACGAAAGGCTCATTGCCTTTCCTAAGATTAACATTTGTAGCAAAAATATTCATAATTTTTGAGGTTGTAATGAAAGTTCCAGTCAACACAGTACAGCAGGACAAAGCAATGAAAGAGATGCCAGATGTCAGATCGGGGGTTGAGGGACCATAGTAAAACTGCCTTCACTCACAGATTGCTATAGCAAATCCTATAAAATTCACAAATAAACTAGAACTAATAGTGACCTTTTCAAGTCCTCAGGAAGGTTAATTTTAAAAAGGAATTGACTCTATAAACTAGCAATAGATAACTAGAAGTGATATTCTAAAGTATTTTAGTTATATCTCAAAACAATTTAGAAGCAAATTTAACAAAAATATGTATAATATTTGTACATTGAAAGGAACAACACGCTGCTGGGAAAGGCTGAGGAAGACATAAGCAGCAGGAACTGATATGGTACAGAGAACCATATCAATGGTATGGAGCAGACTCCAGGAATAGACCCAAATGTATATGGCTAATTGCTACTTTTAACAACATTCTCAAGTAAATCATTGGAGAAACTGTTGTTTGAGGGTGGGATGTTTTTTCTAGTGCAGAGCCCTAGAACAATTTAATGTGTATGTGAGTGCCATTGCTTTCTTTTATGTCAATTTAACTGAGCCTCAGTTTCCAGATGTTTAATCAAACATTCTAGGTGGTGTCCTGTGATATGAGATTAACATTATATCAGTGAACTTAAGTAAAGCAAATTGCCTTCCACGATGGAAGTGTCTCTCACCTGTATAGCAGAACACCTCCACTAAACAAAGAGAAAGTCTGTGCTTCTGCTATCAGATTGCCCCGACCTTGAATTACCACTCTTCCCAGAATTTCCGGCCTACCAGCTTACCTCGACAGATTTTGGACTCAACATACCACCAACTGTCTCATTCTATAAACCACTATCTTTAAAAACTTCTCTATCACACTCTCTCTTCCTCTTCTGTGTATACACACACACACACACACACACACACACACACACACACACATTGTTGACTCTAGTTCTCTAGACAACTCAACAATGGAGGGTAAAAGAACATGAAGAAAAATAATTGTGACTGGATATAGGCAAAACTTTGTTTAGATAGGATCTATAATGCCTAGAATTTATCATTTTAAGCAACATTGTTTTTTTTTGTTTTCTTTTTTTAAAATGGTCTTCAGAAGATATCACTAAAACACTGAAAGGCAAATCCTAGATTCATAAATTGCCTTATTAAAATACCCACAGTAGGCTAGGCAGTGGTGGTACACACCTTTAATCACAGCACTTGGGAGGCAGAGGCAGGCGGATCTCTGAGTTCAAGGCCAGCCTGGTCTACAGAGTGAGTTCCAGGACAGCCAGGGCTATACAGAGAAACCCTGTCTCAAAAAAAAAACAAAAAACAAAAACACAAAAACAAAAACAAAAACAAAAATACCCACAGTATATATTTCTAGCAATGAATTTACATTGACAATCCAAGAAGTCTAAATTACAAAACAAACCTCCCTCCAAAATATAGGCAAAATACTTGAACAAGTACTTTACCAATGAAGACATGCCTATGGCAAACATATTCTTGAAAAGGTGCTCATTATCATCATTTATTAGGAGGAAAGACAGAAGAAAACAAAGTGAGACATTTGTATCTAGTCACCAGAACAAACACTTAGAAAGGAATCAAGTACTTCACTTACATGCAGCACTGTGGTGACAAAAGAAAGCAATATGGCCTCTTTAGAAAACTGTTGGATAATTTTAATGTTAAACATATACCTACCATATGCACCAAAACGTTTATTAAGGACTAATTAATTCAAGAGAAATGGAAGCACATATCTGCAGAACATATACAAAAATGTTCATAGCTGCTGTATTCATAGTGTCAATAACCTAGAACCAGACCACATAGCCATTAATTACTGCGAGGTTAATCAAAATTTTGCACATTCACACAGTGAAACAAGGCAAGAAAAAAAATAAACCCAAACTACTAATATATGCAATATAGAATAATTTGAAGACCATTACTCTGGGCAAAGAGGGCCTGACACAAAGGCATCTGTACTGAGTGATTCGTTTGTGTATACTTCAAGAACAGATCAAACTAACTTTACTGTGTTTAGAAATGGGAGGGGAGTGGTTGCCTGGTATGTAGAATGGCTTGGTAGCAGACCCACCACAAAGGAAGATGCAGGAATTTGAAAGGTAGCTGGAAATATTCTGTATTATGGAGTAGGTTCTTTATTACACAGATGTAAATTGTAAATGATCAATGATGGTGATGATGAAGATAGATAGATAGATAGATAGATAGATAGATAGATAGATAGATGGATGGATGGATGGATGGATGGATGGATAGATAGATAGATAGATAGATAGATAGATAGATAGATAGATAGATTCATCAAACTACAGCAAGATGCATTTTCTTTCATGTGCATGATGACATAATCAGCAGCTGAAAGCTCTTGGACAGCCTTTCTTGTTTCTAAGGACCAGCACACTATCCCTCAGCTCTTGTCGGCTGTCCTAAAAGAGCACTCATGGGCACAGATCTCAGATTTGCCTGTGCATCAGGACTACCAAGGATGTATACTGCAAATACAGATCCCTGGGTGCTATCCCTGGGAGTTCTAGCCTGAATTCTGCAACCCCAGGCAGCACAGGGACCTGTATTCCTTGCTCACTCAGACTTCCTCTGTGTTGATCTGAAGTTATTGCTGCTAGGAAGGCTGTGTGCTGAAGCTCAGCGCCCCCTAGTGTCTGAGGCTGTCGTTGGACCCTATCCCCACTTCTTTAATAACAACCGGTTTTTTTTTTCTAAGTTAAGCAGCCCAAAAGACAAATGATCTCACTCCTATCGTTTATTCACAAAATTGTGATAGCTCAGAGACAAATCAACCGAAAACCCAACCTTTGTCTAGGGCCCCGTGATTTTAGTAATCCTGGGCCTCTCGCAGGAGAGATGACATATGCACAGGCACCCCTCCAGCTGTCAGAGCTCGGCAGAAGAGTGGGCTCTCTGAGTTACCCCCAGAGACTGGGATTACGGATGAAATCCCGTAATGGAAAATTAAGGAAGGACTCTGGTCTGGTTCTGGGTCATGATGACTAAGGAATTCTTACTATTTAACTATTTTGTTAAATCACAGCATGCCTTTTCTGTAGTCTGCACCGCAAGACCACAAAAAATCACAGTGGTTAGGAAATCCCTTTGTCTGAAAACCATCGTTTGCTACTTGGTCTGATTAACAAATAGTCAACAATTGTACCTCCAAAACCATGACTTCGGGATGTGCACAAGGCTCTCGTCACGCAGAGGGCCGCGATTGCTCACGTGTAACTCCCACGAAAGCAAGGCTTTGGCTAGCAGCCCCTCTCTTACAAAGGGGACTTTGTATACACAGGAGCCTGCAATCCAGTTTACATTTTGCAGGTCCTAGAAGACCAGGTACGACATTAGACCTCTTTTCGAAACTGCAAATCCTCCTCAGATCTTATTCGCCCTTTAACATGTGTTTTAATCAATCGCAGCAGTTGAAAACTCATGGGACCCAGCATCAGCTCAGAGAGGAAGAAGTGAAGCAAGTCCCTGTGAGCATGGGTAGAGCAGGAAGGGAAAGGTGGGGGCTTAGAAGGCAGATGACAGCTGGAGAAAATTCAACTGCTCAACTGCTCGAGAACAATAAATGGGGTGAAACGCTAACTCAGAAAGAACTGGGGAGTTTGGAATGCAGAGCGCAGGATCCACCTTCTCTGCAGCTTCGCTGGGCTCCTCACATGGTTACATACATATGCCAGGATTCAGTGCCGTTCCTGCTAGCGAAACACTCTGTTTCAGTATATCTTCCCAACTCTCTTTAGCAAAAAAGAACAAACAACTCAGACTTGTTACTTCTCTAAAGCATTCCCTCTTGTCAAAATGATGGTAACAGTATTTTCCTAGCCTACAAGCTCAGAAAACTCCAAGGGGTGCTTTTCCTGGTTTTACCACATTGATGACATTTCCAGGACTTTTCACATTTCAAAGTGTTAGAACAAGAGATGACATCAGAAAGAGTCTAATCCAGATTCTTAATTTTACATATTAAGCTTATGTATGTATATATATATATACGTATACGTATATATATATATATATATATATATATGACTAAGCTCAGACTATGTGCCAGGAATCAGAAGGAACTAGAGACAGGTTCTTGAGAGCCCAGCTTCCTTCTTCTCCTACTCTGGGCTGGTGACTGTGAATTTATATTAATATCGGCTTGAATGGTCTCTGTAGTTCCTTCCGATATAAGCTGGAGTTCTTCATAGTATCTCTAAATATGCTTTTTTTGTTTAACTCAAGAGATACAATAGTAAAACTAAAAAATAAAGGGTAAAAACATAAAAACTCTCCCCCAAGTGAATTTACGCTCTAAAATAGAGTAACTGAGAAAATACACGGGTAAGTACAGCAACATCCAAGCATGATTTTAAAGAAGGAAACAAAGACCACAAAGACCAGCAACTGACTTAGATTGGGGAGACTAGAACAGACTTCTAAAGGAAGAGCACAAGGAGACCAGATAATGGAGAGAGAGAAAGAAGAAGGTGGGATGCTTGAGGTGGTGTTCCAGCCAAAGCAGGACCAACCTCTTCAAGCTCCCACTGACTTCCCTGCTACGACAATTGCACCATTGAACTATGAGCTAACACAAAGCCACCCTTCCTTAAGTGGCTTTTGGCAGGATGCTTTGTTACCCGAACAGGAAAAGTTACTGAGACATTCGGTCACTCGAGGTCAAGCTCCATACAGTGAGTTATTAGAGACAAACCACAGATGGATGCCGCTGGGCCCTGCCGAGCCAGTGGCCAGATCTGCCATCCAGGCACTCCAGCTATAAGAGATAAATTTGAAACATGGGGCCTGTTTCCTTTGTTGCTATCAAGAACATAGTACACAGACCATGCTGCTAACATATAAATAGATCCCCCTTTTGACAAAATAGATAACTCAAGGAGAATGATAGAAATAATTGCACTCCAAACATTGTCCGTCTTATACAAATGTTCAAACCAGTGGGCAGCCAGCAACAGGAACAGCATTAACAGAGTTTTATTTACCAAGAACAACTGATAGTCAATTATTTTATTATCTGCAGACACTTTACTATGATTCTCAATAAATGGTCCAAAAAAAAAAGAAAATTTATAGACAGCTACATGTACTTTAGTCTTAATTTTGAGCATTAAGAAAGAAGTATGCAAGTTTTTAATGTAAAAAAAGTCAGGGGCTGGAAAGATGGCTCAGAGGTTAAGAGCTCTGGCTACTCTTCCAGAGGTCCTGAGTTCAATTCCTAGCAACCACATGGTGGCTCATAACCATCTCTAATGAGATCTGGCACCTTCTTCTGGTGTGCAGGCATACATGTAGACAGAGCACTGTATATATATGAAATAAATAATTCTTTTAAAATTTTTTCAATACCTACACACCTTTAAAAACACTGGTTAAACAAATATACCAAAGAGGAAAGAGCAAGTTATTCACCTTTTCCAAGCTTCACCATGTAGGCCCAGGCCTTCTAGATAGCATTTCCAAAGATGTGCCGAATCTAGACTGTCCTATCTGAAAATGAAATAAAGAACTGATCAGGTGACCACAAGACCATATTTGGGCATGCATCACCATTGCTGGCCAACAGGTAAAAGAAAGACATTGAGTTCGATTTGTTCCTTCTCGTATGGGAAACTGTGTGCTTAGGGATTAGAAGTTGAATGTTCAAGAACTCAGATACAAAGCCGTGAGTCCAATCCAGGTACCATTAGGAACAATACATGGACCTACAACCTGCCTGTCTGGAGAGATAAAAGCACATCTAACTCCACACTGAGGGGTCCTGGCCAGGATGAGTGGGGAGGACAGGGCGTGCCTCTTTCCAGTCTCCCTGCAGAAGACAGCTGGATTTCTTCCTCTGCTTGCCTTCAAGAACACACATCTCACAGGCATGTCTTACGCTCCCACTTTCTAAAAATACACTAGTTAAGACAAGAAGCCTGACTTTTGTTTCCTGCACTATCCTGAGAGTTTAAGGAGCTGAGAAAAAAATTCTAGCAGTTCGAGAGGTTGTGTTTGGTGGAACGTTGTCTCATGAGTGTCTGTCTCTTAGAAGTTCTTAAATATTAGTTGGATTGAGGTCTCTGCTTCTACTCAACAAGACATTGCACGTGCTTCTCCATGTTTACCTCAAAGAGTTTCCTCTGACTCACCCAAGCCTGGAAGAACCTCTGAATTCTTGAGGAGTCATCTTTCCTTCTTGTGTTTTTAGTGAACATTTACTCCCTTGTAGAATCCTCTGTTCCACTTCCCTTTCTCCTGAAATACGTTGACCACTTTGTCTATCCGAGCACTGTTCTAATTAGTTTCTAATTGAATTTAACTTCCATTCATTTCCTAATTAAATCATCACAGCTCTTTTGCATATCCTCTCCTATCTGATTCACTCTTGGATCCTGAGAATGTAACACTTATTCTACCCAGAAAGTAAAGCATTCACCCAGCTTTGTACAAAACTGAAGTGTGCACTGCTATTCCACACGTGGCTCATTCCAGTGAAATGGAAAAGTTCTCTCTTCCATTCTTTCTCTGCTGTTTCATCTGCCCTCTTGTACTGGCTGGTTCTGTGTGTCAACTTGACACAAGCTAGAGTTATCACAGAGAAGGGAGCCTCCCTTGAGGAAATACCTCCATGAGATCCAGCTGTAAGGCATTTTCTCAATTAGTGATCAAGGGGGTAGGGCCCCTTGTGAGTGGTGCCATCCCTGGGCTGGAGGTCTTGGGTTCTATAAGAGAGCAGGCTGAGCAAGGCAGGGAAAGCAAGCCAGTAAGTAACATCCCTCCATGGCCTCTGCATCAGCTCCTGCTTCCTGACCTGCTTGAGTTCCAGTCCTGACTTCCTCTGGTGATCAACAGCAACATGGAAGTGTAAGGTGAATAAACCCTTTTCTCCCCAACTTGCTCCTTGGTCATGATGTTTGTGCAGGAATAGAAACCCTGACTAAGACACCTCTGAAATATCGTGAGTGGCAGATCCTAACCAAAAGGGGGCCTAGAAGAAGAAAGAAGAGAGACAGGTGAGGGGGGAGGAATGGGATGGGGAGGAACATAGGAGGGTAAAGTGGCATGTCACCTTATACTCTTTCTTAAAAGATGTATTGAATGTGCATGAGTGTTTTGCCTGCACGTATGTATGTGTACAATGTTCATGCATGTTGCTTGGAAGTCAGAAGAAGGACTCAGATCCCCTGGAACTAGAGTCACAGATGGCTATAAGCCACTATGTGAATGCTTAGAACCAGCCTCCTGATCCTATGCAAGAAGAATGGGAGCACCATTTCCTGCTTCTGATGAACTTCAAAATGTGCCCCATCTTTATATGCCCCTTCCTGTTTTCCATTCCTATAAACCAAAAAGAGAACACTAATTGCTTGACGAACACACTTCAGTGTGATATTTTCAGGATGAGAAACAGGTAGATGGGGTAGCTGGGCACAAAGAACAGACATTCTTTAAACCCTGATTGACAGCTCTGAAAGGCCTTTTGTCTTTCCAGGATTACATCTCCCTAAGAAACGACCCTCCCTCTCAGCCCACTGGGAACTTTTCTGCTGTGTCAGTTTGGGGCCTCTTTAAGTCCTGACTCTGCAGAATTAAAATCTGGGCCTTGGAAACCATGAGTGATCCACCTACTCATAAGAAAGAAAGCCAAAATTCAAACCTCAGAGCCACAGTGCGAGGGCAGGGCCTCTCCCTGCTCCTGTGGCATCTGACTCCGTTCTTCAGGAACGGGGAGAGCAGCAGCTTTCCCAGACAGAGGCTCCAGGCTATGCCTTAGGTGGTATACCCAGGCTAACCTCCCTGACATGGCAGGCTACAGAGCCAAGGAGCTTTTTGCCAGTTCCGCCATCTTTCTCCAGCCATTCTGTCACCAGAACCCAGAAATGACAAAAGTAAAGAGCTGTAGTAATAGGTCAATGCTGGAAGAATGCCACAGCAGGAGCTAACCAACATTACTTTTCCACAGTTTTTATAACAACCTTAGAAGACACTGACATGGGTGTGTGTGTGTGTGTGTGTGTGTGTGTGTGTGTGTGTGTGTACATGTTCTTATTAGCATGTGCCCATATGTATGCCAATGTGTGAAGGCCAGACACTAATGTGTCTTCCTCAATCACTCTCCACCTTGTTCTTTGAGGCAGGCAGACTCTCTCACTGAACCTGAAGATCATGTATGTGCTAGGCAGGCTAACCAGTGAGTCCAGGAATCCATTTGTCTCCACCTCTATAATGACTAGGCTTTGAGGGGAGGGCGAGGGCTCGAACTCAGGTCTTTCTGCTTATATATCAGCCACCTCCAGCCCCATAGAAAATATTTTATATGGAAATTAAATGGGGCCGAAACAGAGTAATTGGAATGAGAACCTAGGCCTGAGGAGCTTGACACATATGTAGTTCAGTAGGAGAGTGGTTGTCTAGCATTTACTTGAAGCCTTGGGTTCAAGGCCAGCACCACTGAATGAATGAATGACAGATGTTTTGCTGTCGAGGGGACATTTAGTTAGTTCACAAGGTCCTTGATGGTTACAGCTAGAGGGAACACTGCTGGCACCTAGTGGGTAGATTAGGGATACCCCTAAAGACCATGCAATATGCTGAATAGCAAATGCCCTCAGTACCAGGGCCCAAACCAGGCTTCCCAATGCTAAGGCTGACTCTGTGCGCCCAGTCTTCATTTATGGAGAAACAGAAGAGTCTTCGGAGGAGTGGCTAGGGGCAAAAGAACTGAATACAGCCTCCTGGCTAGAGGAGGAGAGTTCCACAGTTTGTAATGGGAACGGGGTGAGCCTTATCTGTTGTTTCTACTAACATCCTCTGTGCTGACCATGTAGAAACCCAGCACAGCCATTGCTGCTGGCTGGGAATGCCTGCCAGTGTCTACTCCCTCTCTGCCCAGCCTCGGGCTGTCAGCACCTGGAGCTGGGCCAGCAGGGCTGGGTGGGGAGACTGGTACCAGACACCAGGCCTGTTCTCTGTCCTCCCTTTCCTAATAAATGGCCTTCCTGGCGCTGCTGCCCCATGGATTGGTGTCGGCGTAGACTGCTTGTCGGCTAGACGGACATTATTCTACGCCTGATTGGAGCGTGTAAAACAAAAACTTTGAGGGATGTAGTTTTGTGAGATGCACCCTCACACATTTGCTCCGTCATTAAGCAGTCGTAAATCAATCTGCCAAGCAGTTGGTTAACCGTTCTGTGAAAGTCTCTACAATCCCTTCCAGAGCTTAGCTAAGCCGGGAGAATCAAATCAGGGCTTAAGAGCCCTGGTGCATTCCTCCTCTTGCTTTCCCTGTTGTGTGGTTTAAGATATAATCTGAGCAGTGCATGCTTGTATGAGCACCTGCGAGTGCACACACACACATACACACACACACATACATATGCATGTACACATACACATTATAAACATTCATGTACATGCATATACATGCACATACACATATGCATACACATACACACATGCATACACATACACACACACATACATAAACACATGCACACACATGCATGCACACATATACATTATAAACATTCATGTACATGCATAGACATGCACATACACATATGCACACACATGCATACATAAACACATGCATACACACTCACACATACATACACAAATAAACATATAAATACATACACATACATGCATACACACACATACACATGTAAACACACATACATATACACATATACACACACATGCACACATACACACACACCAGACAGTGGGTGCTCCTATATGGTCTCCCAGATCTCTCTTCTTCCCTCTTCATGCTGCTTCGACTTCTGTTTGTCACTTGATACTTAGGGGTGCCAGGTTGGGGTTTGGGGATGGCAGGGCATCCCAAGGAATTTACTTGAAGCTCTTGTCTGTGAGCTTGCTGGAGCCAACACCCAGGAGTTAGGCCACAGAGGCAAGGTGATCAGGATCTGAGTGTGTTAGTGAAACAAATAAATGGCTGTGCTCTGTGTGTGTCTGTCCTTGACAGCACTGCTTTTATAGCATGTTTAGGTTCCTGTCCTTGCTATTAAGCAGCAAGCTTCTTCCAGGCGGGGGCCATGCCTGCCCCTTCACATGTCCGGTTCCTGGTACATTACATGAGTTGGCATGACCGAATGTGAAGACTAATCTGAAACAACCTGTGCACCCAGGTTTAAGGCGGATGCTGTATTTTATGCCTAGTGTCAAAACAAAACCTCAGAGGTTACAGGAAGAGGCGCGCATGCATCAAGTCACGGAGCTGTGAAGTGAACAGTGCATTTTGATGTGTATAAATCCAGTGTCACCATAATCCTCAAAAACCCAAGCCTGGATGCCACAATCCCAAATGTTGAATCCACAAACGCTAAAGCCTAAATCCCCAAACGAGTAAAAATCCCTAATTTTGAAATCATGAAAGCCCACAACTATAAAAAGTGAATTTTTCATTGGGTGGTGTGAGAGAGGTGTGTAAGATGGCCAAACGCTAAGTCTGAGAAGGAGTTGGTTCATTTAGGTTAATCGGGTTAACTAGGTACTTACGCCATATTAGCTGGAACAACCAGTTAGCTAGAACCCAGGTAGAATATTATTTTAGATGGGTCTGTGAAAGGATTTCCAGAGATGTGAATGTGGGCTTTGGATGGACTGGGAGAATGAGCCACCCTGAGACATGTAGGGCCATCCAATCGGCACGCACCTATAAAAAACAAATATACATGGAAAGAAGGTTGGCTCCAGGAGCTGGGACCCAGTTCTGCTGCCCTGGACATCAGAACAGGACCTAGCCTCGAGCTCCTGAGTGCTCCAGCTTTGGCGTCAGACTGGTTTGCACTGTTGTTTCCCTAGACCTCTGGACTTGGATCTTCACTGTTTGGATTTGGGCTAAGCTGAGCTACAGAGAGCTCAGCTCTCAGACAACTGACTAGTCAGTGGTGAAACCATCTCAGCTTTAGATCTATCCGGTCAAAAACCTAGAATATCCATAACAGTGTTTTAGATGACTACAGATAAAAAGTTGGGGGTCAAATTGGTTGGCTCACAGGAGCCTACAAATCCAGAACCTGAGGATCAGATGTCCTCTTCTGGACTCCATGGGCACCTGTGCTTATTTGCATGTATACAAGCACACACAACACACACACACGTCTTTTAAAAACTGGATATAAATAATTATGAATGATAAAGATATGGGTTTGTAAATTGAGATTCTTGATATATTTTATTAATAGTATATTAACAGTATATACACTCAACTGCTATTATTATGTCTTATTGTTGCCTCTTTGTTGTGATGTGCTCTATGTTCTATGTGAAAAATGAAAATGTGCATGTGTGTCAGAGAGGGTTTGTTATGCAAGTAAATGAATCTTTCGAAGGTGTAAACAAGTGTCCTTTTAAGGGATTTTAAAATGTATAATTATTTTTCTGAATTATGATATTTCAACACCTCTACATTTAGAATTCTGGTGTTGTCGCTGTGTAATGGCAGAAGTGCTGTAGGGTCTGATCTGATTGGGCCCCATACCAGGGGAAGTGGGTGACTGTAATGTTATCAGATGACTTGAAAGGACATGTCCTCTCTGAAGATTATGGAATGCTGACAGCTCCCTCCACAGTTGTACTTATACCCACGTAAGACTCTGATGGGAATTATCCTCAACAACCGCAGAGAGCCTTCTGTTGCTGTAAACACAGTTTAATCAGTCTTGTGGCTCATTAGCATACACTCCGCCTTCCAATTGTGCTCTGCAAACATCTAACGCTTCCCCCCACCAACAGCGCTCCCAATTAGTCGGAAAATCCACAGCAGATGTGAAATTTGTGGGATCCCGACTATAAAATGTTAATTGATTTTTGAAAGTTTGAAGTCTCTGCAAAACCCTTTTTGTTGGGAAGTTGTAGGTGACGTCCTCATCAACAGGGCTCCTCAAATATACTTCTTTTCTTTTTATTCCATTTTGAATCTATTTGGGTTTGTGTTGGCTTGTGTTGTTTTGTTTTGTTTTGTTTTTCTCTTTTACCACTTTGGGTTTTTCCTTGGGCTAGAGATAACTGGAGAGTTTATTAACCCTTAGATTTCATGAGTAAAATTGTGATGTGCGTGGAACTTAAAAAGGCAACTGACATGCTTGAAGGAGCTGGCTGACTGGCCCATCTGAGTCAGGAATTAACAGGATTCCTTCCCTTTGTGCCTGGAGCATGGGGCAAGGCAAAGTCTCTGGATTTATCAGAGCCAGTCATGAGGGCCTGGGTCCCTTCTTAAAGAGTTTTCTCTTAACTCACATTCCAAAGCTCGCTTGTGGCTGCTCGTGAAACCTCATGCATATACCTAAATGCACAAAATTGCCCCCCAAAATGGTGGAAGCACTCTGTCTCTGGGATGGATGGGCTTCTCCCTTCAGGGACAAGCAGTTCTGTGACTAGGGTCCACCATCTGAGCTGACCTGCAAAACCTAGTGATAGAGCTAATGTTAGACATCCAGAGAACAAGAACGCCACAAACGAGCTTCCGTTCTGGAATGCACGGTGGCTCACCATTCCCTGTGGACCTGTGAAACTAAGCTCTCAGGGGGCAAAAGGGTTGCAGACCACTATCTGTGTTTTCTCCTGCAGTATCTCCCCAAGACATCCACCCCCCCAATCCCCACCCACGCTGTCACTGCAGAGGTTGCTGCTGGCCTTGCATTCTTTACCTAGCTCCATCTCAGCTGCTGAATTTAAAGAAGGGTCCTCATTACAGGAATGGGACAATCCTGCCCCCCCAAAGCAAAATCCCTCAATTAGTTGAATAACTCTTTTCACTAGAGTCATTTTTGTTTTAATAAGGCTGTCTGCTTTTCAAGTCTGAGTATACTTCTTCATCCTTAGAGAAAAAGAATAGTAATATTACTGAGTATGGTCCCGTATTTCCCAAACACTTCAGAATTGCTGGTGTAGATTATATTTTCCACTGCTTGTAATTTTACTGATTGACATGTAAGCTTTCAACAGCTCTCCGATGCAATATCCTCACCATTTTCTAAGTGCAGTAGAAATCTAGGTCATTGGAAAATTAAGTGTCCTGCCCGGTCATTCAGTAAGTGACACAGTCAACACTAGGAAATCGGTCTCAAGTTGGGAAAGGGCACATGGTGCTGCAAGGTTTCCTGGCCACGCTTGTGTGTGATTGGTAATTGCTATCTTTGGATTCCCTACCTCTCAGGGAGCTCTCCTTCTCCATGTTCTCTTTTCTCCTTGGTAACTATGAGAAAGCTTAGAAGCTCCCTCAAGCTCCCCTCCCCCTCTTTCCCAGGAAGTGCATCCCTGAGAATGTTGGATCACTGATGTATGTTAGATTATTCCCCGTGAGTCTCTTGGCCTGGGGCAGTAGAACCCCATGGTTCCCTTCCAAAGTCCCTTACCACAGACTAGAGATAGGCTCTTCCTGCAGTCCTCCCTTCCTTCCCCAAGAGTTCCTCTGTATTTGCTCAAGAGGACTGAGGACTATTTCCCTGTAAGTCTTCTCTTGATGTTGGCTACTGATTGGGTCCGTGTGTATACTTGTGATATGGCTCTGGTTTTGGGTGGGTAAGGGGTAGGAAAGGATTTTAAAGGGAACTGGGACAGGTTCACAATCCAAAAGAGTATCACAGTTATGCAGAATTTCTCTGGATGTTTTCATAGATTCTTACCTATTATTCACCCAACCCTTGAAAAACAGTTAACTGCTCCAATTGCAAGCATATTCTTTTTCATAGTTTGCCTTTTTTTTTTTTTTTTTTTTTTTTTTTTTTTTTTTTACAGTTATAAAGTAGCATCAGAAACAATTTTATGTTCAGGGGGTCAGCACAACATGAAGAACTGTATTAAAGGGCCACAGCGTTAGGAAGGTTGAGAACCACTGCTGTAGAGCCATGCATTGTTAATAATATTATATTATGGCTTACATGAGAGTCCTCGAATGGAAAGGGGGGAACATGGATCAATGGAGGCTTCAGCTTCTCAGAGAAACAGGGATAGCAAGAATGGTCACCAGAGGGAGACAGAGCCTCAGACATTGCAGGCTATACTGCTCACCAGGAGGACCCTTGGTGTCAGTTTGACTGCCAGTGCTGGGACTTCTCCTTGTCCTTGGTCCTTCCTCTCCTCCCCCTCCCCTTTCCATTCCCTTGCTTGTTTCCAAGGGTTGTGGAAGGAGCAGCCTTGCTGGAATGTGCAACTGAAAGAGAAAACTTTCTAAGCAAATTATAGGCTAGGACTCGGGACCCGGTTGCAGAGCACTTACTTGGCATGTAGAAGGCGTTGTGTTCAAACTCTGGACCAGGAGAGGAAAGGAAAACAAAAAGAACTGTGAGGTGAATTCCTGTTGTCTACAGCCTCTCGTCTGAAGTCTGAAGAAATGCAGCTTTCTAAATCCAAAAGCAACGACAGACAGAGTGTGCTTAGCTCCCATATCAGAACCTTCAATCCCTGTCAGAAACACGAAAGTAACAGTATACATACATACACATATGCGTGTTGTACATATATGATATGTACATGTGTATGTGTGCATATGTGTGTGTCTCTATCCTCTGAAGCATATGTAATCAATGCATTTGATTTTTTTTGCCTCAGAATCTTACATTGAAATTTTAAGCACCGAAATACTCTGTATAATAAATACATAAAGCTAAATTCGTAGCATTGGAGTATTCAAAGAACTGATTATTTAATATCTGGATGTTAAACTTCCTTAAGGCTTCTAATTATAACATCTGCTGCACAGTGGATAGGAAAAATATTTTTAAATCATAAAATGAAAATCAAAATTTGTTCTCGAACCATACATATTATAGGAGATACTTAGGCTGAGGGCACTGGACTCCTAGAAAGAGAGAGCTTGATTGTATTCATAGAGACATTTCCTGTGATGCATGGAATTCACTAACGGATGGCAGATTTGTGTTCACACAGAACCTATCCTGGGAAGGAAAGCCTAGTGCCTGCCTTGCCCACCAGAGGTGAGCGAGTCTCTGAGGCAGATCCCAGGCCAAGCTCGCAATAAAGAACAGCGTGGTCACTTCCACCTGAACTCCCACCCTCATCCTAGTCAGAGGTCAGCTGGATCAAAATAGCTAAAGCCTATTCAACATAAGCTGTAAAGGGAAAGCCTGAAGGGCCTTCCCCAGGGTGGAGGACAGAAAGATCATCAGCCTTCTAGGTGGCGTAGGTAAGAAGAACAAGATGCTAACATCTCGACGTATCCTGATGTTAGTATTTCTACTCTCTTGCCAAGTTCTCATCCTTGCCCCTCCCCTCAACATCTGCTCCCCCACCCTGCTGTTCCATCTGCCTCCCTTTGTCTTCATAGAAAGTCCCTTCTCAAGCACACCTATTTATCCTTTGAACTCAACGTAGCCAACGTGTTCTGACTCCAGTTCTCTCCAGCTAAGACTCTAGCCCAGTTTGGATCAAGTCCAACTTCAAATCTCAGCAACATTGGCCAGGAGACAGTGATCAAATCCTCGACTACCCTTAACCAGCTGCCAGCCCCCATCTTAGGAGCTGGCCACCTACCTAGATGAGCTTCTTGTCAGTAGATGCAGCTGGCAGTTGACAGGCTGCTGTGACTCAGTTCCCTTAGTCTTGTCAATCTTGATAGACCAGAATCAAGCCACTGAGGAAATGGATCCAGTAACTTGAATTGTGTCTAATGGAAGGACCAATATTTAAAATTGCAATGGTGACTCCAGAATTCTTTCCTCTGAACAGTTGATTTGGTTGGTGCCATTTTTTGCAACATCAACACCCAGTTGCAGATGAGCACAGCTAACAATGGTTTTTGAAGCATGCTTCAAAAGCATTTGGTGAGCAATTTATCTTTGAATGTATTTTGTTTTCATAGCATCCAGAATGGGAGGCTATAAAATTGCAAGTTAAGAACGTGTGCATCGCTTCTGCTGAAGAAAATTCTCAAGGGAGAAAGGGACAGTTAGAAGATATCTGAAAATGAAAGTAGAGGTGTGTCTGGAGCCAAAACTATGACACCTCAGAAAGCTTCAGGGAGACAGTTGAATCCACGTTCACAGTACACAGCTGACGTGGACGGGGTCTCCAGTTTTACCTCTTCTGTGTAGCAATACCAGAGATGCAAAGATCTTCAAAGAATAATAATACATAGAAGTCCTTAAGAATTGTCACCCAATTTGATGACATAAATATAGTCAATGATCATTGACATATAATGCAGATAAAAACCCAAGAAGGAATAAGAGCCATATTTTCACTCTGTAGAATCATGTACCTGAACTTTTACCAGTGGCCACATTATCTGTGGCCACAGTTGTATATGGATAGTGTTTAGTGTTTTTAAATGAGTCCTTTTTTTTCAGTTCCTCACTACCAAATTCAGGGATAGAGTACACAAGGTTAAACACCTACAGAAAAGAAGCTTATCCTCATCAAAGATGGTGAGCCATAACTTATACGAAGTCACATTGTGTTGTTGTTTTCATTGTTTTAATTTAATATACCCAAGGGGGCGGGGTACACATGGCTCCTATATTGTGATGTCAGGGACCTCCATCCTTTCCTCCTGCCTTTCTGTGGGTTCCAGGGCTTCTGCAGAAGGCCCCTTTGCCAAGTGAGTCTCCTCAGTGACTCCATCATTATTGTATCACACCATCTTCCAGTCTTTTGAGACATTTTATTACTCGAGCTTTATTGAAGAAAGACTTCTCTTTCTAAACATTTTCACAATCCTAACTTGGTCATCATGCAGCTCAGTTGTCCAAGCTATATTATTATCCTCATTTAGCAGATAGGAAAGTTGAAGTTCAGAGAGATTAAGTTACCTGAGCAAGGTTGCAAGCCTTGCTTAAAAGTGAGCAGTTTAATAAAAAATAGAATTAGGATATGTTGTTGACACCTTTTGAAGTCTCTCCTACCAGTCCTCTTTAATGTTGTATTACAAATTGTAAGGCCCTTTTCTGTTGTCCTATTTAATTCTTAACACCCCATGAAGTTGACCCTTGGTGAGCCCATCTCCAGTTTACAGAACCTACGATGGAAGCCTGTATCAAAAAGGAGCAAATAGACCTCCAACTGGGTCCCTCAGTCCACACGGTTCAATTTCTTGTGGTTCATATGCAATTTTAATATAACATTCTGGACATCAGTTTCCTAAAACAGTCTTGGTTAGCCCAAAAATGCCCTGTTGTAAATAAATGTAGCTTTGGTTGAACATTAAACACGTACTGCTCTCTTGAGCTAATTCCTGTTGAGTCGAAGGTGATCCACAATCAAACTGAGGGTGTTAACTTGCTTGTTTGTCATTGTGGCAAAATTTCTGTGAGAGAGGCAAGTTGAGGGAGAAAGGATTTATTTGGAGTCACTGTTCCAAGGGGAGTCCCAAATGTTATGGTGAAAGAGCACGGTAGCACAATGGCTCTCTCTGTCCATGTCACCAAGAGAACAAGGCAGCTGGTCATACCACAGCCACCCACAAGGAAGAAAAATAGGTGTGAGAAAAGGGACTCAGGCATAATATACTAATGACGACCTCCAAACTACATCAACCAGCTAGGCCCAGCCTCCTAACATCCTGAGACAAAGCATTCAACCATGTGAGCCCTTAGGGAACATGGTTTATTCAAGCCGTAATCCTCAGTTCTGCCATTAAGCAGCATAGAAGAACACATACTCATTGAGGTAAACGCCCTAGGAAGACGACAGAGCCTTTATAAAGAAGATATTCTTGGCTTCTGTTACACAGTGTGTGGTACATCCATCCATCCCACTCTACCACTGAAATAGGGGCAGATATATTTATTACATGCCCTGGTTTTCCAGACTGGTTTTATGACTCCGAAAGCAAGTTTTAAGGACTTCTCGGGCAGCATATCTATTTCCAGTCTAGTCTTGTTTACTCTCTGACTATTCTGTTAAGCATTAGGGAAACCCGGCACACTAATAGCCAAGTAAGTAGGATTTGCATTTCTCCAGCTCTCATCATCGGGTGGAAAGTGCTCAAGAGGACGATTACGCCAGTGCTCCTGACTCTTACTTTATTTATGTGTTTATCCAAGACCCTCTTGCCTCCATAAACACAGCGATTTGCTTTGCTGCCCCCCTCAATGTTTCAGAAGATAGTTTTTGGTTCGCCTCCAGATGTGTGTCAGTGGGTAAGTCTCTGGATGGGAGTTAACCATCCCCTCTAGTCCTCCATAATTACTTTGGTCTACAATCTTAAAGAACATTTATAACTCCTCTGTACCTGGTAGAGTCCTTCAGATAAAGATGAGGGATGGTTTCTCGGTCCTGGTTTGGCCTCAGATCCATTTTTTAGGTCCGATTCACGGCTCTTCGTCCTACTGAAATGGCTTTCTTAGGAGAGTAAACACTAATACCCTGACAGAATACATTTCATCCAACCTATAGGAAGTGTTCCTTAGGGGGCCTTCCAATTTTATCAGAGCCGTGAAGTAGAGGCATGAACATAAGCTGGTAGTGATGTACCAACGGTGAGTGGACTGGAAGCCTCTGGAGGCGGGGCTGGGTGCTAGCATCCCACATCCTCAGGACCACAGCAGATGCCCATACATGCTAGTGTGTCCAGAGTGGAAAGCTGCCTTTAAATGTTAGTGTATTTCACGTTGTTACTGTTATTAAATGTTGTTCCTGTATTTCAGAGCAGTTTAGAATGACCGAAAGTACTCTGAAGACATTGTTTTATTGTTCCAGCTCAAAATATAATGAGGGCCAGAGATGTGGCTCAGTTGGGGAAGCGCTTGCTTACCATGCATGGAACCCTCAGCAAGATGTAAACCACCCATGGGGGTGCGGAGCTGAACCCCAGCACACTGGCAATCGAGGCTTGGGAAAAAGGATCAGGTCATCCTCATCTTTAGAAAAAGTTTGAGGTCAGCCTGGGATATGTGAGACCCTGACCAATGACTTTCAATGTTTACTTGTTTTCCAGTGTCCATGGATCTTTGGGGGGGTTCATCAAGCCGTTAAAGAAGAGCTAAGAGAAAAACATATCATCTATGTCTATCTATTAGTTCTCTACTACTGGGTCATAAACAATCCCCAAAGCAACTTGGAAAGAAATATTGGGCTGGTAAGATAGCTCAACAGATGGCAGATTGAGTCTACAGAGTGAGTACCAGGACAGCCAGGAAAACACAGAGAACCCCTGTCTCGAAAAACCAAAAAAAAAAAAAAAAAAGAAGAAGAAGAAGAAGAAAAAAGAAAGAAAAAAGAAAGAAAACTTCCTTGACAACAATGCCATTCTATTGTTAGGAAATTCTTTAAAAATAATAACAAAAACTAGAGGCTGGAAAAAAAATAGCTCCGTGGTTAAGATCACTGGTGTTCTTACTAGAGACCCAGGTTTAATTCCCAGCATCCACATGACAGCTCCCAGCTGTCTGCTACTCCAGTTCCAGGTGACCTGACACCTTCTTCCAACCTCTGAAGGCACTGAGTACACACTGGCTGCATAGACAGACTTACAGGCAAAATGCCCATGTACATGAAATAATTAAGAATTTAAAATAACAAAACCCAGTTGTTAACAATAATATCAACAACACTGAACGGCACTGACAGAAAAGGCCGGGGAGTGAGGGCTGGCATTTAATTTTCTTCTCCAAGCCAAACATCCCAAGTATCAGTTCTCAAAAGGTTACCCCTTGGAACTGAGCACCAGTCTAAAGGTGTTCACAAAGGGGGATGATCCCCAGCACTGTGCAGAATACTCACGCCTGCCAGATGTGCCAACATGGGACAATGAGAAGGAGCCAAGGAAGAAGAAAGACACCTTGCTCCTCAGGCTGAATGACCCCTGGGCTTGTGCAGACAGCAATCTCCCTCCTCACATGCTTCTCACAGGACAATAACCACTGCTGCCTGGACCCAAACCACAAGCCAGTGCCTGCTTCAGAGCCTGGCACTTAACTCTCCTCTCGTACTTCACTCTGGTATCTTCCCAAACGCTAGCTCACAGATATGGAGAAAGACAGACAGACAGACAGAGTATTCTGCTTTGATTCCCTTCATAACCCGAGCCTCCAGATTATAGATAGAAGTTTATCCTAAGTCTTTCCTGACTTGAATTGGGTTGGCTGGGAGCCCCAGTTCTGTGTGTTTACTTCTGATGAGGCTTTGGAACAGGGATCAGCCCCTGGCACTTACTGTCCTTCAACCTATGTCAAATGCAGGAGGGAGTTACTGGCCACTCCTTGCCAGACACAAAGCCCAGCAATCTCGCTACATTGTTGCCCGAGAGTCGAGTGCTGGGGGTGGAGATCTTACTTCTATGTCAGACTTGAAGAATGCAAAGACGGTAACAAATGACCTCAGATGGTAGGCAAGTGACTGTAGCCTAGGGCAGTCTTATTCTGTGCACTTAACCAATGGACTTCTCCAAATGAAATGATTATACAAAACAGTCAGTCTGGAGGGAGTGAATAGGTGAAAGTCCTGTCCGATTGCATACATCACTAGGACTTTGCCACCCAGTCCCTACTGTGAAAACGTCATCTAAGTAAGATAGAAAAGCACCTCCAGGCTGCTATTGACAGATTCTGTCGGTACTGTGATTGAGTTCCTTGCCTCCCTGAAACACAATCCTCTCTCCTTTGCAGAAAGTAGGCTATCAGGGGAAAGTTTGGGTGAATTTTTTTTTTCAAATTTGAAGATAGACGACTGTTTGCTAAATTGCAGGAGAACTGAAGGGGAGGACGTTTAAAATAACATGTTTTCATCTCCTGCCTGGGGAAGCTGGAGTGGCTCAGCATCCTCAGGCGCCAGGAGCTGATACAGAGGATAGACACCTCAGCATCCTCAGGGGCAGAGCTGATACAGGGGATAGACACACTTCAGCATCCTCAGGGGACAAGGGCTGATACAGAAGATAGACACACTTTAGCATTCTCAGGCACCAGGAGCTGATACAGGGAATACAGACACACCTCAGCATCCTCAGGGGACAAGGGCTGATACAGAAGATAGATACACTTCAGCATCCTCAGGCACCAGGAGCTGATACAGGGGATAGACACACTTCAGCATCCTTAGGGGACAAGGGCTGATACAGAGGATAGACACCTCAGCATCCTCAGGGGCAGAGCTGATACAGGGGATACAGACACACCTCAGCATCCTCAGAGGCAGGGGCTGATATAGAGGATAGACACACCTCAGCATCCTCAGGGGCCAGGAGCTGATACAGGGGATATAGACACACCTCAGCATCCTCAGGGGACAGTGACTGGCACCGTGTATGAGATATCCAGCAAAAAGCTCCTCATTCCAAACACTTTCCAATGACAACTCTCTAGACATTTGGGGAGCTTGTGGTGGTCCTGTTAATATGGCTCATTGAAATTTAGCTATAAGCACTGTCTCCCTAAACCCTGAGTGGGAGCAGCCCTAAAGTAACAGTAACCAGTATGTTTCTTTTAAGATAGACCAGTATTCACTTAAAATCTTAATAACAAGATGGGCCTGGCAGTTCATCCTTATTATCCTGGCACATAGGAGACCAAAGTAGGAAAAATAGAAGCTCAAGAAGCTCAAGGCCAGACTGAGAACTCAATGGTACCCTGCCTCAAATAGGAGTGTGTGTGTGTGTGTGTGTGTGTGTGTGTGTGTGTGTGTATGTGTGTGCGCGCGTGTGAATGTGAGTGGAGGTCAGAGGATAACTTTCGGGACTCCATTGTTTTCTTCTATTCTGGGTGTCTGGGGTTACAGCTCAGGTGCTCCAGCTTGCCCAGAAACCACTTTTACCCATGAAGCTGATTGACATCCACAAAGTAGCATTTAAATGATGCTAAGAAGTTCTTTGGACAGCTGTGCCTCAAGCAGAAGGGTTTAAAGTGGGGCTTTGGATGCTGTAATTCCAACTTCAACACATCAGAGGACCCAGAACCTTGTCAGGCAGCTTGGTATACCCACAAGCGCAACCTCGGTTGGAGTCAGATGCAGTCTTGGATATTCAGACCAGTTCTCCTCTGTCAGCTCAAAACTGTGAAGGCAATAGTGACTACCCCCACGGGAAAGTATCGCTACGGGGGACCATACCCATTGCACTGTTATCGCCCAGCACACAGTTCACCAAGCAAGTGATTCTGAATGACCTTGGGGTAGGACAGGAGTAGGGTGGGGGACAGGAAGAACATGCTAGAATCCTAGGGTCAGGGTCTAAGAGAATCAGAAAATGAGACAAAACAAAACCAAAACCAACCAACCAAACAAGCAAGCAAGTAAATAAAACGGTAACATTTGGATTTAATCCTACTAGACAGAGTCACAGGTTTCCAAATTCTTAGAATGCCCTTCTAATAAAATATAAATAAAAGTCTCAAAATGTAAGTAAAGCTGATGAAAGTGCTCCCTTAACAAAAAGGGGTAGTGAGTAGGATGAGATTAAAGGCTGTGTGTACCATGAATTTTCAGACGATCCTGTCACTTCTCAAACAGCCAGTAGATGGCGCTTGCGGCACGCACATGTGATCACTCACGGCCAGCCTGCTTTTCCGCTTACCAGAGAATTGAGAGCAAAAGGCAGAGTCCCTAACAGCTCTATTCAGGGGCCGGGAGACCTGGTTTAAGCTTTGTTCTAATTTGTTCCATTTACGAGCACTTCTTGAGTTCAAATCCTGCTTCTGCAGCACATTTAAGACCTGTGTGGTTCAGGGAAATTTACAGAATCTCTTTAGACCTTATTTTTTTTTTTAATTTTAACTTTATGTTTTTACTTACTCACTTTACATCCTGCTCACTGACCCCCCTTCTTCCCATAATCCTTCCCCCGTCTCCCCCTCCTTCTCCTCTGAGCGGATGGGGACCCCCATGGGTATCCTCCCACCCAGGCACTTCCAGGCTTTCCAAGGCTAGTAGAACTTTTATCTTCTCCTTTTCTTCTGGTTGGTTGGTTGGTTGGTTGGTTGGTTGGTTGGTTGGTTGGTTGGTTGGTTGGTTGGTTGGTTGGTTTTTTTGTTTGTTTGACAGGGTTTCTACGTGTGGCCCTAGTTTTCCTGAAACTGGCTCAGTAGACCAGGCTGGCCTCGAACTCAGAGGATCTACCTGGTCATGCCACCGGAGTGCTGGGATTAAAGGCATGTGCCACAACTGCCTATCTTTGACCTCAGTTTTCTCATTTCTACATTACAGACAATAAGTGATCGTGGGGAAATTCTGAGAACCAAGGTCGGTAAATATATTTTAAGTTTGCAAAAGCCGCGGACACAAATGTGGACCAGTAAATTCAGCCAGAGCTCATTTGTCGATTCATCTAATCTTCCTAAAAGTTCTCCTGGGGGTTTAGTACATTTTAATGCCACCAAATTAGTGGGGAAACTCAGGATTAGGTTCAGAATTTACTCTGCTGAAAAGAAATACGACTAGATTTTAAGTCCAGCTTACTCCTCCACATCTCGCTCCTCCGCCACCGGAGGTATATCACGTGGTGCTGGACTGACGGCTAGGAGGTTAAGAACGTGGGCTGCTTTTCCAGAGAAGTGAGTTTGGCTCCCAGCATTCATATCCAGGATATGAATCATATTGCTCACAGTACGTGCGATCTTCAGCTCCATTGCCTCTTTCAGACTCCACGAGCGTGAGACACGCAAACATATAGAGACCGACATAAAAATAAAATAAAATCAATAATTAAAAAGATAAAACACACTGTGGAACAAGGCCATAGAAATAGTCCAGTAGGAAGAAGAGATGGACTGGCCTTCCCAAGGTTCGAAGCCTGTGGCTCCGGCAAGATCAGAGCGTTGTAAAGGGTCCCAGCCTGAGCTTGGACGCCCTCAGTTCCGATGAGGTTCAGGAAACCCTGTCTTGGCAACTTTCTCCTTCTGAAAAGCGCTCGCATTTCTTCCTCCTTTGAAAATTAGATTAAAACTTAGCTTACCTACAAAGACACAAGAACCCATCTTTGACCTAGGATTCTGAAAGAACAATGTTACAACTGGGCTTGTAAATAAAGTCTGACAAAAGACGTTCCAGAAATGTTCGCTCTAGCAACACTTCTATGCACATTGGGTCTTCCAGACATGCCCCGATAGACCTCTAGAAAGCCTCGTTCCCACTTGCCCCTCCCTTCTGGGTGCTGCCTACCCCAATTCCTTATTTTCAACTCTCTTTGCGCTACTGCAATGTCTGTTATCCTTGATTGGCAGTCCAGGAAATGGAATCCTGGAACAGTGGTGCCCAGTTGAAATATGAGACTGAATTGGGAATTTGGCCTCAACATTGTTGGACTTCAAGTCCCACTGTCCTCCCACCCTCGGTCTCATTGCTTGGCATGACTTCAGAGGCGGGCTCTGCTCTGTACTTCTTTCTTTGGAGAGTCCTGGGCTGCATTTTGCTTTAACTTCTCTAGTTGACATGCGCTCCCACCTCAGCATCCTTTACTTTCTCCAGAGAAACCTGAGGTAACTTTCTTTACATCTCCTTGCTCTAGGGTTCTTAAGGAAATTTGCATTCATAATGTAAAGCCTGCATAGATTTGCAGCAGCCTGTCTTTCTCCCTGTATGGCCACCTCTACATCTCTATGAAGGGAACCTATGAGGTTGGAAACGGATTTCTGGGTATTCCTTGGGTTTTCCACAGAAACAGCAGATCTGACCTACTGACAGGGTGGTTAGCTGAAGGCTAGCTAGTACCAGTTGGCCAGCCATTCCCACAGTGACTCAAGCATGCTAGTCTCTACCTAATCTACCTCAAGTTGCAACTGCTTTCCTGACGGAACAGTGACGGTGTTTTTCATGCCTTCGGCATCTTTCTTTCCTTCTAGAAGTTCCTTTGGTAAAAGTCTATTCCTGGCCCAACCTTCTTGCCCTTTTACTTCCTGCACTGTGATCTCAGTTAGCATCTTCTACACAGGATGACTCCGAATTCCATGCTCACTTGGAGCTTTCTCTGTCACTTCTGCTGTGTAGTGTTCCTACAACGCTCTCATTTGCTTCTGTTCCAGGTACTGCTGCCATTTGGGAAAGGACTCCGCAACTCTGTGGCACAAGGCAGCCCCTTTAAGATGCCTGTAGATCACAGAGAGGACTGGCCCATGAAGGGCTTGGGACTCCAGAAGAGTATTCCAGAGTCATGTGATATTGTGATCTGAAATCATCTGGGTATTTGTTTGCATATCGGATGCCTTGTGTTCCTATTGGCTGGGCTTTCAGCTTGTTTGCATATCTGATGTCTGATGCTCCTATTGGCTGGGCTTTCTTTCAGCTTTGTTTGCATATCTGATGTCTGATGCTCCTACTGGCTGGGTTTTCAGCTTTGTTTGCATATCTGATGTCTGATGCTCCTACTGGCTGGGCTTTCAGCTAAGCTATGCGCTAGACTTCCATGGTACCACTCAACATGATTTCTCCGCTTGAGTCAGTTTGAAGTTCCTCCCAATAAGGTTGTCTGAAAGCCAGCATCCCAGAACAGCAAGGCACAATATAAAGAGCTTTATGTGACTTGAAGAACAGAGAAACAATTCCCTTATAATCTCTTGGTCATAAAAATGACCAAGGCCTACCCAGGCTCAAGGCAGAAGAACTCAAAGCCCACTTAGCTCTCTCTATAGCAAAAATGTGCCAAAGTCACGTGGAAGAAAGAGCATATGACATACCAGGTGATATTGGAGCCATCTCTGAAAATTGCGATCCATCAGAAGTCTGAATGCTCAAACCCATATCATCATCATTATTCATGTCCCCCTTTCCTTAAACTTTACCTTCGTGGGCAACGTCACTTCTATACAGTCATCGCCATCATTAGGGATCAAACCGTTATCTCTGGCTGCTTGAGAGTCAACACAGAACCCTGCCCTATACTACCATATATGATCACCACCAAGCACTCTCCATGTCTTATCCAATTTTGCTTACTTAGTCTCGTGAATGAATACATTTGGTACGTGCCTTTGATCCGTCCTTTGATGCCCATAGCCTCAAATCATATCCCTCCCTCCAGATTCCCCAGCTACATCCTGGACTCTACGGCTGCTGCAAAACCCTTCTGCTCCCCTCTGCCCACCACCTTCTCTAGCTCTTTGGCTCAGCTGAACAGTTCACCGTCCTGAGAAGCTTTCTCCACATCCTCCCATCACAACCCCCCTGTAAGCAGGTGGGCTTCCCTCCATGGTCCCCTTCTTTCTCTTCTATCTGTCTGGGTTATCCAACGTCATGCTTTGTCTTCAGTAACTTCTAATTATGATCAAATTGTGGAAATCATATCACACAGAAGTTAGAAGCTGGCAGGAAGCTCAGCTATCACACGATCTGACTCGATTAACCCCTTCTTCTCCAGAGGGACCATTTTAAGGTCTATGCCATTAGCTCCGTAGTGTCCATCAATGGAATAAATGTCCACGCTTCTGTAGTAGAATCTGGACTCTGTGTGTCACTGTGTGTCAGTAGTATGGCTGTCAGCTTGATCTAAGCAGGCAGCCGGAAGTGGGCCACTGGAGGAAATGTTCTACATGCCCCAGGAAGACACCCGTTTCTGCCAACAGCACAAGAGATTACCAGTCTTCCTCTTAAATGGCTTCCTGGTTCCCTCACCAGTTTCTCCCAAGACCATCCATGCTGACTCATGTGTTTTCATTTTTAGTTCTTCTGACTTTGTTTTATTTTATCTCTTCTTTCTAAAGTGAGAGGAAAAAAAAAAAATATCCAGGAAATCGTTCAAAAAAACTCCAAACCAAATACGATTCTATTTTCTCTCTTCTCAAGAGTATTGAATTTCTTCTTGTGGTGCTGACCATAGTGGTTTTCGTAGATCAGAAAAACCAGAGCATGTCTTCTGGGTGAATTTACACATTTTCATCTTTTATGAATTAACCACCCGTGTGTCTGCAGAAAAAAAAAGGGGGGGTGGGCAGGACCATTTTATATGCTTTTAAATTTCTTCACTCTGGCCTTTTTCATCTGCAAGCTTCTTGACAAAGTCAAGGTGGTGAAATAGAAGAGTCATGTCCTGCTCCCCAGACTGGATAAGAGAGTACATACTAAAAATAGCAAAGGGAAGGTAGTCACAGGGAAGCCAGGTTTTAACTCTTCTCCCTTTCTGCAGCAAAGAAAGCCTCCAAGATAGCTGCTGCGACCACCAACGTTCGTTTACCAGGCCTGTCTGTGTCACCATGGAGAGACACAGCATTTTAGAGAGGAGAACTCAGGACACTGTTTAGGTTTCACTCTTCAGTAGATCAAGGAGGAAGCACTGTGCTTTTCCCCCATGAGCTTCAACTATATTTTATACACAATGTATAGGAAAAAAATTTCATTATTCTTAGAACAAATGAAAAGACAAGAGGCCTTAAATCCTTATAACAATAAGATGCATCGTGAGATGACAAGAGTGACAATTAATTATAATAGAATAAAAACCTTTCTTGTACTGAGGATGGAGTTTGGTTGGGCGAGTGCTAGCCTACTGTGCAGGAAGTCTGGGGTTTGATTCCTAGAACCACATACACTGAGCACAGCACAGGCCGGTAATCCTAGCCCTTGGGAGGTGGATGCAGGAGGATCAGAAATTCAAGGTCATCCTCAGCAACATAGCAAGCTCAAGCCTGGGCTACATAAGTTCCATTCTAGAAGAGGAGGAGGAGGAGGAGGAAGGGGAAGGTGAGGAGGAGAAGGAGGGAGAGGGGAGGGAGAGAGGGAGGGGTAGAAGAAGAAGAGAATGAAGAGGAAGAGGAAGGAAAAGGGGAAAAGAAAGGAAAGGAAGTCATCATAAGTTTGCCACGTGAAGATATTGCTGTGCCCATCAATCTTTCTGTCTTACCTCCTCTACTCCGTTGTGAGGATACGTGTGCACATGAATGCACATGGACTCAAATACAAGTGTTAATTAGATGAGCTCATTCTCTACACATTGTTCTGTGATCTGAGTTTTTAACTGCGTTTTTCCAAACGTATTTTTATTGAGATGCTGAGGATATAAGTCACTAATAAAGCAGTTACCTAACACACAGACCTTGGCCCAACTCCCCCCAAATCTCATAGACACCCACATACTCACACACATAATTTTTAATTTGCACATAATAATTATATATATATATATATATATGGAGTATATATAGAAAATATTTCATTATTTCTATGAAATTCAGGTTCTATAGAGCATTTTGTGTTTTTAATCAGCCGATTCTTTGTGCTCGTGGAAATTTTCTAAGCAGGTAGCTCTTAAGATAATGAGAACTGGGGCTGGACAGATGGCTCAGCAGTTAAGAGTACTGGCTGCTCTTCCAGAGGACCTAGGTTCAATTCTCAACACCCACATGGCAGCTCAGAACTGTCTGGAACTAGTTCCAGGGAATTCAACACCCTCACATAGGCATACATGCCAGCAAAAACACAAATGAACGTAGAATTTTTTTAAAAAAGAAAAAAAAATTTAAAAAGATAATGAAAACTAGCCACTGCCCCACCTTTAGTAATTTTATTGTTTCCCAAGATGCTTTACTGCAAGAAATGGTAATTTCTTTCCTAAATTTTTGTACTTATTTATGTAGGTTCTTTAAGACAGGGGTCTCATGCTGTACCCCTGGCTAGCATGGAATCATGTAGCCCAGGCTAGCCTTGAAGTCATGCCAATCCTCCTGTTTCTGCCTCCCAGGTACTGAGATTACAGGCATGAGCCACCACAAGCATCCAGAAACAATGCTCTTAATCCGAAGAATCTAAAAGTGTTCTAGCCTGTATGGCTCCCCAGAAAGGAAAGCAATTCTCTATTTCATAAGGAATGAAAATTCACAAGTGAAAAAGAAAAAGGTGTTAACAACTATCTTAGCACTTTTGGTCCTAATAAGACTAAGAAGTATGTTCTCCCTTTGAAAAGCCACTTATTCCAATTTTACAGATTAAATGTAAATGATCTATTCAATATTAATATAGATGGTGTCTTAGTCAGGGTTTCTATTTCTGCACAAACATCATGACCAAGAAGCAGGTTGGGGAGGAAAGAGTTTATTCAGCTTACACTTCCACATTGCTGTTGATCACCAAAGGAAGTCAGGACTGGAACTCAGATCAGGAAGCAGGAGCAGATGCAGAGGCCATGGAGGGATGTTGCTTCCTTCCTCTGCCTTGCTCAGCTTGCTTTCTTATAGAACCCAAGACTACCAGCCCAGGGATGGTGCCACCCGCAATGGGCTGGGCCCTCCCCCCCTTGATCACTAAATGAGAAAATGCCTTACAGCTGGATCTCATGGAGGCATTTTCTCAACAGAGACTCCTTTCTCTGTGATAACTCCAGCTTGTGTCAAGTTGACACACAAAACCATCCAGTATAGATGGTATACTTAAGATCACACAAAAAGGCTGGGCAGTGGGGCACACTCCTTTAATCCCAGCACTTGGGAGGCAGAGGCAAGCGGATTTCTGAGTTTGAGGCCAGCTTGGTCTACAGAGTGAGTTCCAGGACAGCCAGGACCATACAGAGAAACCCTGTCTTGGAAAACCAAAAAAAAAAAAAAAAATCACACAAAAGGTGAACAATTATTTATACTCTGACCCCAGGCATTGAATCCTACAGTAGCTCCTCTCTTCAGAAAACACAGAATATAATTTTCCCAAGAGAAAAATTCTCTCCAGTTACCTTTTATGTTTAATCAATTTTGTTGTGTGTGCCTGGGTGACTTTGGGTCATTCAGGATAGTCTAACCTTTGTAATAGTCACAAAAACTGGCCACACACACACACACTGAGCCACACAGTATCAGTTGACTTAAGAACTCTGTGATCAAGTATTCAAGCAATCAATCATTAATCGCGCTCATGTGGTGGAGACCCTATAAAAATCTCTGTTGATATTCCTTGCAACAGACCACCTCTGTCCCAGGTAGATGCCATGGATGTAAGGCTGCATAGGATTCAGTGGGAATCTCTTTGTTTGGAACTCCCCAGAGACATACTCTGTATGCTTTCTCCCATAGCTGACTTTAATCTGGATCATGTCCCTATCAGTAGTCATTGCAGCCACAAGCATAGAATTTTCCTATGAGTTCTGTGTCCTGAATCATCAGCCCTAAGGATGGTTTTAAACCCATTGAATGTGCAGCTAGTGTCAGAAGTGAGTGCAGCCATGGGCACTTCTCCATCTACCTGACCTGACTGCCTATCAGGATGACCTCCTCCAAAGAGATCCTCCACAGTCCTCCAGGTTCCTCTGTGGGATCATGGCCTTTTCTTTCCCTGTTGCTGTGATAAAATACTCTGACCAAAACAAATTAGAGGAGGAAGAGTTCAGTTTGCCCTGTAGTCCCAGGTCACTGCACGTATGCAAGGAAGTCAAGGGTACAGGAAGTTAAAGTATCAAGTCATGTGTACTGGCTGGTTTTGTGTCAACTTGACACAGGTTGGAGTTATCACAGAGAAAGGAGCCTCCCTTGAGGAAGTGCCTCCATGAGACCCAGCTGTGGGGCATTTTCTCAATTAGTGATCAAGGGGGGAGGGCCCCTTGTGGGTGGTGCCATCCCTAGGCTGGTAGTCTTGGGTTCTATAAGAAAGCAGGCTGAGCAAGCCAGGGGAAGCAAGCCAGTAAGTAACATCCCTCCAGGGCCTCTGTGTCAGCTCCTGCTTCCTGACCTGCTTGAGTTCCAGTCCTGACTTCCTTCGGTGATGAACAGCAATGTGGAAGTGTAAGCTGAAGAAACGCTTTCCTCCCCAACTTGCTTCTTGGTCATGATGTTTGTGCAGGAATAGAAACCCTGACTAAGACATCATTTCTTAAAACAAGAGCAGAGAGAGAGTGAATGAGTCCACACAGGTTCACTCTCCACTCATCTTCTCTCTGATCCAGCCCAGGACCCCAACTCAAGGATTGACACCACCTATTTTCAGGCTGGGTTTTCCAATATCAACTAGCATCATCAAGAAGACAGTCCTACACAGACACAGACACACACACACACAGCCAGCTTTGTCTGAATAACCCTACATTGAACTCACTTCTCAAGTGATGCAAGATTCTGTCGAGTTGCAAATTAAAAGTGACCATCATAGATCCTGTAGGTCTTTGGGCCATGAAAAGTACCAGGACCCATGCTCAAATTTGCTACCAAAGCTGATGCAATAAATTACTCAAACTTCCTGGCTTAAAGCAACACACATTCATTTTTGTTCTGGAGGTCAAAATCTCAAAGTGAGTTTCACTGGCCTCAGATCAAAGAGGCTGCACTCCTTCTAGAAACTATAGAGCATGGTGTATCCATTCTTGTTTTTTTTTTTTTTCCATCGCCTGAATTTCTACAAGGGCCATTCTCCGAATCTTTAAAGCCAGCAGCATAGTTGTCTCTCAGTCTCTTACTCTGACATTTGTCATTCTCTCAAAGGGTTTTTCAACTGCATCTGCTAAATAGCACAGAATGGCATTCACATCTTGGTCATATTTGCCAAGTCCCCTTTGCAGGATTGGTGACAAATTCACAGTTTGGAAGGTCAATACAAAAAGGTTTATTGCAAAGCTTGGTTTGTTCTGGCTTAAAATCCATCTCAGAGTTTAAGTACTGTGGTAACAGGCACTGAGGAGACTGGACGGGAAGATTGGCAACACGAGGCCAGCCTGAGATAAAATAACAAGTCCTTGTCTCTAAACAATTAACTTACAATTAGAAAAACAGTTAAAGAATATTACAGTTTGCTCAGGACTTATTTTCAAAATCCCTTAATCTTTTGAAAATTGGCTACTAGAGGGTCACAGTAAAGGTCATCTGAGACAATTCATAAAATCATTGGGAATAGTGCCTGAGGCATAGAGACTACTCCATTGACATAAAGTTTTTTGCTGTTATTATTACTATGCCACTTATAAGTGTTGTTAGGACAAACATGGTAAGGTTCAAATGTCTTCCTAGATGAGGGGAAAAAAAAATCAAATGTTTACTACAGGTTTTTAATGGATCTAAGAAGCAATAAAAGGCTTCGGAAACAACACTAAGTTGACAAACACTAAGTGCATTTATTCACTTGAAAATCTGACCTTGGGTATTTGTCTTAATCCAATTTGTGACTGGCACTGAAGGAGGTTAAAGATGGAGAATCCCCCTCCTCTGGTCCTCCCTGCATCCCCAGATGAGGAAGGTAGGAGTCTATTCTCCATGGGAGGATTCCTAAAGGGCTTCTTCAGCTGTCCACTCTATCCAACACATGGGCCGTTCACACTCTGGGCAGCATGACTCATGATAATGATGGAAACGTAAATACAGCATGCTGGTAATTACTCCTGAATTCTACCCTTTCACAAAATCTAATAAAATTGGACTTAAAGTGTCTATCTTCATAATGCAGCTGTGATATGTTTGTTCTGCTAGTACTTTTTTTGTCTGTCTTGAATTTTTAAAAAGGTGCATTTCACTGCAAAACAGTACATTTTTTATTTTAAGTGGAATAGGAAAAAAAATTGATTTTTTTTTCCTAAGGCCTAATTGCAAACATGTCAAATAACATGTCACATTTAAAGGCTGTCGCGGGAGCCAAACCGCGTAATTGTATACGGACAGTGCTATCTCATTCCACTGTGATTTAGTAGGAACCTTAGCTGTTGCTCGTTTTTATTTAGATCTTTGATAATCTCTTTCTTTGTTTTCTGGTAATCTACAGCTGGAGACAGTCGCTTCTTTTGCCTCAGAAGGTCATTTTGGTCAATCAGATAATTGGATGCTCCTGGAACTAAAATGGAAAAAGTAGTGAGAGAAGAAAATGCCAGCAGGTTAGAGCTTCACAAACAGGACCTTTGCGCTCGCTCACTCGGGGAGAGCGTGATGCCGAGGCTCCACGCTGGCTTTGGCACGTAGAACCACTAGAAAAATTTTGACCAAGTTAGAGTTTTAGTTTTTGTTTTCTCCATAAAGACCCTTTTCACTCTTAATATTTCTTAACATATTAACGCATGTCAAGGTACTAACTTACCAAATGAAGACTGGGTTGGAGCAGTTTCAACACGATTTATTCTCAGTGAGAGTTAAGAGCCAAGCTTCCGCACGGTCCGTTAACGGCATCTTTAAACGTTAGAACTTGCTAGTGTGAACGCGTCACAGTGTTTATAGGCCTCAGGGCCCACATGTTGCACGACACTTTGGGCTTGTAAAATCTAAGTCCCCTCTGCCACAGTTGGGGTGCTCAGAACTGCAAATCCACTGATGGCTGTGGTCAGGAATTCTTCCCATCAGGCCATTCGCACCTCCTTGCTTTTCTTTTTTTCTCAGTTCCAGACTGGCAGGCACACATAAGCATGGGGAAAGCCTCCCGTAGCCAGCAGCAAGGTCAAAGGCAACCACTGCTCTTGGGAACTAACTCCCTGGTAAGGCAGCTCATCCATTACGTCATCCACTATGACATTACACCACCAGTGGGAGATTTGTCTTCCTGGGCAATAGTACTCTTAATTTTTGACCGGGTCTCTCTATATAGCCCTGACTGGCCTGCAACTGGCTACTGTAGACTATGATGGTCTCGAACTCAGACATCCACCTGCCTCTGTCTCCAGAGTACTGGGATCATAGGCATGGGCCACCAGGCCCCACAAATAGTGGGACTTTCTTTCTGAAAGCTATTCTGGGGTCATCAGTTGTCATTTCATGATAGATTCAAAGCCTGAGAACTACCTCCTGAGGTGCATGGGCTTGCTGTTTTCTGTGACAAGCTAACAAGGCTGCCTTTATGTATGTATGCATTTATTTATTTATTTATTTATTTTTATTTATTTATTTAGTTTGGAGAGAGAGCAAACCAGAGCCCACGCATTGCACAGCTACAGATATGAGGTTGCTATAGTAGTCTTTGCTGAGCACACTCTCTGGGAAATACAGCTAGAACTTTGTTTGCCCCCAGTAGGTCTCTCTATAACCTCAATGTTATAGAGAAAAAAAGAAAGCAGGCTGTTAAGAGCTACAATGTATGGGAAAGTGGGTTTAGGTGCCAAGCTAGGCAAATTCATGTCTGCCTTCTAAAAATGTCTAACAAGACATGTAAATGTGTGTTCACTTGTCAATTTCTTCGCTTAATTTTATTCATTTATATTAAATGTATATGTGCCAATTGTGGTCACATGCTTCTTCTCACACACTAGCCCCAGAGTGCATTCTCTCTCTGCCTTGTCACTCCTCTGATTTTTATTCAGTGCAGCAAGGATTGAAAGAGTTAGTGGTGTAATCTTAGTGTAAGAGCTGGCTACATTTTTATGAGCTGTTCTTCCGTCTTTTGTAATTATTTTGCCCACAGCGATCTCAGGAGACATTGTTCTTAACAATGGGGTACATACACCAAGGCTGCAAGACCCTAAATGTTCTCTTCCACAAAACATTCCTCAGGACCTTTGGTGGAGTAGCTTGGAGAGATGTGACAATGTCTCTTACCAGAAAGAAAGTAGGCTTGCTTACTGCTCAATATAAAAGAGATTTTTTAAGAATAGATGTGAGATTAGGGCTTATGTCTAGACATGGCTAAGCAGACAGCTGTAGCGTGAATGAATTCCTAACACCCCTAAAAGTCCCATTATATCATTACCTAATTTCCCTGAATACATAAAGACCAGCTCTACCACCTGAGGGCTAATATAAGCACAGAAGACAGAAAATACCTCCCATCATCTATCTGGGCCCACCACACTGTCCTCAAGAACATGAAGAGAATTCTCTGTTTAGCTCTATACCCCATTTATGCTTCAACATGTAATGACACATGCTCCACCATGTTCATAGCTGCCTTATTTATAATAGCCAGAAACTGGAAACAACCCAGATG
>NW_022196895.1:48764316-48772855 GCF_008632895.1 Mastomys coucha
TTGCAGAGACTAACTATGGAACAGAGACTGAAGGAAGGACAATCCAGCCTGATATAGCTGTCTCCTGAAAGGCTCTGACAGTACCCCACTTATACAGAAGTATAGGCTCACAGCCATCCATTGGACTGAGTACAGGGTCCCCAATGAAGGAGCTAGAGAAAAGACCCAAGAAGCTGAAGGGTTTGCAGCCCCTTAGGATGAACAATAATATGAACTAACTAGTACCCTCAGAACTCCCAGGGACTAAAACTCCAACCAAAGAGTACACATGGTGGGAATAATGGCTCCAGCAGCATATGTAGCAGAGGATGGCCAAGTCGGTCATAAGTGGGAGAAGAGGCCCTTGGCACTGTGAAGGTTCTATGCCCCAGTGTAGGGGAATGCCAGGGCCAGTAAGCAGGAGAGGGTGGGGTGGCGAGCAGGGGGAGAGGGGAGGGAAGAGGGGTTGTTCTTGTTGTTGGTTTTTGAGTTTTGTTTGGAAGGGAAACTGGGAAAAGGAGATATAGTATGACATGTAAATAAAGAAAATATCTAATAAAAAAAAAACATCAAGAGAGGAGAGCAAACCTGCAGACACTTCCAGTAACCTGAAAAATATAGCCCTTCATTTTTGATTCAGTATTCTTCTGTCTTTTAACCAGGATCTGTAGAATATTAAGAAGCTAATTTAGTCAAGCAAATCTCAGGTCTGAGAGCCCCAAGTCAGCAGACAGCTCAACTTATATCTCTGAAAATACATAAATGTGTTGGGACATACCCTATTAACCGCATGTGTTAAGCACCTCATGAACTTTAGACAGATCATAGGGAAAGAGGGCTTGTCTATTCCCATCAAGTTGGAGCCATACAAGCAAGCCAAGATGCCAGGCACAGTGCAAACGGTGGGCAATATTCACCTTGCTGTAATAAAATAAAAAACCTTAAAGCTGATTGCATAATATAAATAAAGGCCATCCTGAAAGTAATAGCAGCCATATAATTGAGCCTAAAATAGATTTAGCAGATAAAAAAGAAAACTAGAGGTGTTGTTCTGTGCTTCGACTAGCCCTCAGGTGATAGTTGGTTCTTTGTGTTTTCAGGAAAGTTAGACAATGAATGCAATACGTGATGATTTGAATGAAAATGGCCCCCATAGGCCCATAGGGAGTGGCACTATTAGGAGGTGTGGCCTAGTTGGAGTGGGTGTGGCTTTGTTGAAGGAGGTGTGGCCTTGTTGGAGGAGGTATAGCCTTGTCGGAGGAAGTGTGTCACTTGCTCTTCCTGCTGCCCATAGATTCAAATGTAGAATTCTCAGCTACCTCTCCAGTACTGTGTCTGTCTGTCTTCAAGCTGCCATGCTTCCCACAATGACAATTGCGGACTAACCCTCTGAAGTGTAAGCCAGTCCCAGTTACATGCTGTCCTTTTAAGAGTTATCTGGTCATGGTGTCTCTTCACTGCAGTAACACCCTAAGACACAACGGGACTTTTAGGGGTGTTGGGAATCCATTCATGCTACAGCTACCCACTTAGTCATGTCTAGATGTGAGTTCTAATGAGTGTACATACAAAGCCTTTTAGGAGTCTACACCCAGGGACTGACTTTCTATATTCCTTAACATAAAATCACCACGTTTCTATTAGATAAAACCAAGTCAAGCTCAGAGGAGAAAGAGAACATATAATTCTTCCCCCAGTGACTTTCAGATTTTATGTGCATGAGGTATTTTTCCCATAAGGTCTTCACGGTTTCTGGATATCATCAACACAGCACTGCATGCCATCAAATTACACGCCTTTGATCTAATTTTTAATAACATCGAAATTATTAATTTGTATGCATTAGTTGCACATGTTACATGCACATGTGACAGAGAATGGAGACTGTCCCTGGCAGTACAAAGAAGGAAATTAAACCCATTCATGGCTTCTGCCATAGCACAATAGCCATTGGGTATTTAAACTGTGATCTAATTTTTCTATTATTAAAAAGAGAGAGAGGCCAGGTATGGTAACAAAGGCCCATACCTTGAGAGACTGAGGCAGAAGGATTGCAAGTTTGAGGACAGCCTGCTCTACACAATAAATTTGAGCCCAGTCTCGATTACAGAGCAAGATCCTATCCTATTATCTCCATATTTGTAAATATGTGGATTATATGCTAAGGTGATATTCAGATGGCATTATAAATCTCAACAAGATGGCAGAACAGAACTTGTCCATGCTCATGGAAACTCTCCGGGGGAAGGCTTTCTTTCAAATGGTGATTTGGGGACCCAGGAACCACCCTTTTTTATTCTGTTTTCCCATCAGTAAACCTGGCTTCCTGGACAACCAGGATACAATGTGTGGGTCCACAACTCCCAGTGAGATGGGCAGTGGTACACACCAGGCATCGCTTGCCTCACATTCCTGTGATAGAACCTAATCAGATGGCCACTGCAGGCTGAGTCCTGGGAAGAAGAAAATGGTACTGACTAGCTTCTAGTGTCAGCCATACTCATTGTTGGCAAAGCTCCTATTCGAGGCTACTGCTTTATATTTGAGGGACTGACAGAAGTTTTATTCTTTTACAAGTGTCTCATACACTTCACTCTTCTCTCTTCTTCCCTTCGGCTGAAGAGATAATGCAGAATGTGGTGGTGTTTTCACCAGAAATATGGTTTTGTTCATAACTCTTTTTAAAAGTCCCATGGATTGAAGACATTGTGATGTCTTCTTGTTTTTTTCCTAAAGATAAGGCCATTGATGACAAACTCGATTCCTTTAGATAAAGTACATGTGCACGTGCATGAATATGTATGTAACAAGGTAGTTAAATATGAAATACAAATACATTTCAGTTATATTCCTATATCTATGCCACAAAAGATTACTTATGAAAATGTATATATTGGAGAGTTGTGTTACCTTTTAGAACCATCAAACTCTAAATCAATCAGGGTTACCTTAAATATCAAGGTTCTACATTTTGTTGTGTCTTATTTAAAAATCACCCCTATATTCCTTTCTATTCCCTCTTCAATACCATTCATAATCAAGAAAACAAAACTATCAAACCAGAAGAATTCTAATGAGACTTAGTTATTCTCTACCATCCAAAGTATACGTGGCATTCCTGCTTAATATAACTTGCATGGTTGGTAGCTGTGAGCCCGAGACCCTGTCTCTTCTCAGCCATTCCCAGTCCTTATACCTTTGTGGTGTATTTAAGCATGATACTCTGACATTTTTTTTCTTTCTGAAGAATTATAATCTGCCACCTTTTTGAATGACTGCATGCATTCTGAAAGGGTTTCCAATAATTTACCACATTTGTTTTGTTTTCTTTTGTTGTTCTTGTTTTACTTTGCTTTGTTTATCCAAAGTCCTAAGCACGCCTTTCTCTTCCTTTCTCTGCTTCCTCTTTAATGGGATGGTTAACACTGGCAATAATCCTGAAATAGAAAACATGGCTGAGAGGCTGAAAACAAATGACATATTGATTCAGGCTGGAGAATATTTTGATGTTTCGGTTTTGTTACAGTCCAGTTGTTTTAGAAAATATGTAGGTTTGGATTTAGCTCAGACTGGTTCACTGGGTGTTTTTGTCGTTAATGGATTTGATTTATTGTTCCGTAAAAAGTTTAATATCAAGTTTAGGTCGGAGAGGACACATTCCCCAAATAGTTGTTTGTTTCCAATTTTGGTTTGTGGGTCATTTCAAGGTCTCAGTGTTGTAGTTATTTGCAAAACCACAGTGTGGAGGTGGTGCCTCACTGTGGAGCCTTCCTCTCGGAAGACAAGGTCACTCCCAGCAGAATGGTGAGCACGCCCAGTAGATCTGACTCCATTGTACATGCTCTGTGTGAGATGCAGAGTTGTCAGTATGTTGCGAGGGTTTGTGCTGGTTTCAAATGATGACAGATCCTTCTTTGCATTATTCTGTGTACAGAGTTGTCTAGCCCTTAAAGTTAGAAGCTTTCTAGTTTAAACTTTAATTTTGCACAGCCCCTGACACAAAAACACATCTAAGTCGGTTTTGTATTTTGATGTAGTTAATCATGCCTTTCGATGGGATTTTCTTTTATATATTATTGCCAACATCACAAAACACTATGAGAAACCCAGTACCCTGACTGTGTCTTCCTTTCATTATTCCTTAAATGGTTCAGTGAGGCAAAGGATTATCAAGATGTTGGCTCCAGAGGTTCTCTAACATATTTCCACCTGGCTGCATTTTATGCAAAACTACCCTTTAAAAATACTGGTGTGGCTGCTATTGAGTGTAATTATTAACGTGAAGGAAGAAAGCAAAATCCACTCACTAGAAAAACTCTTTAAAGGCTGGATAAATAGTAAGGAGTGTGTTTAATGCAACTAATTTATAGATAAATGTGGTGCCAGGATAAAATGCATTAACAAGGTAAGGCTTTGGGGTCTCTAGGTAGATAATATATTGCTTTCATTAAAAAGCAATCTGCATGGACGGTATCCACCACCGCTGCAAACTCTGCAGCTGTCACCTTTATCAGGGGAACAAGAGCAAGCCACTACATTTTAATCACTGGAGTTTGTCAGGAACGAAAAACAGCCAGCTTCCCACAAATCAACAGACATGTATCCTGATAAGGGATGGTGCCCAGAAACGGACAGCTACATACCACATGACATCACCTATTCTGGGATGATCAAAGCTCTGTAATTGTGGGAGATAAATCTACCGAGCTGGGCTTTGGGATAAAACAGTTGTCTTTGAACAAAGCAGATGCATACTTAGCACAAATCACCCTCCACTTAGTACCTGTGTAGATCTGAGTTACTCTGGGACGGAGAGAGAGGACGGGGCAGCCAAAAGGGCAGTGCTCATGCAGAGTGAAGAGCCTCTTCCCATTGCCGTCCCTCCAGGAACTTGTTTCGGGCTTTGTTCCGCTTTGATCAGGTTGAAAAGCCATCAGGAAGATGCTGGAAAAGGTGTCCGTGAGAAGAAGACAGCGGAGCGAAAGCCGAGCCCTGTACACAACTGAGATATGCGCAGGCTTACTCGTTCTTAAGGAGACAGAGATTAGCCCCTCTCGTAGCCATGCAGGCACTCTCCTGCATAGACCTCAGTGTCCAAGGTGACTTGAGGCCGTCTTTGTGCTTTCAACACATAAACTTACTTTCCGAAAGAAAAAAAAATGTTTACAGACAATCAAACACTACAGACTGATACACTATGTATGAAGAAATGTTGCAGTTTTTAAGGATTGATGCATCAGAATGAATAAGAAGATTGTGGAGTGGAAATGTCAATCGGGCCACGTGGAAATAGTGGTACAGCAGAAAGGGAGCATTACATCCCCAACGGGGTAGAGATGCTGAGATGTGGGCACGGAACCTGGAGAGTGACCCAAGCTAGCAAAGGAAACCCCCTCACCCAGGAGAAGATGGCACACCAGTCTCCAGTTTCCAAAATCAAGAAGACTGACAGCAGAGAAGACGGTGAATAGTTTTCAAAGCTCTGGGTAGGTTGATTATCTCTGGCTTAAGTCATCCATGTTGAAATGAGCTTCCCAGACACTGTTAAAACAACATGTCATGCTTGTTCTAGTAGTAAATAAGGTAAATTGTATATTAGCTGTACAGATTTGCTCACCATTTCTTCGAAATTGAGGGGATTTCAGTAAAAGGTAAACATTTTATAGTGTGTATAGCTCAGCAGTATGGTTCGCAATGTTGTGCAGTGATTAACACTCCATTTAATTATGAAGCATCTTAAATGTTACAGTGTTTACTTACTTTCATGTATGGATGTTTGTGTGTTACATGACGTGTGTAGAGGTCAGAGGACAAAGTGTGGGCTTTGGTTCTCTCCTCCCAACATGTGGCTCACATAGATGGAACTTGGCAGCAAGCACTTTTACCTATTGGCCATCTCCTCAGCCATCATTCCAAGACATTTTCATCATTCCCAAATGAAATACTATAAGTATTAAACAAGCGCTCCCTCCTCATTTTCCTACCACTTGTGTCCAGAGCTCCTGGCAACTGCTAGCTGTCTTCCATATCCATGGATTTACCTATTCTGGACATTTCTTATGTCCTGAGACCATATAATATACAAGTACTTCACATGGATGTTTTTGTCACTTAGCATAACATGTTCCAGGTTCATACATGTCACAGCCTGCATCTGTATTTCACTCTTATTCATAACTGGATAGTGCTTCTCAGATCAGTATACCATACCATACCATACCATACCATACCATACCATACCATACCATACCATATTCATTTTTCCATTAATGAACAGTTGGGCTTGGAAACTCGATGTTTGTTTTCCCCTCTTGACTATTGTAAATTCTCAGACTTAAGAGAGAAGAAAGACTTCATCTATTGTCACTTTGGAGTCTGGATTTAAGGCTGATCTTTCCTTCTTTCTTTCTTTTTTGTGCATGACTTTTTTTTCTTAGATATTTTCTTTATTTATATGTAAATTTCTCCTTTCCCAGTTTCCCCTCCAAAAAACAAAGAAACAAACAAAACAACAAAAATAAACCCCTGTTGACTCCCCCCTCCCCATGCCTGCCACCCCACCCTCTCCCACTTATTGGCCCTGGCATTCCCCTACATTGGGGCACAGAACCTTCACAGGGCTGAGGCCCTCTCCTCCTACTGATGATCGAATTTGCAATCCTCTACTATACACATACTGCCAGAACAATCAGACCCCTCCATGTGCTGTCCTTGGTTGGTGGTTGAGACCCTGGGAGCTCTGAGGGTACTAGTTAGTTCATATTGTTGTTCGTCCTAAGGTGCTGCAAACCCCTCAGCTCCATTGGTCCTTTCTCTAACTCCTTCACTGGGGACCGCATACTCAGTTCAATGGAAAGGCTGATCTTTCTAATCACAGATATAAGCAGGACCAGATGGATGGCTACAGAATGGTGTCGGGTACATAGAAACACAAACACAACGAGGCAAGGGTTCAGAGTCTCAAAGACAAATTCCTAAAGCTATTTTCTAATCAGGATAGGCGAATCTTTCAGAAAATACCTGTAATAAGCAGATAAGTTCCAGATCCGGACAAAAGACCCTTGAAATGATAAAGTTATGCTGGAAGGTAGTGTCACCATGTTCGTGTAGACAGATAGCTCTTGGGGGGAGATGGCCCCCAAGACCATGGTTCATGTCCTGGTTTGCTTTCTGATACCATGGTAAGCACCATGACCAAATGCATCATTGAGGGAGGAGGGGGAGGGAAGCTTACAGCTTACAGTCCATCCCTGGGGAGAGCCAGGGCAGAAACTTGAAACAGAAACCATGGAGCAATGCTGCCTAATGGCTTGATCTCAGGCTCACATTCAACTACATCCCTTATATAGCCTATGTCGATCTGCCCAGGGATGGCATGTCTCCCAGCAGAGACTTCCTCAGATGACTCTGGGCTGTGTCAAGTTGGGTGTTAAAGCTAGCTAGGAGACATAGGAGCTAGAGATTCATAACAGCAAGCATTTCCCAGTGATAGTGAGGAATAACGCTATGGATCCATTCCAGTCACAAAATTCTTCAAAAGAAAGTATATCAAGTCCTATCCATGTAACACTTGTATTGAATGGAAAACCCTTTGAGGCAGTGGCCATATCTGTTGGCCCTTTGTCTTAGAGCAGCATTGCATGGCACCTGGCTCCCTGTAATAGCTTCCTAAAGCCTCTCTGAGAGATACAGTAGTGATTAAAAAGGCATTCATCTCAAGGTACTGTATGTGTGAAATGAACACTGGCCTCAATATCTTAAATTCATTGCTTGGCATTATCTATATTTCTACAGTCTGGCCATTACTGGATCTCTAAAAGGATATGGGAAAAGTTGGAACATTTGTGCAAGGTAGGAGCTTTAAAGGTAAAAATTAATTCGGCATGTAGGCTCAGTATCCAATAGCCAATGCTGCCTGATAACACAGAGCATATTTATAATGAGAGTTTCCTGTAATTAAAGAAAAACTAACTGTAAAGGAATAGAAAGAACAGATATTTCATTCCAGCTGCCTTTGGATCGATCAGAGAGAGTATTACAAAACCAAAGACTTAGCTATTTATTTTCAGATAAAAATAATCAAAGCAGACATTGCACTGCACAAGAGGAAAAGATGTTGGCTTCATAGACTGTATAATTCTGAAGTCTCTAATACATTCCCCTAGGTGGAAAGCAAACACTAGTTTATCAGCTGATAAATGCTGCCAGAGAGGGAAGAAAACTGAATCATCTCAGTTCAACCATTGAAAACAATAGCTGCTTTTCTTGAGAAGGTAAAATAATCATCTTTGCAAAAAAATGATAGATATTTCTTAAGAGTGTGTGAATTAAATATTAAGTTATAAAGATTACTTCTGCTCTTTATGTTATAAAATTTCCCAGGGCTGTTTTGTAAATTAAAATCTGCATTACCAGCCAGGCAGTAGTGGCGCATGCCTTTAATCCCAGCACTTAGGAGGCAGAGGCAGGTGGATTTCTAAGTTCAAGGCCAGTCTGGTCTACAGAGTGAGTTCTAGGACTGCCAGAGCTATACAGAGAAACCCTGTCTCGAAAACCAAAA
>NW_022196895.1:48772906-48774711 GCF_008632895.1 Mastomys coucha
AAAAAATATGCATTACCTGAAAAAGACATCATTGGTATTTTAAGATCACGTCTCCCTTCCATTGCAGGTGTTCAATCAAGGTGCAATCTTCCCTGCTCTCTGCCTCAGAAAATCATCATCTTCCCTCAGCTACCCTGCTCCCAACCAGCACTCGCTTCCTATTTTCTCTGTCTCCACCTGTCAACACCCTTCTTCTATCTAGAACACTGACTTCTCTGACTATCACTAGGATTCTCACTAAGTCTTCTTATGACTTGTTTATTTCACTAAGCATCATGTTCTCAGGGTTGATTCATATGGTCACATTCGTCAACACTTCCTCTCTTTATGTGGATGTAATATTCCATTGTGTGTGTAGGCCTTTCTCCTGTCAGTTAGCATGTGGGTGACTTGATCTGAATTAATAAACATCTACTCAAGCCCATTGCCCCTTGGGTCCTATCCAGTCACTATATTATATGGTAATCCATGTAATATAGCTTTACATTCTCCCAGCATTAGTGCATGTGTTCCAATTTCTTGACATCCTCACTAGTTCCTGTGATTTTCCTTTCCTTTATTTTATTACTTTAATAACAGCAGCCTGCATGTTGTGATCCATTGGTACTCGATCTACCTTCTCCTTTCCAGATTTCACGTCTATTTTCCGCTTCTATGGACCTCTTAATCTGCTATTCCCCATTTCTTGTACTGGTTTAAGCTGAATAAGGATGCCACTTTTCTGATACAGAGTGCATTGTGTTCTATAGGAATGGAGAGGAGGTAAGGCATTGGGGAGGCTGAGGCAGGCAGACCTCAGCCTGATCTCCATCTGCAGTTCTAGTCCAGCCAGTCCAGGGGTACACAGTGAGACACTATCTTAAAAGAAAAAAAAAAGGTAGGGGATAAAAAGGAAGACAGGAAGGAAGGAAGAAAGGAAGGAAGGAAGGAAGGAACATAGGAAGAAAAGTGAGAAGGAAGGAAGAAAGAAAAAAAGAGAGAGAAAGAAAAAGAGAGAAAGGAAGAAAGAGAGAAAGGAAAGAAGAAAGGAAGAGAAAGAGAAGGAAAGAAGAAAGAAAGAAAGAAAGAAAGAGAAGGAAGGAAGACTCAGAGGAATGGAAAGAACCAACTGATCACTCAGAATACGTTGGGGAAATGACTTTAAGAATTTTAAGCTCAGTCGTGCTGTGCCACGGTGGTGCACACCTTTAATCCCAGCACTTGGGAAGTAGAGGCAGGTGGATTTCTGAGTTTGAGGCCAGCCTGGCCTACATAGTGAGTTCCAGGACAGCCAGTGCTACACAGAGAAACCCTGTTTCAGAAAAAAAAATAAAAGAAAAGAATTTTAAGCTCAACCTTGGCTTTCTCCCACAGTGCTGAGAATTGACTGTAGAGCCTGTAGGACATTGGGAAATCACCAAGCCATGCCCCAGCCTTGAACCTGTTTTTCCTAAGCAAGGTTTATTGTATGGCTCCTTAAGGACAGATGGAAGAATATTCCAGTCTCCAGAAGGACTCACATGGGGTTTTAAGTAAACCAATACAATATTCATTTCTTCTTTCCTGTACTTTTGGTGCTGCAAATAGGGTTATTTAGCAGAGGGTTTAGTCTCAGGGTTCTATTATGAGTCACTGAAGGCTAACTCTGAAGTATTGGGCAAGCCATCTCAATTCCAAAGTTTCTGTTCCCAGATTCATAAAACTATATTAGAATAACTCTCCTTGAGGTCACTTGACTTTCTGGATCCCATGCCATGACCCTGGGTAGTTACTTACAAAGGATGTTACCTAGAAAGGAATAGAAGCTGAAGAATTAGGTAGCAATT
>NW_022196895.1:48774793-48799641 GCF_008632895.1 Mastomys coucha
AGAAAGGAATAGAAGCTGAAGAATTAGGTAGCAATTTTATAGGTAAAGGCTGTGAAGAAAATAGCTCCAGAGCAATAATTATTGTCACCTGTGGCCTGACAGGCCACCACGCTAACTATTCAAATCAGAACTTAATCTATAGCACCCTCTCTGCCAAACCACCTAGCTGTTTGTAACTGACAGTCCTAGGAAAACCTGAACTTCCCCATTTCTAACCTAGCTTTCTATCGCTTCAAACCTTGTCAGTAAAGGTTTGTAGAGTTCCAGCGTTCTCTGGATAGTCTGGAATTCTTAGTTAATACATTAGGGACCTTGAATAATTCTAGAAACATGGTGGGATTGTTTCTCCCCTCTGGTAGTTTAATCTAGGGCCTCGCCCACTTCAGGCAAGCACTCTGCTGCTGGACTCTTCCCCAAGCCCAAGTTACAGACATTTTAAGTCAGGGAGATATTTATGAAGGACCTACGTACCTGGACACTGATATTTTTTTCTAACTATAAACACGAGATTGCTCAAAGTTAAGTAAGAGATCCTTTGCATTGTAATCAGTGGTTAAAACAGCTCAGAAATATTTAGGCTACCCACCGATAAGAGAATGTCCCACTAATTCTCGCTTTAGTTTCTAAGTGGTAAAATCCACTGACCTTTTATTCGTGCCGCTTTCAGGGAATCAAGATGTATTGTTTACAGACAAAGATTTGAGAACGAGTTCAGTAAGCCGGACTCTACAACCTATTTCTGGCCCTCATGCCATTTACTCTTTGTAAACCTTCCTCCTCTAGCTTGTACTTTATAAGCATGAGAACTTAACCTTGTCTACACTGTCCCAGACAGGAATTCTGAGGTCACTGACTCTTGACTTAGCATGTTCGCCTCATGGTTATTACTAACAGTTCTGGGCAGTATTTGCCTCCATTGGCCCAGCTGTGCTTTGCAGATGCCCACTGCATAGATGCTAACCACCTTTTCCCTGATGAGTGTGTCTTCCATACAGGAGAGCCTTTTAAACAGTCACTAGCAGGAGGTGTTTAAGTATTCTTAGCAGACTGCTAAAGATACTGGTTTAACCTAAATCATATCTAACCTGTTTTGTAAACTACTCAATCGTATTTTGACTGAAGCTTATGCAGCTAAAGAGAGGGTGCTGTGGCCAAGCCCCTCTTCTGATCAAGGTTTCATTTCTCCTCCTGCCCTCCAAATCATGAGCGAATTCTTGTGTGGTCCTCCTTGTTCAATTGAAGTCTTTCCACCGATATCACAAACTGGAGGTATTTTCTAAGATATAAAGAAATACTTTTTTTTTGTAAAGTCTAGAAAAGTCAATAAAAGGAAATTATGTATCACAAACCTATATTTAAAGGAAGGGTTATAACTCTGACACTCTGAGCAGAACAAGCATTAAATGGTTTTCTCTCTGGCTGTCATTTTCTCCAGGAATAAAAATCTCTGTAATCCATCATTCTGGAAACTCCTTAAATAACATCACCGATCGTACGTTAGCCAGCAAAGGAGGCCACGTTGTCTTTTCTGTTTTCTTGTATTTTCAAGAGAGAATCTGAGTATTTCATGTTGATTGCTTGATTGGCTGCAGAGGGACTCTTTAAAAATACTAAAAGAAAAAAAAATCAGGAATCCAGTACAAATCAAACATAAGCTGCTATCCATCATGTGCCCAGGGCATTATGTGAGGTTTTTACTCAGAAAGATGTCATTAAAAGTTGCAGAAATTAATTGGTGCCATTGAATGTAATGGCCTTTCCTGCCATAGCTTCTCAAATGTAAAGAAAAATTATGGATAACGTAAATTCCTCCCGGGATTCTTATAGATGTTGGCTTTGTTCTGTTATTGTTTATTGCAAATGTTATTACCATGATCTATGGCTCTATCACACTGCGTCTACACTGTGCTGCTGAGCGGCAGCCCACAACAACGGAGGGCTTCACTCACCAGCGAAGACTGTGTTTGTTTGTTAATTCTTTGCCTTAGATATTCCAGAAGTGTCTCAAGGTGTTCATTGTGTGTGTTTAAATTTTTATACAAAAACAGATTTGTCCTGATTGATTAAGTATTGACTCACACCATTTTTAGAACAACTCTGAATCTTATTTAAGTTCTTTGGGGGGGGGGGTGTTTTGTTCTGCCTTCCCAGAAGGTTTGGATCCTGTATTACGATGGCCACTGCTTTTTGTGAATCAATGCATCGGGAACTCCCATCTTTCTCAACAACATCTGCTTAATTAGTAGTGGTTTAAAAATTTGACTCTTAATTAAGGAGCAACTTTGTGTCACTTTTTAAAAGTTTAAGGAAAAGGAACTTTCTGTATCCCAAATACTGTTTTGTTCTGGAACCCCACACCTGCTTGTCAGCATTACCTTGTGGAGATTAACCCTTTGTTTCCCAGTGATGTGCTTTCCTGATTTTTGTGAATCTAGAAAATTGGTGAAAGGGCACAGAATACTTCCTTGAAAAAAATGAATTAAACTTAAAATTCTAGTTTCTATGCCATCTTTGATTTTTTTTTGTTTTGTTTTTTTGTAAAACTTAGAGTATTTCACATTCAACTGTTTACAACACCTCTTAAGAACTTTAGTTGTAATCAGGTCAAATGTTGAAAAGTCTATAGTTAAAATCAAAATTAAAAAAAATCAAATTTCTTTCAAGTCAAGATGGCTGCTTAGATTCACACCCTCTCTTGCCTCTCAGCCATCATCAGAGACGCTTCCTCCTGCAGTAGATGGGAACTAATACAGAGACCCACATCTGGACAATGGACAGAGACCCTGGAACGCTCAGTCTTAAATGAGATGCCTTTAACAAATGCTCCTCTCAGGGCTCAGGGAACTCTGTGGAGGAAAAGACAGAAAGATTGTAAAAGCCAGAGAGGGTGGAAGGCATTAAGAAACTCATTTCCAGATACACCATGCTCATGGGAACTCACAGAGACCGGTAGCATGCACAGGGCCTACACAGGTTCGATCCAGACAGGATCCTAGCACTAAGAACTGGATGTGAGGTCTCCATCCTTCACCCTGAAGCTATATTCAACTGACAACTGTTCACAACGAACAATTTAATTTTCACCAGTGGAGGCACACTCACGCTCAGAGGAGGTGCCATCCCAAGCGATAGATGGCCAACGCAAAATGAACTTAATGGGATTTTTGGAAATGGTTTGTTTTACAATGCCTTGTTTGGGCACTTTTTAGTTTTTTACCTTAATTGTCTTTTGCTTATGTATGATTTCACTTGCATATGCAAGTGTATGTGTGTCTCTGTTTCCTGTTTCTTCAGCTTTTTATTTTTCATACACACACACACCACATTACACACACACACCTCTGTTTGCTTTAATTCTGGTTTGGTGATTAGCTTGTTTATTTTCTAAAGAGAAAGAAAGAAGGGATGGAGTTGGATGGACTGGGACGTGGGAGGATCTGGGAAGAGACAAAGGAAAGAAAATGGTGATCAGAATATACTATATGAAAAACAATTTATTTTCAATTAAGAAAACAAATTAAAAGTTGGCTTTCTCCTCATAGTTTAGTTTTACTTTTTATATATTCTGAAATCAATGTTGACTTAGCAGTGAGTTATTTTCTCCATGGGTAGCAGAATGTTGATAGGAGCCATTTTATTGTTATTTTCCTTTAGCAGAAAAGTAGAATTTGGTTTTCCCCTAAGTCCAAGGCCTCTCTTGTCTTAGGTTCTTGGTCATCCGAGCAGTGCCAGGCATGGGTTCCCTCTCATGGAGTGAGCCTTAACTCCATTCCATCATGGTTGGTTACTCCCACAACTTCTGTGCCACTATTACACCAGCATATCTTGCAGACAGGTCACCACTGTAGATCAAAGGGTTGGTAGCAGGGTTGGTGTTCACCTTTCTCCTCTAGTAGTGTGTGTTGTGCCTCCCAGTACCATGAACACTCGTCAGCAGGGGTGAAGGCTCTAGGTAGGCACCGCTCAGTTTCTCAGTGTCCAGTGGAACATGTAGGTGATGTCTTATTCAGCAATAGTGCCTTACCGTCTTCCCGCGCGAGAGGCAGGTAAGACACAGGCCCAGCTCCCTCAGGAGAGGTTAGAGAGCATGCTTTGAGTGCGGATGAGCTGAGCTGTTGCCAATGCCCTGGGCTGTATGCAACCTCTCTTTCTGTAGGAAGACTCCTCCATGGGCCAGAGTGAAGATATAGGACTCTGAAACTCTACCGGGGATTCATCGCCACCCCAAAGAGGAGCCGAAACAAGCCTATTTGCATACCACTGCACTGTACGGGAGTTCTTTGGCTAGCAAGAGGATGTTGAATTATTCTCTACCCCAGGCCAATCTGGGTAGCACATGGGGAACTTTAGAATTAGAGAAAGGACCAATGGAGCTGAGGGGTTTGCAGCCCCTTAGGAGGAACAACAATATGAACTAACTAGTACCCTCAGAGCTCCCAGGGTCTCAACCACCAACCAAGGACTGCACATGGAGGGGTCTGATTGTTCAGGCAGCGTGTGTATGGTAGAGGATTGCAAAGTCAATCATCAATAGGAGGAGAGGACCTCGGCCCTTTTAAGGTTCTGAGCCCCAGTGTAGGGGAATGCCAGGGCCAGAAAGTGGGAGAGGGCGGGGTGGCAGGCATGGGGAAGGGGGAGGCAACAGGGGTTTGGTTTTGTTGTTTTTGTTTGTTTCTTTGTTTTTTGGAGGGGAAACTGGGAATGGAGAAATTCGTATGTAAATAAAGAAAATATCTAAAATAATAAAAAAAAAAAGATAGCCCTTCAAAGCCAGGCTTTGTGCTGTTAGACCTGTGATCCCAGTTATTTGACAGACTGAGTCAGGAATAGTAAGTTCAAGGCTGCCCTGGGCAACTTAGTGAGACCCCTATCTCTAAATGTACATGTGTGTGTATGTGTGTGTGTGTATATATATATATATATATATATATATAGTACGTATATATACATATGTACATATATGTATATACATATGTATATACATATACATGTATATATACATATATGTACATGTGTATATGTGTGTATATACATATACATATACACACACGTGTATATATACATACATATATATATACACGTATTATATATATATAATAGTATGATGTGTGGCGGAGTGTTTGCCTGGTGTTTCTGAGAGCTATGTTCAGTCTCCACTACAGAAAAGCAACCTTTTCCATAAAAGTGAGAAACGGGTCGTGTTTCTGTATGGGACTGACTTGAGGCTTCAAAATCTGATAACGATGTGTCCGGTCATCCCTATGCCCATGCCCTAAGTCAGTACCTCTCCTGCCAGCCAGTTCCTCTGCTCATCACTATTTCAAGGTTTTTGAAGGTTAAAAGTCCAGCTAGGCAGTCTATGAGACCGCGGATGACAATTATCTTTAATCTTTTTTTACCCTCTAGTTGTTATCCCCCTCCCGTTCGGCTCTCCAACAGTTCCTCGTCCTGTTTCTCTTCCTCTGTCTCCAAGAGGATGGCCCCCCCACCCCCAACCCACCTCACACAACACCCCACCAAACCTCCCCACTCTCTGGAGCCTCAAGTCTCTTGAAGGTTAGGTGCATCTTCTCTCACTGAGGGCAGACCAGGCATTCTTCTGCTGTATGAGTGTTAGGAGCCTCGGACCAGCTTGCGTTTGCTACCTGGTTGGTGGCTCAGTGTCTGAGTGATCCCGGGGGTCCAGATTTGTTGAGACTGCTGGTCTCCCTATGAGGTTGTAAATAATCCTTTAAATTCTCAACAACACAGTTTCCTCTTCAGCTCTTTCTCATCATAAAATGACTAGCAAGCAATTCTGGGTCAAGCGGGCTGCTGAGACCATCAGGAAAAGAGCTCAGGAAAAAAAAAATTATCTCTTTTTGTAAAGGTAGCGTGTTCTGTTTTCCTGGCAGCACGAAGTCTTTAATCTTTAGCCCTTACCTTCAGGCATCGTGAGCATCGACACAGCTACTGTTCCTCCGCGATGCTTTGAAAGGTCATGCCCACGTCTCTGGCTCCTGCAAGGGCTCAAGATTGCTCCTTTTTCTTGGTGTTTTGTCTGGAACGGGTCTGATAAGCACGTAGATGGCCTTGATAAATGAGTGCAGGAGAGATAAGGATCCAGAGGTGTGGCCTGAGCTACGTCCTCACTCTCAGAAGAAGAACCTCTTATCTTTACTCTTGAATTACTTAACGCCCACAAATAAAATCTGAACCATCTTCAGAATATTTCATGACTATTGTCTGAGACCCAAATGCTTTACTCTGGGAATTTGTTCTTATTTATGTTTCGTTTGGGGCTATTCTGTTCATTTTGTTGTTGAGAGAGTTTTTAATAAAAGATAACATTCCCTATTAAATATTGAAGTTGTTTTCCTTTAATAGAAATGCTTTGTTACTAAAATAGCAAACAAACAAAAATTGTCATGAGTGTGGGCACCAGGAATATATTTTGTGTGTGTAAAGTTCCAACCCCGACCCTGCTCCTTTCTCTCTCTATATCCCAGGCCTGCTACAGGATGTGTAATAGCTCCGAACTCTTCGCCAGTATTCTTCCCCTACATGAAAACATGGATCTAACTTGAGCCTGTCCCTTGGGTGTCCCACATCCTGATCCACCCTACAGAAGGGAATACACAAGCCCATCCTGAGTCCCCTGTGTATTTGGCTCACGTGTTCTTCCAGCACAGGAACCCTCAGGAAGGCATGTGACTAAAGTCAGGATGAGGTCGCTATTATTGTCTGTGCCTCTGAATGCCACACCCAGTCCCTTATTCCTTCTCTCGTTTGTCCACTGCACTGCAGTCTTCTGCTTGCTGTAACTGGGTGTTTCCTTCTACTCTCTCAGTAGCATCAGTCTTTTTGCAATGGGAAGAAAGCATTCATATTTCCATACTGCGGTCTTCAGGCAAAGTTCAGGTTCTGACTCAACCAATTCTCTAGGCTGAGCAGAATATCCAGTCTGCCTAAAATCTGGTGTTCTCATCTATTAGTGGGGATAGAAACAATTCCCTATAGACTGTTATACTTGGTGAATGATATAAAACACATCAAAGTCTCTCTGGCAGCACCCAGCACATGGTACTCCTTGATCAATATTAGATTCCCCATCCCATAAATACTGCACTGCAATGAATAAAATGTTACATGTATAATAAATTGGATATTTGGAATGTATAGGAAAATAGTATGCCTATCTTTTTTCTTGTCCGTATACATTTCATACCTTTCTGTCAAGTTGGGGAGAAGGAAAGAATGCAGGCAAGCTTCACATAGCTCTTGTATGTTTTGGTAGGAGCCTAGACTTTGATGTTTGAACCATCTCTCTGGCCCAAGTTTCATGGAACTCTGTTAGCTTCTGCTGCCCCATGGGCTGCAGAATGTGGATGTGCTGTAGTGTGGATGTGTACCAGTCAATATGTAACGCTGCAAAGTGAAAGGTTCACTAAGGAAGATAAATTCTGTCTCAAAAATTTCTCCCTGGCACAACTTTTCACAATTGATGGGTTTCTTTTTTATGGAAATGCCTTTGCTTTAACTTGACTTTGCCTGTGGGTAATCATTACGCACCCCACACAGGTCTTAGACCATAGACGGTCTGGAAGTTCCCACCATTACCTTCTTCTTTCCCCCTACCCCCATGTTCAGATGTAGTGGTCTGTACACAGTGATTGATTGGTTCAGTGCTCATTATTCCAATAAAAAGGAAGAGTAAAAGAAAATGAACTTGTTGCCCAAGGCTAAGCCTGTAGATGTCAAAGTAGCTCTTAAAATCAGGAGTCAAGTTTGCTCCGACATTGGATGCTGTGTCTTTCCTTTAAAGCATTTCCCTGACTTTCATCATCTTAATCCTACATTAGCTGTGGATCTGCAGGCTTAGAGCCAGTCCTCTAGGTTTAGGAAACCTTAAGTCCCACCCCAGCTCTTCACCCTATTGTACGTTGTGTCTCTAGGAGAACCGTTTTCCTTTATTTTTAGATCACCCTGCATCCAAGTCTCTCATTTGATGGATTATTTCTAGTTCCCTTAATTCTAATACATCATAACAAATGTGAAAATCCATCTTGGGCATTTGAAGGACACTATTAAGTGTGGATTGACAAGCGACCCTTACCAGCAATCAGAGAATCACATCAGACACTCCTGTGGCAGGCAGAAAGTAAATGCTGAATTTCTACAGACCACAGGGCTGCAGATAGTCCCTTCCCTCTTAGGCAAAACAAGAGCAAAGGAGGCTGCCTTCCACATTGAAGTTTTTATCCTACACTTGTTGACGAGACCACCCAGTTCGTCCCTGGCATCAGTTAACAGCTCAGATCCAAAGTCTTCTTTAGCATAGTGTGGAGAGAATCAGCAAAGTCAGTCTTGGTCTCTGCCCAGAGGGAAAAGGAACTAAAAATATCAAAGTCTCACTCATCCTGGTTTAATGTAATTTCTAACCTAGAGAAGTACCTGATTAAAAGCCAGTTTTCCTAGACTCCCTGGTCCCTGTTAAATAAAAAACAATGTGACCAGAACGCAACAGGTTTTAGCACAAAGCAGCCTCATTATAAAGTTTTTCTGTTGAGCCAAATAACTTCGTCTTTTCTGTGTGTTAAGATAGTTTCATTAGGGCTGGAGAGCTGGCTCAGCGGTTAAGAGCACTGACTGCTCTTCCAGAGGTCCCGAGTTTAATTCCCAGCAACCACATAGTGACCCACAACCATCTATAATGGGATCTGTCACCCTCTTCTGGTGTGTCTGAAGACAATTACAGTGTACTCATATGCATAAAATAAATAAATAAATAAATCTTTTTTTAAAAGATAGTTTCATTAATTAAATTTGGGAGAATATAACCCCTTTATGTCTATAATGTGTGTGCATGCGTGTGTGTGTGTGTGTGTGTGTGTGTGTGTGTGTGTGTGTGTCTATGTGTGTGTGCATACCCACGTGTGCCCCATGTGAGTGCAGGTGCCAACAGAATCCAGAAGAGGACATCAGATCCCCTGAAGCTGACAGGGACTTGTGAGCTGCCTGGGTACCTGGGAATTGAACTCAGGCCTTCTGGAAGGGCAACAAGCAATCCTAACTACTAAGCCACCTCTCCAGCCCTCAGAACACATCTTTCTCATGTCACACTTCATGTGAAAGCACACCTAAAAGTTGACATGCTTGGAGAACTTCTCGGAGTGGCTAGGACTTTGTTGCCATCTTAAATTACCATTCCTGTTCTCTGTATAAAATAACCACTTCTCAGCACTGTACAAATAACCACTTCTCTTCTTTCTTTTCATGTAAAACATTGCTAGGCGTTTTACCTTTAAAAAGCTCTATATCTCTCCATTTTAAATTGATCAGGCCATGTGATGTGCAAATAAAGGATTGTATATAACACTGAACTCTAATTTGGAAAGAGGACACATCCTTCAAGACATTGAGAAAATAAGTACACAGATAGAACAAAACTGCCCTAAAAATGCTATCTTTAGGAATGGAAAAAGCAAGCATTTTTGTACCCATAATTATTCAGATTTCTTTAGTCCTTCAAACCGAGATTTGTTTACTAGAGGCACCACAATTTAGTGAGACAAATTAGGCTAAACTTTTTTATCTCGGGTGGTTTGCACACACACTGATTGAGCTAGTATTTCTTCCAAAGATTGCCTGCGAAGATAAATGAGCAGGAGGAGCAATTAGGGTGAGGAAAAACTAAAGATTGGCTGACGTGATTTAAGCTTACCACTGAGGCACTTTGTCATTTTGTCTCTATAATCTCTATCAGAATTGACTAAAACAGTAAACATAAATCATTATACTAATTTATTTCACTAACACTGTGGTGTAGAAAAAGAAGATTTTACCTTTTTTTTTTTTTTTTAACCTGAGACACTTTGGGAATTGAGGCATCTACTTTGAACTTCTCTTTTAATTTATTTATCTACTGAGAGAAAAGAGCCCAGGAGAATTAAAGATGAGAACCGTGAGTTCCTCAAAAACAATATTTCTTAGTGTCAAAACAAGTGTTATTTTTATTACACCATGCTAAAATAACTACGGGTTATGCATTAAAAGAAACAACATTGATTGCAATTTTTTTTTATAGAAGCAAGAGTTAATTCCTAAGGTGGATATGTGATCTAATACATTCTTCACTCCCTGCTTAATAAGCTTTTATGTTTCTTCGCTGACCACAGAGGAGCAAGATGCCATACATTTCCTGCCCATTCTTTATGAACCATCAACACCTTTGAAAATTAGGGCCACAAAGGTGACTTCTCGGTATAGATGCTTCATTGCTGATTCGCCAAACAGCATCATTGACAGGCCCTGCTTTAGTTCAAGATCCAGTGGGCCCCAGTGAGAAAGAAGCCATTGGGGCAGGAAGTGTAGCTCAGTGGTACAGCACACACTTAGTGTGCAAGTCCCTAGGATTGATTCCCCAGAGCAACACACATATAAACACACACAGGTGTGCCTATATGTATTTAAGTATATGTGTGTGCACACACATACAAATGTCTATTCCAGCTCAAATAAGTTTGAAATTAATATAATCATTAAAATAAGGTAATCACAATTTATTTTCTTTTGAGTTTCAAAGAGTCTCAAGACTATAAAAGGTATATAAAAGCTGATAAAATATATGTTGAGCATCCTAGCCTTTAAATGCTTTGTATAAGTGAGCGCCAAAATACTCAAACCTTCCTTCTAGTCCTCTTCCTCATCCATCTTTGTCCTGTGGGGTGCTGGGTTTGAACTCAGAGCCTTGTACCTTTGAGACACTCTTCTCCTGAGCTTGTGTCTCTATTCCCAAAATATTAAACTTCTTATCTTAAGGTAAATTGTAGTTTTATGATGAAATATAAGATGTAAAAATAAATGGCGACAACCATGGCAGACAACAGAAGATGGGATCTATGCATCTTTGGGAGGTTTCAGTAGTCAGATTGGGGGAAAGGCTGGATACTTCACACAGCGGTCATTAATGAGGTAGCTACCAGGGTAGGTCTCAAAGGATGAGTGTGATTTCTGCAGGCAGAGGCAAAAGCAAAGTGGACGTAATGATAGTGGAAGAGAAGCTTAAGATGTTGCTGAGGACTGAAGGGGGCACTGGTTATGCCAGGGCTCAAAGGATTTACTGAACATATACTCCAACAAGCCTGATGTGACAATACATGCCTGTCGTCCGGCTAGGGATACTGAGGCAGGACGAACACGGATTCAAGAGCAGCCTGGGATACCTATTAGATCTGAAACTAACCTGGGCTACATAGGATGACATTGTCTCGAAAAGAAAGTGCGTGTGTATGCATTTGTAGGTGTGTGTGTGTGTGTGTGTGTGTGTGTGTGTGTGTGTGTGTTGTGTACTATCAAAGACCTACTCTGCAGAGGAGACCATCAACAGAGCAGAATGGCATCCCAAAGAACGGGAGAAAGTACTTGTCATCCATCTATCTCATGAGTACAAATACACAAAGTATAATACAAACTCTTACAACCTAGCAGCAAAACATGGCTATGAACAGAGGACTTGAATAGAAAATTTCCTGAAGACATAAAAGGGCAAAAGGTGTCCGAAGTGATGGACAACCTCACCAATTTTCAGGAAAATGCAAATCAAAACCACAAAATGTTGATATCACACTCGATAGGATAACCATTTGCTGGGATGTTAGGATATAGGAAAATATTGGAACCCTCACATATTGTAGAGTAGGGCGGTCACTTTGAAAATCAATTGGTGATTTCCCATACAAATAAAACTAGAACAGCTCTACTCTCTGTTCCTGTTTAACCTAGAAGAGACACACGTCCTCCTATGGTTACTAGAACAATATTTACAATGTACAAACTATCTCAATGTCAGTTAACGGATGAGTTGATACAGAAGTGTGATATACACTAGAATAGTACTCAGCCATTAAAAAAGAAATCCTGGCATGAGACAATGACAGAGATGAACCTTGAAACCATGGGGCCAAGAGATAAGCCAGCCTTAAAAGTCCAAGGTCACATTATTCTATTTAGATTTGGGGGAATCTAAAAGAGTCAAATTCATATAATCAAGTAGCGCAATGAAAACTTGTCAAGTCCGAGAGTGAAAAAGAGTGAAGTGTCTGAAGTGTAGGTATAAGTAGATCCTAAAAAATAAAATAAAGCCATGTAACACCAAACAAACCCATGTAACACATAACACCATGCCTGTAATTAACAACACTATACCAGGCACCTGGGATTCATTCAGAGAATGAACATCATGGTATTTGTTCTCATCACAAAAGAAGAGATTATAACATTTATAATAAAAGAGTAATTAAGTTCTTCCATTGCTAAATCTGAGATGCAGCTCAAGTGACATGCAAAGGTGACGCTGTAGCTTTAGACAAGTTGAACAAAGAATACTTTGGATAGAATGGTTGATAGTAAAATACTCATAATACTGAACTAAGTTTATTGAGCACCTAAGAAAATAAACTGCAAAAAAAGTTATTAACTTACCCACTTTAGGATAACTAAATATAGGAAAAATATTCAAAACTACTTTTACAATTCAGAAATAGTCATCAGAGAATGCAATAGAAAAAAATGCATTCACCATATTAAAAAAAAAAATCCCAATTGCAAACCTATTAAGTCCTGAGTGGGGGGTGTGGTAAACTTTACTGCGACCTTTAAAACAAGAACTTGGCCCAGTGAGTGTGCTCAGTAGGAAAAACTTCTTGCCTAGCAAGACTAGTGGCCTGAGTTTGATCCCCAGAACTCACATGAATGAGAAAGGAGAGAACTGACTTCACAAAATTGTCCATTTACCTGCACACAACCTCACACATGCATGGCATGCATGTACACACACACACACACACACTCATGCATGTATGCATGCATACATGCAGACACACATATAGGCAAGTGCACACATAAATAATAACCTATCTTCCTAAATTTTATTTTAGTTTTTACTTATGGGTGTTTTGCCTGTGTGTGTATCTGTGCACCATATATGTGCCTGATGCCCATGGAAGTCAAAAGAGGACATCAAATCCCCTGGAACTGATGTTACAGGCACTTGTAAGATGCCATGTGGATGATGGGAACAGAACCTGGGTACTCTGCAAAGGTAGCCAGTGCTCTTAACCATTAAAGCCATCGCTCCAGCCTCAGTATTAATCTGAAATCGTATATTCTTAACTGCTAGACTGAATGCAGGGGAAATATAGTGATGTCATTGGTTAATGAGTATGTTCTTAATACAATTAGTTTTGTAAATGAGGAAATCTCTGAATAAGATGGAAGTCATTTATGACCTCATTGTTTACAAAGCTGTGCTAAATATCTTAAGTGCAACTGCAAGAGGAAAATGCCAGGCTTTGCTACTTGCTTTTCAATATCTGCATCTATATCCATATAGAGTTTTACATTGCCATGTTTTCACCTTTAAGAATAAATATCGTGGAATGGATCCAAGTACAGTACTCAACTTTTCTCATGAATGGTCTAATAAATAGTCATTAAACTATTCAAAACAAATAGAAAAAAATGAGACAAGCCCTGCAAATGAAGCCATTCATCATCTTTCAAGGACACTATGACTCAGCAGATGAAGGCCCTAGCTGCCCCATGACCTGAGTTCCATCTCAAGAACCCACATCACTACAAAGAGAACTGACTTTACACAGCTGTCCTCTGACCTCCACACCAGGACACACATGCCTACACGCACATCACATGCGACACAGAGACACGGATAACGATAATAAACTTAAATAATTTTCATAAACAACCTAAGATAGAAGCCATGTTTTGAGATGAGAAAGTTAAATAGGTGTTGCCGTGATTGGAGAACTCAATTTAACCAACAGAGGAACCACATCAAACTTCCACAGTAGAAGAGCCAGAAAAGGAGCAAAGAGAAGAAAACAATTAAACAAGCAAACAAACCATGCTTCTTTACTCACATCCAAATCTGGAGCTCAAAGAAGTGGCAAAGGATGTGAACAATAGTTCATACAACAGTGTTCGGGAAGATTTCGATGTGGGGGAGGATGAGTGGGAGACTTCAGATCTATCTGCAGCTCATCTTCTTTCACAGTATGAATGTATTCATATCTTATTAGCTTTACGGTTAAAAGTGCATGTATCATTGTTTTAAAAGAATAAATGTTCCGACATTTCCATGGTAGACAGAATTGTGACTCCTAAGAACCTAATTCCTAGAACTGATGACCTATGGTCTTGGTTAAGAAACTGATATGATAATTTAGCATCAGAACATGGCACATCTGATGTTGTTTCAGCCCCATTCAGAAGCCACAAGGTACCACCCCATGTGGCTTTTCTAGACCAACAACTCTACTCTGTGGTGTCTCTGGAAGAGTCAACAAATGATGCATTTGTTTTTTTTTTTTTCCTCAGAGCAAAATATCTGACAAAAAAAAAAAATAGTAGGTAAAGTTTATTTCACTTCAAAATTCCAGACAGATTTCAGCCCATCATAGGAGAAGTCTGTGTTGAGGGTGGCAGTGGATGTTCACATAGTGGCCAACCTGGATGCAGCAGCCTAATGCATCTCAAAGGCCAGGGCCACCACTAGTGAACTTCTGCTCCCAAGCAGACCCTACCTCCTAAACATTCATGGCCCACAAAACAGTGCCCCCTGCTGAAGAAAGAGTTTGTTGACACGAATCTGCTGAGAACCTCCCAGATTTAAACCATAACCAAAGAGGAAAGTGACTACCAGGAAAATGGAACAACCAGTACCAAACCACGAAATTCCAGATGCAGTGGCGTCATTGGCTCACCAATACTCATTGTCAAAGTCACACTTAACACCTAACTCATCCTGTTTATATCTAAGATGAACTCAGGATGGGGATATGGCTCCAGCCATCAAGGAAGCGCTCATCCTTATATCCATCAAGTCGAAGTTTCCCTTTCAGACTGGAGAGACGACTGGGAGGTAAAGAGCACTGTGTGCTGCTCCAGAGGATTGGGGTTTGTCAGTCTCCACATGGCAGCTCACAACGGTCTGTAACACCAGCTCTAGGGCTCACAACTGTCTGTAACTCCAGCTCTAGGGGACCACAGGACACCATAGGAACATACCTGTAGGCAAAACACCAATGCGCATAAAATAAAAATAAGTACATTATTTTAAAAACTTTTCCCTTCTCATCAGCAAGGACAAATGCTGTACCTGCAGAGTAGAGTGGCACAGGGAGTCTTCACCTACAGACACCATTTAGAAACTGCCCGTGCTAACTTGAGGTGCATAGAGGACAGAGCCGTACAGACTTTCAGATTTTGAAGTTCAAAAAAAAAATTATTACTGAAACCATGGCTTGATGAGCCTCAATGTCTTGAGTTTCTTCCTATCTATGAGAGGCCACCAGGTAAAAATAAATCCTAAAGACAGCAGGAGCCATGCCACTAACAGGAACTTTACAGTCTATGTGAAAAAACCCTGCCATGTGACCAGGGGACCTTAAAAATGTTGTAACTGGCCAGGCAGTGGTGGTGCATGCCTTTAATCCCAGCACTTGGGGGGCAGAGGCAGGCGAATTTCTGAATTCAAGGCCAGCCTGGTCTACAGAATGAGTTCTAGGACAGCCAGGGCTACACAGAAGAAACCCTGTCTCGAAAAAAACAAAAAACAACAATTTTTTTTTTACTACTTCTTACCCATCAATTTCTCGTTGGGGTTTCTGGAAACGGTAACCAAGGATGTCCTGTGACATCTCCATTGCTGAGTAAGCCAAGACTGAATTTTGATCGTATTAGCCTCATTCTCAACCAATCACCCCTGTGGTTGTGTACAAATCACTAAGCAGGCCAGTAAAACAAGAAACCTTAACCTCTTGGAAGTTACAAATCCATGTGAGACCCTGATGGGATCCAAGGATACCAATCCTTGGAAACATACCCAGGTATTTATCACATCCACTGGACATACTTGTCAACCTAGATTATCACTTCCAAAATGGGAATACTATACTTATTTTATAAAAAGCTTTTTGCTTCATAAGTTATTTAATTTTTTTTTTTACAGATGAGGAGGCTTACATTTTTAGATTTTGCCTTAGTGAGATTGTGCCATAGTGTTTAAAAATAAGGCTTCCATAAGGACGACCTCATCCTAGAGAAAGAATGAGGCATCTTTATTTGTAAAACTCCCGTGTTTTTACTGAGTAATTTTCTCATGAATTTTCTATCATTCCGCTATAATTTCTTCTATATCATTTAAGCCATCAATCTAGTTTCTAGATACCGCTGATTATCTCTAATGAGGGAAGGAATTATCAGATGCTTAGCTGAATGCAGTCCCTAACATGAAGATTGTCATCCATCCTTAGCTGGAGCAATTGTCACCACCTATGTAGCACTAGCGTGCTTTTGAAGTGTGACTTGATCAGGCACTTTTCTCTGTGTAGTGTCTAAGTTCTGCTCATGTTCTTGCCAATGAACTTAGTATCTTAAAAGTCTGAACAAAAGTGAGATTTTGGTTAAATCTCTTGCTGATCGTGGCAAAAACATAGTTCTAGCAACCAACTCACTGAGACACATGCCTTGCCAGGGCCTTTTTTTTTAATCATTAAAATCTTCAGTTTTTACCCACATAAGATTAGCTCTGCCCATCGTTTTCAATGTAGATGCAACCCCAGCACTCTGGAGGAGTGCGCAGTGTGGCAATCCTGCTCTAGCTGGGGGAGAGGGGAACAGAGGAGGCATCAGATTGACAACCCCAGTCACAAGCTAAGTACTTTCCTATGATCCGTACAACGTTGGGAGGAGGAAGTTAGGGTGCTCCATAATCATAAGAGAGTTCACTCTGTTGCTGCACCGCAGCGCAAGAAAAAAGCATTCCAAGTAGTTGATTTACATCAGAAAAGACACGTGGCGGAGGAGGAGGAAAAGTACACCTCCTTCAAAAAAGCTGGCAGTACTTAATTTGCATCCTGTTGGTGGGCGTGGTTTCTCATGACTATCCTCTCAGTGCTTGAGGTTGGGGAAAGGGCAGGAGGATCACAAGTGTGAGGCAAGCTTGGGCTTCAAAGCAAGCTATTGCCTCCAAAGAGATAAAAATAAAAATGGCCGTGGCTACAGATCGGTGGTAGTATGTGTGCGTAGCAGGCGGGGTCCAGAACTGGAAGGAAAAGGGCATTTTAAATCATGAAGTGGTTTTTGTTTTTTAGTCAAGGAGTGTACTCTATACAGAATTTGGAAGCTGGACGTTAGCCAGACACACAGAAACTCTGAAGTGAAATAAAAAAAAAAGTCAAAGCACCCTTAAAAGTGAACGTTTTTAAAGGGGGCTGGAGAGATGGCTCAGTGACTTAGACCGTGGGCTGATCTTTCAGAGAATCAGCACCCACATCTGGAGGCTCACAGCCTGCAAGTGTGTCCAAACACACCTCCACCAATAAATAAAAATAAATAGTTTTTTTTTTTTTTAAAGCACCATTCCTAGGAAACGGTACACACAGGTCTGTACCTGGAAAAATTAGATTGTCTCTTAAAATGATGCAATCTTTAAACGCAGGATATAACTTAATTACCCAGTTATTTGGTAACGTGTCAGGCGTGAGGCGATGATAAATGGGAACCCAGAGGAGGAATTGATCAGTTTCTGTCTCCATTTTAGCTGCTGGAAAACTCGAGCTCAAATTTATGAGCCACCTCTGTCAAGAAAACAGGATTTCACAGCCCTGTATTTTCCTGTTTAAATCTTCAAAAACCTTATCCTGCTTACTATAGTTTGTATTATTGTAAAGAATTTTAAATCACTTTTGAAGATTCTAGATACCTTTGCTTATCTGCCTCTGTGTGGGATTAAAAACCTGCGCAAAGAGCAGAGAATGCATGTGCAGGACAAGTCTCCAGTGTCTGCTGTCATTTAGGACCTTGGTTCCAGGGCCAGAGCTATCACATAATTACCTCCCAAAACCCAGACTTCTTAAGCAACCTTCTGCCCCTTAGTCCCATTACTCAACAGGAGAGATCCTGCTGACCAGTAGACATAAATATTGCTACACTCTAACCAATTTCTAAAATAAACTGTGCTGAAGGTAATTCCTATACTACTGCCCTCCGGAGCTTGTCTGACTTAAACCATTTCTGACCATGCGTGGGGGCTGAATAACCCTAGAGGCTCAGACTCTGTACCCAAACCCTGCTCCAGATGGGACTTTGGGTAGGGCTCCAGGTGGGGTTTCAGGAGCTGCCAGGAAGCCAGTCTGCTGATTTCCACTTGAAGATATGAACCTTTGGTTTCATAACAGTCCATTTTTGCCCAGCCCCTACAGCTGGAATGTTTCTCGAAGCAAACTCTACTGTTTGTTATGCCTTTGATGTAGTAAATGATGGGACCCGCAGATGCCAGAACACAACCTGAAGGCCACCAGCGATACTTCAATATATGACCCCCCCCTACACACACACACACACACACACACACACACACACACACACTTTGAAAAAAAAAACCTACTTTCCTTGAGACATTCTTTAATAATTAATTATGGGCATGCCTTCCGTCTCACAACCATTTAGTGAGCATCTCCTATGTGTGACATGCTGTCCTAAGTGTTAGCGCCTCCTCTATGGAAGGAGTTAAGTGAAAAAAAAAAAAAGATACTTCTGAATGACTCAAATCAATGCATTCTTATACACTGTGAAAAAACAATTGGCTAAAGTAGGAAATGTCAAGAGGAAGTCCCACATCAGATTGTGGGGCTGGAGCACACCCCATTCCCAGCAATCTAATGTTTCCACATTTTCTCTTAGACTGGTGTATATATGTGCCTGTGCATATATGTGTGGTGCAACCCCACTGAAGAGCAGTTCTCCCAGTATGATCATTAATAGAGCCTGCTTTCCCACCCACTGCATCCTGATTAAAATAATAAATTATACAGTCATGCTAATTTTAAACAAAGTGTAAACTCGGTAAAATGCTAAGTCCTATAAGGGATAACGACTTCTAAGCACTCTGGAAAGCATCCCGAGGTGAATATAACCATTAGCAGTGTAATGGGCCGAGATTAACTTCATCCCTGGCTTGATTCCAGTGGGGGAGGGGACCACAGGTTCTCACATAATGTATGAGAAGGTATGAAATCAATATTGAGTGAAGAGAAGTGAGTCTCAGCAAACGGAACTCAAATTGCTCCCATTGTGAAGGGAGAATTAGCAGAAGATGAAAGATAGATAGTTTAAATATGAAAGCAAATAGCTGAAAGATACCACAAGGTGCAAACTGAGGGGGCCTTAGAGATCAGCCCGTGCAGATTCTGTCTTAGCGAGAAAAAGATGCCCAGGTATAAAAGAGACCAGTACAAGGTGGAGGAGAGAGCCGCTGTCTTGAATAGTGCGAAAAGCAGAAACCAGGCTCATCATGTTATAGTCCCAGTTTCTTTAGTTCATACCTTAATTTTTTTTCCACCATGGTTTTTGCAAATGGAACCCCAGTATACAAACACCCTTCATTCTCTCTTCACAGTTATTGGAAAGTTTAAATAATATCCTAGATGCTAGGAAGAGCTTTTCAGACTTAGTTGTTAGTAACACATCCATCCACCTCACCCGTGCTCTGTGCAAGAATGTCTAATGCTACCACGAGACTATGGAGAGAGTCTCTCTACACTCTGATCAAAGCTGAACAAAGGAGATCAGAATGAAGGTTTACAGCTCTCCTTTAGTTCCTTCTCCCATCCCTCAAAACTCACCAAACAAATACAAATAAAGGATGCTAATTAGTGAACTAACAAAAAGAGTTTGAGCAAGACATGCTAGTGCACACATGTAATGCCCGTTCTCGGGAGGCAGAAGCAGGTTGATCTGTGTGACTTCCAGGCCAGTGAGGGCTACATAGTGAAACTTTGTCTCCATATGTATGTTTATGAAGACCGTGTGTGTGTGTGTGTGTGTGTGTGTGTGTGTGTGTGTGTGTGTGTATGTACCTGTGTGTGTAATATATATTTTATTTAATAAAAATAATACATAAAGGCTATATAATATATGACTCTAATGTATATCTAATATGTGTATATATAAAAATATATTACATGTACATATATTACATATATACATGTGTTACATGTATACATACATACATCACATATTACATGTATATATACATATATTGCATGTGTATATGTTACATGTAATATATGTGTATATATTATGCATATACATATACATGTATTACATGTATACATATATATTACATGTACATATACATATATTACATGTGTTTATACACATCACATGTATATATACATATAGTGCACATATACATATACATATATATATATGTATATATACATATATCACATACATATTAGAGTTTTAGGTACATGCTGGACTTGCTAAGGATCCATATCTAGAAGATGCTATATGACTATATGTACTCTGATTACTCTAACATTTCTTCTTTTAGGATTACATTACTATAGACAGAAAAAGATTTAGCAACCAAGACAGCAAAACAAATGTAAATGGAAAATCAAAGTTTGAGAAATAAGAGCTTTTAAAATGAGAAATACGATCCAGGAGCTGGCATCTTCCTGTGGTTCCAGCAGTGGGAGGCAGAGGTAGAAGGTAGGTACACAAGGCTGGCCTAAGGGAGCAAGTGAGGCCATCTCAAAAACAGAACAAGACAAACAAACAAACAAAAAACAAAAATAAGGCAAAAGAAATCAAGGAGGGAGGGGAAAAAAGGAGGAAGGGGGAAAATAGAAAAAATAAGAGTTGGAAACAGAGGAAGAGAAAGAGAGAGGGCCTGAATGTTGTGAATGGCAGATACAAAGACATAGGTTCTTTAAAACTTCTCCTATACCGATAGGCCAATATATTATCCAACCTGACAAAATATTCTTGAGCAAATACAAGAAGTGTACAAAATAACTCTAAGTCATAAAGTCAATCTGGAAACTGGCTCAAGGAAAATGAAGCCACACAAACAAAAATGTGGAAGAATAAACAAACTTGGCTTTGGATGGGCATGGTGGTACGTGCCTGTCCTCTCCAGCCATGTGAGAGGATGAGGCAGGAGAATTGCCAGTTCAAGGCTAACGTGGACAATTTAGCAAGACACTTCTCCCCACCAACCCACGCCCCCCAAAGACCATCATGGAGCCTGGTGGAAGAATACTTGCCTAGCGTGAGCCTGGCTCTGAGCTCAGTTTCAAGACTGAAAGGGAAGAAGAGGAAGAGAGGAAGAAAGCAGAAGAGGACAGAGGAAGGGGAGGGGGAAGAGAGAAGGATGGAGAGGCTGCACCTCACTCACTCTCACTGGATCCAGACGGCAAAGGTACTGGGGAACCATAGGTTCTTTAACAGCAATAGCCCAGCATGTACTGGAGAGCCATGGGTTCTTTAACAGCAATAGCCCAGCATGCCCTCTGCTTTACCTGCTAGAACTCCAGATCATGGTCATATCCAACTCCAGATAAGTGGAAACACAGCAAAGCATGCTCCCTGATAAACAGCTAGCATTCTCTGCAGCTGATAATCTTTCTAGTTACATAAATTCCACACCAAGGCTGGCAGTGTCATGGAAATAAGACTCGGACATGGCTGCCCTTCTCTCTGGAGCTCTCCTCTCCTTATCTTGTGCCTAGTGGTGTCCCTGTTCCTCAAAGAGATAATTAAGTAGAGTCAGCATTACTCTTCTCTGACAAGCCCACCATGCCCACTGATGGACGAACCTACAAAGGGGATCAGCTGAAAACACACTGACCTTGCGGTAACATGACAGAAAACCTTCAAGCTCCACAGGACAGACCCATTCCCCCGTAACCTACCCAGCACCCTGGAAGCCAAAGCCTTCCTAGAATTTTCCATTTGAAAACCTTTATGCACCTTGGCAACGATTTGTAACAACCAAAATTTTCACCACTGGAGCTTGAGGAATTCTAAACACTAAAGCCCCCGGGCCGCAAAGCATTCTAAGTTTCACTTCTATGGCTCTGTCTCTCCTTCTGGAAGGAAATCTCTCGGGCTGCCCACAGACCTTGAAAGCAGAGAAACCATTGGGAAAGAAGAAAGTGAAGCTTGGCTGCAGGGCACTCTGTTTAACAGAAAGGCGATACTTCAGGAAATTGTGAAACCACCCACAGAGAAGTCAATGGTGTGAAGAGGAGGACATCACCTAAAAACCCACAGAGCAGCAGAAAAAGTTACCTTTCTGGGATCAATTGCATCCTTAGTTGTCAAACTGGATTCCTAAATTCAATCTTTTCGTCGGGTGTAGAAATCATTATCCACTTTGATCAAATTCTCTTTTTAATCCAACAGCAAAGGGTAGTATTTTCTAGGATATTTACACGCAAGAAGTACAATGCTATACCATGAACCTTCAACAGAATGGAAAAGGAAATCTGGGTATATTTACATAGGGACAAAGAACATGATGGGGAAAGTCAAGGGACTGGATGCTTTCTGTGGGCATCTCTGAGATTCAAAGGGTGCCTTCTTCAGAAGAAACCTGACCCAAACGTAAAACTGCAAATATCAAAAATGCTGAATTTAAAGATGCAGCCTGGACCTACGGCACAGAGAAGCTACTGGAAACTGGAAAATGCCCGTGATTAGATGACTGGGCACCAAGAGCTTTGGGTCAACAGTGAGAACAATATCTGAGCAGAGGGTCTGGTCCTGAAGATGAGGATGATCTGGGTAGGACTGAGCGAACCTACCCAGTTTAGGGCAGGTAACAGGATTCCATGCCACAGGGAGCCACAAGGTTCACCAGGGAAGCTCCGCCTCAGCTCCTAACTGTTGATCTGCCTCTCAGGTAGTCCAGCCTTCGCCTCACTGAAAGACCAATGGCTAGCAGACAACTCCCCACCACCCTCCAGCTGAGGGGATCATTTGCAACTGTGTCTGATTGAATTTGTCTCCAAATTCATTTTGCAAAAATAACTGAGGCTTTCAGTATATATATATATATATATATATATATATATATATATATATATATGAAAAAAAACTTTATGAGATTAGACCATAAAAAAAGTCAGTTTAAAAAATGTCAAATTGGTAATTTAATGATCCAACTTAATATTGACGTGAAGATTCAGCCCCTTGGGTACTTTGCATTTTCATTATCCCACAGTAAATATCCCGGTAGTTGAGGAAGCTGAGGCGGGCAGGGGGCTCCAACTGATCTCAGGATGTCTGTCCTCAGAGGAGGAGGATGACCTTAACAGAATTGTCACCAGAGTCCTCAGGTGTTCTGATACTGTGGGTGACAAAACATTTGCTTGCCGTGATTAATTTATTGACAGAGTCAGAGCTAATATTTTTTATTAATTAGGTTTTTAGTGTGTGTGTGTGTGAGAGAAAGAGAAAGAGAGGGAGAGAGGGAGAGAGGGAGAAAGAGAGAGATGGGTTGATATGTACCACATATATGCAGCTAATTATTATATATATAATTTATATATTGTATATTAATCATTGTTATCATTTATATTCAAGAAATAATAATGCTGTACTGTGGATGTTAAACAGAATCAAAAGGGGAATCTGGTTATGTTGAGGTAGAGAAAGAATATTTGAGGAGGGGGTCAGTGGGTTGTTTTCTATGGGCATCTCTGAGATTCAAATTGTGATTTCTTTAGGAGAAACCAGACCCAGAATAATAATAATAATAATAATAATAATAATAATAATAATAATAATAATAATAATTTACTAATTATTATTATTATTATTATTATTATTATTATTATTATTATTATTATTATTATTCACTATATATATGTGCCTGGTACCCATAGTGGCCAGAAGAAGCTTTTAGATCTCCTAGTCCTGGAGTTACAGATGGTTGTGCAATGCCAGGAAGATGCCGGAAACTGAACCCAGATCCTCCAGAAGAGAAAGCAGTGCTCTTAACCACTGAGCCATCCTTCCAGTCTCCAAACCCCATTTAGACGTTTGAAAGAGCCAAATATCACCAACTTCACCCTCAATAAGTAACCTCGACAGCTACATCTATGAGAGGAACATAGAGGCCACTGGATAAGCGATTCCTAACTCCCACCCACAAACTACACATTTGTGTCCAGGTGAATGTAACATGTTTCTGAAAAGTCACCTTGGGAGCATTCATTCTTTCTGATTATTTTGAACCATAAGTGTATGGTAATTCACAGATACGGGATTGTTTCTTCCTGCTTCAAAGAATGACATCAGCATCTATTATCCAAAATGCAAATCGGACTGGCCTCATTGTAATTAGAAGACCTCAAACTCCCATACCTGCTTCATGAACACCAGTGCGGGATTCTCAGTTTCCGTAGCGGCACATCCCCCCTTTCCCTGGCCATGCTCAAGAGCTTCCCTGCTTGACTGAGTATCTCACGTCCTTATGCATTGTACTGGCTGGTTTTGTGTCAACTTGACACAAGCTGGAGTTATCACAGAGAAAGTAGCCTCTTTTGAGGAAATGCCTCCATGAGATCCAGTTGTAAGACATTTTCTCAATTACTGATCAAGGGTAGGAGGGCCCCCTATGGGTGGTGCCATCCCTGGGCTGGTAGTCTTGAGTTCTATAAGAAAGCAAGCTGAGCAAGCCAGGGAAAGCAAGCCAGTAAGTAACATCCCTCCATAGCCTCTGCATCAGTTCCTGCTTCCTGACTTGCTTGAGTTCCAGTCCTGACTTCCTTCGGTGATGAACAGCAATGTGGAAGTGTAAGCTGAAGAAACCCTTTCCTCCCCAACTTGCTTCTTGGTCATGATGTTTATGCAGGAATAGAAACCCTAACTAAGACACTGATTCTTCAGCTTGTGCATTTTCTCTGTCAAAACTTCCTTAGTTTCAAGGACACATGCTCCACCATGTTCATAGCAGCCTTATTTATAATAGCCAGAACCTGGAAACAACC
>NW_022196895.1:48800178-48813215 GCF_008632895.1 Mastomys coucha
TGGAAAAAAAAAAAAAAACTTCCTTAGTTTCAACTTCACCTTCTCAAAGAAGTGAATAAGATGGCCCATCCCCGGGAAGCCACATCCTCTTTCTTATGTGTACCTCTAACCCAGCTTTCCTCCACTGTCCTTTTGATAGTAGGAGACTGGCTTGTAGCACTCACAGTGTGCACAGTAAGTGCACAAGATGCATTTTGTGTAGGAACTGCATGTGACAACAGTCACCATGAGAATGAAGAATGACTTGTATTACTGTTGTATATAGATTTATACCTTAGTTTGTCAGAATCTAAAAACTTAATATTTAAGAATATTTTTACCTACTAATATGCTTCTACATTGATAACTATTTCATCCACTGAAGCCATTTTTCTAAATAGCTCTGAGAAGGGCTAACTCTGGCTCTGCACCTTACTAAAGCTGTGGCACCTAACTTAACCCTTAAACTTACCCACACAGTTCTCATTTATTTTATTTATTTTTATTTATGGGAGGGGCTTTGAGACAGGGTTTCCTTGTGTATCCCTGACCATCCTTAAACTCTTTCTGTAGACCAGGCTGGCCTTGAACTCAGAGACTTGCCTGATGAGAGGAAAAGACGACAGTTTCTGTTTATTTGATTAATAAATATGCATTTTGCATGTCTAATGTGTCTTAAATAGCTGCTATGCATATTCCACCTGAAGAGTTAAACTTTAATGTGATGCATGATATCTTTGGCATGGTGGTCTAGTTCAAAGTTAAACACCTTCTCCCTCTTCCTTCCCAGCCATCGTTTCTATTGCCCCATCCCCACCTCCACCCCCACCCTGTCGTCTCCATCGTCTTCATCTGGAGGCAGTTCTCCCACTTCCAACGCTCTTTGGATCCTCCTTTCCTTTCAAGTTCCTTAAAAGCCTCCATACTTAGAATTCCCAAGTCCGAGGTGCTTTACTGCTCAGGAGGTAAATCCTTGCCTGGTGGACTCTCAATTGAAGTAAAATAGGATGACAGGGAAGTCCAGGGAAGATGAATGGCCCGAGCTGATGGGCAGGTTTTGGAATTGGGTTTTGTTTTCCTCGAGAACCGTGGCATCATTTTTCTTAGTCTTATCCTGTCTCTGCTGATTCCATCTAGGGCACATCTTTGAGTGCAGAAAATTGAGTAATAGCTTTGTACGAAGTCTCAAAAAGCCGCCCCCCCCCCCCACACACACACTTGTTTGGAATTGGTTGTTTCTTCTTTTAAGAGAATTGAGAGGTAATTTCTAAGTTTCAAATGTTCACCTAATCTATAAATCAGATGCTTCCATTGTCCTTTTTGCTAGGACTGAAAATTGGTCATGAGAGGGATTGTGGAACATACACACGGCCATCTACAAACGGCTAAAGGGACCTAGAACTGGCTACAGTCACTCTGAAAATCCATTGGCACATTGAGTATCTTGCAGACACAAATAGGAGTGTGCGTTAGGCAAAATTACCAAATAAGCAAGAAAATACAAAGCCACTTCTCACTCACTTCTACCCTCTTTCCTAGTGCAACAATCCAGACCCCAGCTCCAGCTGTCTCCACCCAGAGCCAGGGCCTGGCTTCCACCGCCTTCGCTGATCACCTGCGTTACATGTGGAAACTACACAGCTAGGAGTACTCATGCCTGTTGATTGCATTCTATCTATTATGAGAAATGTAATGCATAGTTCACCTTGCCAGCAGGAACTTAATCAGTCCTTTCTTGAAATGGTCCCTTCTCTGGACATCAAAAAAGACTTCAAGCTCTTTCCCTAAGATTTCTAAAAATCCTTCTTTGAGCTTCTATAACACAGTATGTGCTTTGAGTTAAGGATATCAGAACTCCTGAGTCCCAGTAGCCCCAGTTCTTTCTTGCTCCTCAACAGAGCATTGGCTTTACCTGCATCTCTAGATCCTTGTTAGAAACCCAGGGCCCATTTGCTAGTAACTCCACATCTTCATTTAACAAGAACCACATAGTTTATGCAAGAACATTAAAGCTCTAGGAGCTTTGATGGTGGGTACTCTAACCCACCATCATGGCTCCAAGATGTTTGTTTGTTTTCAACTTAATGTAATTTATTGCTATTGTGTATGCAGGTCTGTGTGTATGATGAGTGTGTGTGTGTGTGGTTTGTTTCTGTGGTATGTTTGTGCAGTGTGTGTGTGTGTGTATGTTGTATATGTGTCAGGGAATGTGTATTTGTGTGGTATGGTGAATGTGTGTATGTGTGGTGTATAATGTATGTGGTATATGTGGGGGGCTTTTGGTGGTATATCTGTATCTGTGTGTGGTGTGATATGTGTGTGATGTGTTTGTGGTGTATATGTGTGGTGTGTTTGTGCCGGTGGTTTATGGTGTATGCGGTATATGTGGTGTGGTATGGTGTGTGTGTGTGTGTGTGTGTGTGTGTGTCTGTGTGTCTGTGTGTGGTATGGTATGCGGTGTGCTTGTATGGTGTATATGGGTAGTATATGGTGTGTGTGGTATATGTGGTATGGTATGGTGTGTGTGGTGTGGTGTACCTGTGTGTCTGTGTGTGGTATGGTATGTGTGTGTGGTGTGTGTGTTATGTGTGTGTATATATGTGTATGTGTGTGTGGTGTGGTGTGTCTGTGTGTATGTGTATGGTATGGTATGTGTGTGTGGAATATGTCATATGTGTGTGTGTGCATGTGTATGTGTGTGTGATGTGGTGTATGTGTGTGGTGTGTGTAATTGTGTGTGGTGTATGTGTATGTGGTATATGTATATGAATGTGTTTGTGTGATGAGTGTGTGTCTGTGTGTGGTGGTATATATATGCACAGATGTATGCCAAGGACATCAGGGGATTACTCCTGGCATTTGCTTATCTCATTCTACCACAAGTTCTGGGACTAGAACTCAGAGGTCACCAGACTTGCAAATCAAAGACTTTTACACACTTTGTGTAAGATTCTGGCTGCTAACTAGTCTCTCCTTTATGAAATGAAAGATATGGTCTCAGGTCATTCTGAGGTAGGTAGAAAGAGAGGAAAAACTGGGTATATGGGTCTATGAGGGAGCCCCTTACTTTAGAGTCTGCTAGAAGCTTATCACCAGTTGAGAAATGAGAATTCCAGAATACTTAACATGCCCGACATACAAACAATTTTCTTTTAAATAGAAATATTTTCAGATAAGAAGGTAAGGTAGCATGGAAGCAGAGTTAGAGACTGAATGTATCTGACGTTATCTGGGTCCTAACTCCTCTTCCATACCTTGTTGTAGGGGTATTGAGACTATTAAATGTGTTTACAATGAAGATATCCTAACATCTTGTACTTTTGTCATTCAGAGTTTTGCCTAATTGATCAATAAGAATTGATAAGATATATCAATTGATAAATTGATATATCTAAAGATAATAGCTTAAAAACCCACCCAAATGGTATGTATGTTTATTATTAAGGAAATGAGGGGAGAGGGGAGCAGCTTTCAGAGGCAAAGAGAAGGGGGATGGGGTGAAGAACTCTGAGAATGGGGACTGGGAGGGAGCAACATTTGGGATGTAAATAAAAAATAATTAATAATAAATAAAGCAAAAACTAAAAATGTATATATGGGGAAAAAACTGAGGTAAGGCTACTCTCTGAGAAGTCCATACCCAGGCCTGAATTGTGTCTTTTTCTTCAAGTATAATACACTGTATAATAAAATCCAACTCTACTTAATGATTAATCCTGAAAACTTTTTATGGGTCAAAGCAAAATATACAGAGTCAGAGTTTTACCTGAGCCAGTGTTTCTAAAAGATATCATGGACTCCTCACAGTACTGTGGGAGACAGCTTGGAGCTATCACCATTCCTGTCACTGGGGACACTCCATTTAATATTAGCACAATGTTGATATTGATGGAAATGCCAAATGAATACCACATTTGACTAACTGGTTTCTATAAAAATGTACCACCATGTGGTTTACAGGAGAGGGAAGAACAGTTCCCCACTAGCTTCCACACTGACTTTTGTAAGTCAATCTTCTAGTGACTGTCCTGAGGCCTAGAGTCATTCCCTGAAAATCTATCCAGTCCTTACAACAAATACTAATAGAATATGAATATTAAGAAGTTCAAATCTGACAGATTAACAGTTGTCAGGATAATTTTCTGAGTACACAACCATTTGGATTCTTTGTTTTATGTGTATTGTTTTGTTTTGTGGCTGTGATGGAAAATGATTTGTAAAGAAGAACTATCCTAAAAGGGATATCTGGTCTACCACGATTTAAGATTTTCCCCACAAATCTGGCACCAACCTCATACAATTATTTTTGTAAGATCTACAGCACAGAACCCACAAGGACTGATCCCCACGGTGGAGCAGCCCATTCCAACCTCTCACTGAAGTGCTTGCTTGGCTTAGTTTTACTAAATAAATATTCTACTTAGACTACATCTCTTGGCTGAATTCTTTCTTTCAAGAAGATGAAAACCAAAAAGTCCCTCGTGCCAAGAGCCTTGTTTTTTTTGTAGCAGCCTCCAGAACATGCTAGATGTTGTCTCATCTATATTAAAGATGAGGAGAGGTTCTCCCTGCCTTCAGTGAGTCTATAACCGGTAGATGCAGGGCCTGTAAGTGAAAGAAAGAAGTGTGTTGAAGCTTAAGGAGCGTTTGAAATCTCGGCCCACAGAAGTGCTCTCAAGGAGGACAGTCCATTCTATCTGGGATGATTGTTGAGATGCTAATGAGAAAACTACAGGAGCTGTAAAATACCATCCTAAGCTTGGTTTATATCATTATTCCTCCTGCTATAAAACTCTGTTGCCCCTGTCAAGAGATGATAAACATCTTCTTTTACTGACTTACCTTCTGAAGCAAAAATTATAATTTACCTCTAGGCAGATAAACTCTTTGGCTAGATTAGGACAAAGCTAATGTGCTAACAGAAGCAAGAAAGAAAACTAATCACTAGTAACATCCATGACCTGTGCCTACCACATGTGTGTGTCTCTTGAAAACATTTCATAGTTATACAAAAATGTTGGGAGTACAAAATGAATCTTTAAAATTTACTTAGAGGGATGATTTTTTTTTTTAGATAAATCCCAGTTACTCTTGGCAAAATGTAAATATAAATGTAAATATAAAAATATAAAATCTTGTGCTCGCTTCGGCAACACATATACTAAAATTGAAACGATACAGAGAAGATTAGCATGGCCCCTGTGCAAGGATGACACGCAAATTCATGAAGCGTTCCATATTTTTTAAAAAAAAAATATATAAAATCTTTGCTAGTATCATATCTTCCTAAGGAAGGAGAATAGAAAAAAGGATCTAAAGACAATCTCACAGGGGCTGTGAGATTAGCCTATAAGAAAAACTAGTCGGCAGAAAGGAAGACTGGAAACTTCCCCAACCAAGGCCAATGTGTAACAGACAGAACATACATGGAACATACATGGAACATACATGGAAATACAGCACAGTGTGTGTGTGTGTGTGTGTGTGTGTGTGTGTGTGTGTGCAAAAAAGACAGTGTTCTGCAAATACCTATGGGAGGGTCTCCCATACAATAAAGAGTACTTTTTTGTGTGTTCTTTATTATGTTATTGTTAAAATTGTCATTATCACTGTAATTACCACTATTTTGAGACAGGCTCTTAAAACACTCACATTGGCCTTGAACCATTATCTCTGAAGCCATGAATGACCTGACCTCCTGATCCTCTTGTCTCCACTTCCCAAGTACTGGGATCATAGGAGTATGCCACTATGCCCAGCATTTCTAAGTAAACTGTCTTTGCTTCTATTGTTATTATTATTAATAATATTAATATTATTAATATTTATTAAAAATAACAACCTAGAAGTCCCAGATGGTGCCTTCCAGACTCTTATGTCAATAACATTCTCATTACAATGAAGTCTATATTATGTATGCATGTCACACAACAGATATCATGGAAGACACCATATTACCACCCTGAAGCTCACAGTAGTTCTGTCTAGCTCTAGCTGCCCTTTTTTTTGTTTGTTTGTTTTTGTTTGTTATCATCATCCCAGTAAGTTCCAATGTAATTATGCTCAAATCTATCTAGAAGTATGTTTTATGTTTCTAACTCAGGTCTTTATTTGATACTAAGATGTATTGCTCACAAATGATTCCAACGCGGTTAGCCTGTCTGAGCTTTACCCTGTTAAGAGTTCTTATCTCATCAATAGTGTTGAATGATTTTTTTCATTCATGAACAGTTAATTCAGATTTCTGGCCCATTTATTTCTAAGACTTTCCATTCAACTAAGTCTTTGGGCCAATTCTGTATCCGTTAGTTCATTTAGGAACAAAAGCCCATGCCTTCGTTTCCATGCTAGGAATTAGAGCCTGCTTCAACTCCTCTTCTGCTGTCAGATGTAAACCTCCAGCAGTTTTGGCTTTTTTAAATATGAATTTTGTTTAGGATGTTTTCTGTTAGCCTGCAGGGATTTTGTACATGTGTGTGTGCCAAGGAAGTACGAGAAGTGCAACGTTGAAGGGTGCTCACTGGAATTACAAAGGGCTTGGCTGTCTAGTCCCCAGTAAAATATGCCATTGTTAGGAGATGAGCCCATAGCTGTCCTGTGCCACCACTGTGCTGGCTGCCACTGCCCCTCACACTGTAGGAAACTGGAGCCCAGCACCGTGAAGCGTTTGGTTTTTAGAAGTGAAGTTAAACTGATAAATTAGACCTCATTTATTGAACAGCAGTTAGAGCCGATTGCCTAGGGAGTCGTTTGACACCTTTGAAGACCCTGCTAACTTAATTGGTGATAGTTTGGGGGCTGAAGGAAACATTTAAGCCAGGAGCAGCAGGACACCGTGCCGCATGAAAATGGAGAAGACGAGCATTCTCTCTGACAAGGGGAGTCATATATAGATTTTTGTGTCCATTGTTTTCGCTTATTTGTGTGTGTGGTTTACTCAGTCAATCAAATATAATTGACACCACTGGGTTCTGTTGTTTTGTAGATGACAGGAGCTAATGCAAGGGAAAAAAGCTGGAAGTAAACTTCCCCCTGAAAGGCTATGAAAAGGTTTTTCCATGCTGCCTGTGACATTTTTTGCTCAATTGTATTAATTGATGTAGTGACAAGGCACTTGGAAAGATGATGGATACTGATCACTACACCCTTTCTAAGGTTGGGAATCTTGCTATTAGCATCAGCTCTTGTTTGTGCAAGGAGCCACCAGCCAGCAGATAGAACAAAAGACAAAAACATAACAAAGCTGATTTCCTGCAGCATGGATCTGACAGAAGACCAAGCAAGAGGATCGCTAGGTAAAAGAGAGTCTCTAAAGATATGCACCTGCTTAGAGACAAGCTCCTAGCTTTGACTGATATCGATAGATAGATAGATAGATAGATAGATAGATAGATAGATAGATAGATAGACAGACAGACAGAGAAGAGAGGGGGAGGGAGAGAAAGAGGAGAGAGGAGAGAGGAGAGAGAGAAAGAGAGAGAAGAGAGAAGAGAGACTTCTTTGTGTATATATATATATATGTGTGTGTGCATACATATAAATATATATTATACACACACACATACATACACATACACACTTTTGTTCCACAAATATCCCAAGAAAGTGTTGGAAAAGTCTCACCACAGAAGAATCGCCACAATGCATCCAGAGCAAAGAAAGTGAGACAGGATTTTCCATTAATCCAGATTTCAAATCATTTGTTCAAAACACCAAATGTTCCTAAGACTTTTCATAAATTCAAAAGGTTCGGCACCAGGGCAAAAACTGAAGAAAAATCATCACCGTTGGAGTACCGTGGAACTAAAACAACCAAATTATTCAGGTTAAGGGAGCTATAGGTGTCAGAATGCTCATTTCTCAGCCTTGGTGACAGTGCCAATGATGCGTTAGAGTGGGCCACATGGCTTGGAAAGACAGTGCCAGGCAGGTATGGCTGACGGCTCATGATAAATCTACTCAAAAGTCTTTGACTACTTGAAAGGAGAGGGTGTGGGGTAAGGAGTCTTTTGTGCACAGAAGTCTGTCTGAAGGTTGTGGAAATGGGACTTGTGGTGCATTAGAGTTCCATAGAGCCGTGTGAAACCACCTTTAGTCTTTTACAGATCAGCTCTGGTATGTAAATTATCTAGAGCCATCTGAACACAGCCTAGATACACGGCAGAAATTTGTCTTCAATCACACTAGAAAACATCATTTAATTACAATATGAAATTTCATTAGCTTAGAGAGTTTGTCCTTTGTACCGTCAAATATTTTCTGGAATTTCTATTATTTCTTCCTTAAGTCGTGAATCGCATTATTCAATATTGTGGAGAGTGAAGGAAGAGGTCCCTAGGACAGTGATTGAAAGACAATTCCCATTTTCTAAATCCTTGAGGGAAAACCTAGCAGTTAAATACACACAGCTGAAAGGAAGGGCACAGCTTTGTTCCACAAAAAGCCCAGGAAAGTGTAGGGAAAGTCGCATCACAGAAGAATCGCCACCATGTATCCTTAACAAAGAAAGTGAAACAGGGTTTTCCATTAATCCAGATATGCTGATTAATAACACTTATACAAACATATGGCAGAAATTCCTAAAGATCTCAGAGTGGAAATTCTATGCCTTCCGGGGGAGTGGGATGAGGCACAAACAAATAAACAAACCAAAAAAAACCCTTAAATTAATTTAGTCACTCAGTGCACGTTATTGGGTGTTCACGCTCTGCTAACACCTAGGGTATGGAAGGACAGGAGTCACTGAGACCAGGTCTGTGGCTCATTCTCCCTAAGAGAAGCAGCAGTGTGCAGAAGATAAGCTTGAAACCGTGATGAATGATCAAGGACAGGTTAACAGTCTTTCGAGAGCTCGTAATTGGGAAATGTTATCCTAACTGAAGAAACAAGAAACGTTACATTAAGGAAACAACAACTAAGTTGAGGTCTGTACAATTTTAGGAATTCAAATAAGCAAGAGAGTAGCTAAGAGTGAGGGGAGGAGGCAGGGAGGGGAATGAGATGGGAACAGATGGGGCCAAAACTCGATCATGAAGGCTGTGTGGTATCTTATCATTATTCTGAAACTTCTTCTTTACCTGTTGTTTTTTGTTGTTTGTTTGTTTGTTCGAACGCTGGCAGCAAGTTATGACATAGTGGCCAAAAGACTTGAGGTTGCCTTTCCCAGTGTTTAACAGCATCATCATGGCAGGAGACAGAGTTGAAGAAACTACCAGCTACTAGGGCACAGAGAAGACTCATTTGCAATTCTCCCAGGTCTCCCTCAAATTTGGAACAAAATGAATCCTTCCAGCATGAAAATATTGGATTCTGCATTCCTATAAACTTTGACAAAGAGTCAGATCAGAGGGTGAAGTGGTTTATCTGTGACAGGGGTACATGCTGCCGATGCTACAACCATCCTGGACTATGTTTCTAACACCACTGGAGATCAAAACAACACTGTCAGAAATGAGGCTCTTTCCTTCTCCCAAAAATGCTTCTGAAGAAAACCCAGGGGTTCGGGACCAAGCCATTGATGTCACTGACTACTGGTCCTGTGGAAGTGGCAGCAGTGACAGCGTTAGAGCAAACACAGGTGGCAGTCTCAACACCTTGGAGAGAAGCTGCTAAAACCTGGAGCCCTGACTCATTCCCATCTCAGAAATCCTACAGAAAACCATAGTATAAAAGTGTTCACTTTGCCAGTGGCTCACCCAGGCTAGAAGAAAACGAGCATGAACATAATCTTGGAGGTGCAGGTGAGTTTGCTACTAAAGCTACGGGTGTCATAGAGAATGGTAGCACCAGCATTGGACGGGGTTATGTCATAACCTGTTGCCACTGTTTGAAAGAACAACCACAAAAGACAAGCTAAGGAAGAAAGTCAGGAATAATGGCACCATGTAGCCTTCATGATAAAGCTTTGGTCCTGTCTTAGTTAGGGTTTTACTTCTGTGAACAGACACCATGACCAAGGCAGTTATTATAAGGACAACATTTAATTGGGGCTGGCTTACAGGTTCAGAGGTTCCGTCCATTATCATTAAGATGAGAACATGGCAGCATCCAGGCAGGGATGGTGCAGGAGGAGCTGAGAGTTCTACATCTTCATCTGCAGGATGCTAGCAGAATAATGGTTTCCAGGCAGCTAGGACTAGAGTTTTAAAGCCCACACCCATAATGACACACCTATTCCAACAGGGTCACACCTTCTAATAGTACCACTCCCTGGGCCGAGCATATACAAACCATCACAGATCCCCAACTCCCCTTCATGCCTTCTCTACTCACTCTCTCACTTATTTGAATTCCTAAAATTACATGGATCTCAACATAATTGTTATTTCCTTAATGACACACTTCTTGATCCTTCAGTTAGGGTAACATTTCCCAATTATAAAATCTCCTAAGACCAGTTCATTACTGAGAGTGGTTTCCTGCAAAACTGATCATCTCTAAGTGCTCCTGATAAGACTGAGTGGCAAGAAAGGAGGGTCAATAGAGATTATCCACTATACCCTTTAAATAGGCCATGTAGTTTTATGTAAGTTATTCTCCTATGTATACAAATATACACATGCACACATGTACAAACTCCCTGCCTCATATCTCACTATGGTATTCTGATGTGGCCCAATCCAGATGTCTTAGTCAGAGTTTCTATTTCTGTACAAACATCATGACCAAGAAGCAAGTTGGGGAGGAAAGGGTTTATTCAGCTTACTTCCACATGGCTGTTCATCACCAAAGGAAGTCAAGACTGGAACTCAAGCAGGTCAGGAAGCAGGAGCTGATGCAGAGGCCATGGAGAGATGTTCCTTACTGGCTTGCTTGCTCTGGCTTGTTCAGCCTGCTCTCTTATAGAACCCAAGACTTCCAGCCCAGGGATGGTACCACCCACAAGGGGCCCTACCCCCTTGATCACTAATTGAGAAAATGCCCCACAGCTGGATCTCATGGAGGCACTTCCCCAACTGAAGCTCCCTTCTCTGTGATAACTCCAGCCTGTGTCAAGATGGCACACAAAACCAGCCAGTACACCAGATCACCCTATCTTATCAGTATTGCCTCCCACACTGTGGTTTTACTTCCCCCTCTACATTCACATTTGAGTTCTCAATGCTAAGAGTGACTTACACCTCCACACATTCCTGCCTGGTCAGAGCCTGCATGGCCACTGAGGTCCACCCTAAATCCTTTCCTTTTCTGCTCAGACTTATGTATTTGGGTGTAATGATTTCATCTAGCAGAGAAAACTATAAGGTTAATAGAGAACAGACATGAACTGTGGTTATTGCCTCCTATTTTTAAATGGCTTAAACAACTACTATCTTACACTATGTGCGTCCGTGGAGCGGGAGTACAATTCTTCTATTCTGGCCAGGCTTGGTAGATATCAGTTCTCTTCGTGACAGTGCACTGTAGGTTCTGGAGTCTTGGACGGCTCTCTCAGATCTCTGTGGCCATCCTTGAATCAGTAGCTGACTGGACTCTGGTTTGTGCAGGCCCTCAAGCTACAGCAGGACTTGGAGAGCTTGGCACATGTTGGCTGAGCCAGCCTTGGAACGCAGGCATATGGCCCTGCAGGAACCTGGCTCCAAGAGTCTGGGTCAAGAGTCTCTTTCCATGGTCCATGCCTTTAATCCAGCCAAAATAAGCATTTCCAGAAAATGAAAGTTTTCCTCATCACCAAAAAGAAAAACCTCTACACAAAAGCAGCACAGACTTCTACTGACTCTAGAGATCTGGCAGAGAACTGTATGCCCACCTTCCCAGGAAAGCCACCCACCATTCCTCAGATTCTCCTCCTCCATCATCCCAGACCTGATTTACTCCAGATACATTTCCTCACTTGAGCCTTCACCATGCTACATCTCCCCTGATCTGCCTTCTGTGCCCTAGTCCTGCCCTTAGACTGAGTGCAGAAATACCTTTGCAAGGTGAGCTCCTGTATCACCAACCCCATGTCCCCACTGATCCAATCAGAAGCCTGGCTACTTCCTGGATTTGTGGCTCTAAGCAAAAACTAGAATGCCAAGGTCAGGAGAAGAAAAGACAGCTTCCTCTCTTCCTAGGGTTCTGTCTTTCCTCACAGAGAAGACACTGCCTCTTGGGCATGACAATATGCTTACATAGCCTTATCCCCTCAAACTGATGGCTCACTCTAACCTACCAACCGCTTGTCTCTTTCACTGTAGATTTTGCTTATTGTTGAGCCTCTTCTTCTGCAGTGTAAGCTTAACCAACCTCCTGGACAGCTATAGCTTCAGGGAAACAGAGCATCCTACTTCTTGGCCTTATGGCTTCTTCTCTTCTCACCTCCCATAGGCCAGGCTTATTCTCTTGTCTGTGCTATAGCCACATCTAGATTTCTCCACCTGTGTAACAACTGCAATGAGTATCAACTATTCTTTTCTGACCTCGACTTCCTGTTCTCACAGTTGTAACTTCAGTTGCTCCAACAGCACCCATTTTTTTCTATTCATACAAAGTTCAAATTGACTGAAACTTCACTTTTGCATTCTGCATCCTAGATAGACCATCACCTTGCTTGCCCCTTGCCCAGCTGTCTTTCCATTCTTTATTGGAAAACGTCAGACACTGTGTTGTCCTAAAAAGCTGCCTTCTTAGTGCCTCTCGTGTCTGCTGACCTGAAATGAGGAAAAAATCACACACCTTCAAATAATAATTGTTCTTTAGATGAACATTCCTGATCCTTCATGGCATTCCATCCCTTTGTCTGCTCTAACTCCCAAAGCTTGGAAGTCTGGCTTCCTCCCACTATTTTTTTTTGGGGGGGGGCGTGGGGAAGGAAGGGGAGCAATTCTCATCTCAGACTAAGATAGGTTGGTTCCTAGTTTTAAGTTGATTATCCTCAAATCAGAAACACCCTAAATATCGACAAAAGCTGCTGTGGTGGCATTCAGCTGGGTGGTGCAATGAGTGGAGCCTGTGTTATTTCTGCATCCGACAAAGCTCCATTAACAATATGACAAGTGTTGTTCGTCCTGTAGCCCCTTAGGATGAACAACAATATGAACTAACTAGTACCCTCAGAGCTCCCAGGGTCTCAACCA
>NW_022196895.1:48813548-48815809 GCF_008632895.1 Mastomys coucha
AAAAAAAAAAAAAAAAACAATATGACAAGTGGCCTGACATCCGAGTAGCAGAACCAACTATGCAAAGAGCTTCCCAGAGTGCTTTCCACAATGGCATTAGCAGAGGCACTGCTGTAGATACAAGTTCAGATTTTAGGGAAGAATGGTTAAGTCAGGATTGTTACTTACAATAGCAAGAGAAAGAATATAATTATTGCTACCGTGAGCCACTAAGGCGAGGATGAATGGGATCTCTCAGCTGAATACTACACTTTAGACACATTCAAGACCAGCCTGGCCTCTGAGGATAAACGCTTCCTTAAAATCGGTGGTGGGGAAGGTGAACCCAGATGAACTGACAATTCGTATGTACATCACTCACTGTGTGTGCAGCTTACAATTGTATTCGGACTCAAACTCCCATTTCAACCATGCTTACCTCTTGCATCCATATCCACAGTCTATGGAACAAATTGCACAGACCTTGGGAACAATATGAAAACAGAAAATTGCATACTTTTGTGAGTCTTGCTTCACCTACTGGCTGTGGGGATGTTTGTCTCATATACTGTACAGGTTGACTACAGGATTGAAGAAGACTGTCTTTGTTGTTATAAAGGAAGAAAATGACCCACGACTGTACATTTGTATGCAACCATGCCCATCTTTCTTCACTTGTCCATTTCTAGTTTAGAATATAATCACTTAACAATGTTTAGTTGTGGTTGAAGAGAAGAAAAACCCATTTTTTCCCTCCCTTCAGTGTGCAAACACTGTCTCTTTATTCCAATTCTTCAGAATGAAATTGTAGCCATAAAAATGTACTCTGACCAGTGTGCTGACAGATCACCCTCAGGGCCAAGTGTGGAATTTCTCAGAGCAGATACGAGAATAAAAGTCCTGGATATAATTTATTTGAAAATATGAAAGTAGTTCAGAACATGAGATCACTCTTGGCAGCCTAAAAAAAGAAACAGAATTGGCGATTGTGCTCCCAACGTGCAAAAACATGGTCGGCCTTCTCAGAGCCCAGCTGAAGGTCACAGGAAAAAGTCAGGCCTGGGGAAATTGCTAAAAGAAGGGGAAGAGAAGAAGAACAAAGGAAAAAAAACTATCCAATCCCATAATTCCAGCCTGCACTGATACTCATAAAAGCAGGAAGAAGGACGACACTGTGACATAGTAATGTCACCACAGTTACTAGTCACGGGGAGGGAGAAAGGGTTACCTGGGGAGGGGCAGGTCTTAGCCAGAGTTCGAGTGCATGTTTACTTTTGCTCCACGTGACTTCGAATAATTACTAAGTGAAAGGAGCATTTTTATTTAAGTGTAGGAAAGAATGACTAAGAAGAACTGGAGGAGAAAGATGGGTTTCTTGCTTTGTGACTTGCTTGAGAATCCGGGACCTTATGCTCAGCAGGGCATGAAAGTCCAACAGAACTATAACATGTGATAATGAAATTACAAACGGTCTCTCTCCTCTATAGCTATTGTAAGATTACCTCCAGAGCAAGGGACTAGCATTGGTTTCCAATGAGAACCAGGCTCCTCCTCATGGTAGATACCCGGGAACAGAGCTTTCTATTTATTTGTCAGGGAAGTTGCTGACAGAGGCCATGCACTGACTTTCTGAAGGCTAAGAATGAACTCAAGGTTTTGAAAACTTACCTGTGTCTAACCATCCATGAAAAGATAGCCCGCCCACCCACCCACTGCAAGTGCAGTGGGAGAAAAGAGCCAATTCAGAGGTCAGAACATTAGGAGACTATAGGATTACTGATATCATGCTCTCAGAAAGTGAACCCTACACCCCCGACCCTTTGTTTGCTCCCATATGCCTGCCTATCTTGATTCAACTGTTCATTGAGGAACAAATACAACATAGATCCACTATCTGGGGTTCTCTGATGCACCAAGAGGCATCAAAAGAAAGACTTTCAGGGTGATTCCTTCTGCTATGGAGGCCAGTAGAGGGAAAAACTTCAAGTTCGTTGGCTGTGGGTCTACTCACGTTCAGTACCCATGGCATTTTATTTTGATTCTTCCCCTTTGACCATAAAATACAGACGCTGGGAAAAATAAGCATCCAGTAGCTTCAGCAACACACATGAGGAGCCTTCAGTTTGCAAAGCATCGGTCTCATGTAATAGAGCATAGTGCTTACATGATGTGCTACAGTCTTGACACCCTTCACAAATCAAGTCTGATTGGGTTTCTCATTGAAGCGATCTGACAGCTTTGCCAGAAGGCCTCCTGGGGCAAATCTTTTTTTTTTTTTTTTA
>NW_022196895.1:48815825-48828247 GCF_008632895.1 Mastomys coucha
AAAAAAAAAAAAAAAAAAAAAAAAAAAACATGCCAGAAAGCAGCCAGCTTAGAAGTGGTGGTCTCCACACTTAGTTTTCTTTTTTATTTATTGTCATACAATTGCTCCTTTAACTCACTCTATTGATCTTGAGTGGGAAGCGGAGGGGGGCTGCACTGAAAGTGAGCATTTGCTGGAGTCAGGCATCTGTGGTTTGGCCCTGAGGGAAAGAAATAAATAGTCCCAACCTAGAAGAAGGAGGGGGGACTTGCAAAAAAGAAAACAGAAGATTGACTGGTTTGCAGGGGATCCCAGTGGATTCCCGCTTACACCAGAGCATCATTTAAGCCTATGTTCTTCCATCTACCTTGTTTGCAGTAAATAGCTGCCCATTATATCAGGTCAGGCAAGTGCCGGGGCGTCACAGCTCGGTAGTCGTGATCTGCCCGCAGAGCAGAGAGCCAAGTCCCCCAGAGAGCAAGCACGTGTGTCAAGTTCTGGAGCAGGCAAGGTTCTAAGAGACAGCTTATCTTGAGGGTTTTAAATGTGCAGGTTTTTCCTGCTTGGTTCACCCCCCTACACACACACACACACACACACACACACACACACACACACACACACACAGAGACACACACAATCACTACCCACTTCTTCTCTTCCTCACTCCACAAATGCCCCTCCCCGGTCATTTTTTTCTCTTGACAATCTGCCTGAAAGAAGACAGATGCCGGAACAGTTTTCCTGAAGTCGGCTCTAATTCCAGAAGGTACAATCCACCAAACGCAACTCTGTCCATCTTAGGAAAAGGCTAAGATCCCGAGGCAGTCCCATTTATTATTTGTCTTGACACTAACGCAAATATTTTCAGATGGGTCGGAGGCTGTCACTTTACTATCCTTATGTTCTTTGCCCTCAATAAATAAGACACATTAAAGTTCTTAAAGGCAAACAAAGAACCGTATCCTGGGTGCCATTTGTCCTCTGGTTGCCATGTTTAATTGAACATTTTATAGCTCTCTAATGCCACGTCAGGTTCCTAATGTGACATGTGCGCCTCTCTTACATTATCAGGGGCTGAGAACACCACAGACTCTTCCCTGGTTCCATGCGTATGAGGAATAAGATTTATCCTGTGAGCACCACTGAATCATTTATGAGCTGCCTTATCTCACCCGGCCAATTTTATAACTTGTAAATCGCCCCCCTTTGGCCTACTGTCTGGATTTGGTTTACTGTACAATCCCAAAATAGTAGAACTATTTTCAATATAGCTAGCTAAATTCTTCTCAGTGTAGAGTTACCCAATATCAGTCTGCTATTCTTCCATTTATTAGGACCATATATGAGGCACGGAAACAACCTAATTGAGGGTAGTGCTTTACAGAGAGAAGGTAAAGTAAGAGGGGTGTGCTCTGACTTCACCAACGAGTTGCAGGATGAGGCAGTTATCTTTAGAGAACACTACTCAGATAGGAACAGTGGATGAATCTCTACCTGTGTATCCCCCAATGGAAATTAACCATGCCACAAGGAGACCTGACTAATATTGAAAAGAAAGAAATGTTGACCAACCCAACAAGGAATTGACCATATTCTAATAAAAAGAAAAAAAATGCATGAAGGTCAAAGGTTAAGTAATGAGAGAACCGTGGGATGTTAGGGGTTTTTGGTCGGTTTGTTTGGGGTGTGTGTGTGTGTGTGTGTGTGTGTGTGTGTGTGTGTATGTGTGTGTGTGTGTGTGTGTGTGTGTGTGTGTGTGTGTGTGTGTGTGTGTGTGTGTGTGTGTGTGTTGTATGCATACAAGCACACTTGCTCGTGCGGGTGGACACTATAGGTCGGCATTAGGTATTTTCCCCTGTTACACTCCATCTTATTTTTTGAAACAGGGAATCTGGAGCTCACCATTTTGGCTACACTTCACTGGCTGACCCGTGTGCCCCCAAGATTCACTTGTCTCTGCTCTCCAGCGATGTAATTACACACAAGTGCCACCCTGCCTGGCTTTTACCTGAATGCTCGGGCTCTGAACTCAAGGCCTCATGCTTGTAGAGCTAACACTTTACACAAGGAGCCGTCTTCCTGCCCCTGAAGCTATGCTGTGTCGTCTTCAGTGAGGGAAGCTTCCGTGAACCAGCTAGACAGGCACTGGCTCCTGGAAGGAAAGACAAGCCAGTCTACAAGGTTGTCGCCATGTAGAGTTCTCTGTGCACACGGCTTCTGGTAGTAGCCAGGCAAACAATACATGTCTCTTTCGGTTCACCATAGCCTGAATGATCTAAGAATATTTCAGGGATCCATAACAGATAACTGTTTCGCAAGTGCACTGCTATCATGAATTACTTTTTTCTAAGTGTTCTCAAAGTCTCTATGTTTTTTCTGAGAAGATACACAACTTATTATTTGTTTCTGCCATCTCATTTTAGAGACACTGCCTAGACTTATGAAAATAATATGCTGGGCGGTGGTGGCACACTCCTTTAATCCCAGCACTTGGGAGGCAGTGGCAGGCAGATGTCTGGAGTTCAAGGCCAGCCTGGTCTACAGAGTGAGTTCCAGGACAGCCAGGGCTACACAGAGAAACCCGGTCTTGAGCCCCCCCCACCCCCAAAATAAGTAATATACAGTCTATGTGATGTAATCTTTTCTTTCAATCAGATGCATATGTTTTATTTTTCAAAAAGATGATTTAAAGATTTAATCATAAACCAAAGCATTTGGAAAGATGTGTGTGTGTGTGTGTGTGTGTGTGTGTGTGTGCGTTTGTGTGTGTGTGTACGACTGTGAGTGTCTGTATATATGTCTATGTCTGTGTTTGACTGTGTGTTACTATATAACAAATGGAAATATTATATCATTTATCCCTGCTCAAAAGATGAAATAGGAAGTCTCCAATCAGTTCCTAGAACATGCAGAAACAAACAAAAATCACAATGACTATTCTTGTTGTATTTAATGATCATTAAATACATATAGACTTGACCTGCAAAACTGTAACAAAAAAAGTTGTGCTTGAAGCTTTGTGTCTGTTTCAGTTTTATTTAACTTCCATCACAGATAACAAAAGCAGGAAGACACATGGAACATGCAGCCTTACTCCCCACATTACTCACTATGTGCTTACCATGTATTTGTATGATTAAAAATAAAATAAAATAAATGACAAACACTCCAGTTAGACAGTCATGGAGGCTTGACTAGCAATTGAAAAACTTTAATCCTTAATAAATACAAATATTCTTAGGTTTTCAAGGGTTAGTGTGGAAGTTGCTGGACTCAGTTCATCTCTGAGCCATATGTCTTAGGGAAAGAAATAAACACATATGATTCAAGCTTTGTAGTTCAAGAGTCCACGCTACTCCTATAGATTTCTTGAAATTTACACCAACTTCCCATAGAACTGTCACTGTAGCTTTTCTCAATCGGTTTATCACAAAGGAGGGCAGTCTGATCCATCCTTCTTTCTCTATCCCCTGTCAGCGACTGTAGAACCTCTGTCATTAAAATATTTTTTACAGATGAGCAACTCATATCAAGTCTATTGTAAATTTTCCATTCTCCCCAAGATGCAAATGTGAAACACATCAAAGAAATTCAATTATAAAATCCCATTTTCATTCAGTGCACAGCATGAAAATTTATTGTAGGTTGCTGTGTGCCGTGTTTCACATGAGCATAAATGAATTCCATTTCAGTCAAAGGATCAACTCTCTCCTAATAGGTTTTGACTGGACTGACACAACCATCTTGACTTATATCCTGAGAAAATATAACTCTACAAACATGCCTAAGAAATCAAGATCATGCCAGGCACTTTAACTCATGTCAATAATATCAGCACTTGGGGTGCAGAGGCAGGCGTTCAAGGTCAGTTTGGGTTACAAAGTGAGAGTCTGATAATCTCAAGAAAGAAAGCAAGATCATATAAAACAAGGTCAGATACCTACACACCCTTAGAGATATAACTGTCAAACATTCATACAAATAGATACAAATAAATATATGGTAGGACAATCAAGGCTTTTAGAGAGACATTTAACTGACCCACTTTGACTAGCGTTTTCTAAGACAGAAACATAGGAAGATGTTGGTCATCAATGAGCTGGGCACCCATTTGCTTCCCAAGAATCCTGCATGATTTCCATGTCCCAGCCTTGTTCACATCCTTCATAGCTTACTAATACATTTCTAAGATACATAGAAATATATCTTAGCATTGTCTAAGATAGTCATGTTTAAAATATCAAAGGAAACTGGACCTACTTCTGTTTTGAGATCTCCCTTTTCTAAGATTCCTTGGAGCTTAGCATGTAGACTTGTGACCACAGAGACATTTGCAACAACCGTTTTTTACAGGATATGTCTGCTAAATTCTCAGAGTAGCTCTATATTTTTAAACCTTTACTAATTTTTTTTTTCTAACTCAGAATAATCTTTCTCCACTCTCAGTGAGACACAGAGCTGTAGGGATGTGTTCAAAGAGCCCAGGAAAAAGCACCACTGAAAGCCATAGAGAAGTAGAATAGTATTCCCATCCCTGTTCTTACTATTTATAGTAGAAACTCATAAACATTACAAACTAAAACTTATAGAGAAGTAAATAACGCTTGTCAGTGCTTGACTGTTTTGCAGCCTGTACTTCAGTGGGAAGTGTTTTAGCCCTTCTGTTTAAAATAGACATTATTTTTAGTACATAATTTAAAAAAATGCCCACATGGAAAGAAAAGGTTAAGGTCAAAGGTGTAAGACAGATCTCTGAGATTCCTGATGGAACCCCATTATTGCATCTGAAGTTATTTTCCCTCAGTTATTACAGAATGCCATGATGAAAAAAATTATTGGTGCTAACCTACAGCACAGAGCGCCAGCCTAGTGTGATTCCTCAAAGGCGAGTCGAGACGTTCCATGAGCTTCTTTAATCGATTGTTGTTCCTGTGTGCCCCTCTGGGAGCAGAACAGCAAAGAAATGTTTTGATGGGAGGAAGAGTGACCTTTTCCTTGGAAGTGTTTTAAAGCTGTGATATGCTGAAATAACTAACTGGAAGGATAACCAAGAGGAAGGGGAAGCTTATTATATTGTAACCCGTGGGGAAATGGGCATTTTTATACTTTTCTATGAAATCAGTGGTCTGGTAAAAATTCTTGCAGCTGGATCTAAAACGCTGTGTTCTTGATTGCAATAAGGTGTAATTCCTTACATAACTATTAAAAGGGTGCTTGCCAGTTCTGAAAGGCCGGTGTGTGTGTGTGTGCCTGTCAACACACACAAGAGGGGTACACTGGAAGACATCTGCTTATGCTGCCCCACGCGCATGCATCTGTGTGTCTTCACCCTTCACAAGGGCAGACTCGCAGACCACGGCACCTCCTTGATTTGCAGTTGAGGCATCTAAGGCCCAGTCTACTTTAGGCAGCTTGCCTAAAGTCATACAGTGGTCTGTGGCTGATTCTGAGTTGGTACCACAAGCAGAGTTTCCACAACAAGAATTGGAAGTTGCTATTTTCTTTCTTAAAGGCTTAATTAAATAGGCAAACCCGTATCTCGGGGTTTATGGATGTGTAGTCTATTTTCAAAGGAAAATTGTCTAATGTGTAGTATACTTAATATGAATAATCAGCATTCTGGAGGCAAGGGGTTCTGAGTTCAAGGCCACCCTAAGCTACATAGAATGACTATTTAAAAGAAAAACAAAACAAACAAAAAAACAAAAGAAACCAGAATTTACCACTTTACCATTAGGACATTTGCCCTGGTGGTAAAAAAAAGAATTAGAGAATAGATATAAAATATTTGTGTTAATCTGTTTTCTGCTTGAGTTCAGCATTTTCTTCCAGACCTTGTGTTCTTTTGTTGTTGTTCTGCTTTGTCCTGGTTGTTTATGTGGAGTATTTTGGTTTTGTTTTTCTCACAGTCTCACTAGGTAGCCCAGATTCATGTGGACCTCCAGACCCTTCTGCCTCCACTTGCAGGATGCCGGGGATTAGAGACACATGTTACTATATCCTGATATTATTTCTCAAGATAAGAATCATCTCTTGGGGCTGGAGAGATAGATCAGTGGTTAAGAGCACCGATTGCTCTTACGAAGGTCCTGAGTTCAAATCCCAACAACCACATGGTGGCTCACAACCATCCGTAATGAGATCTGATGCCCTCTTCTCCCTTCCGGTGAGTCTGAAGACAGCTACAGTGTACTTACATGTAATAAATAAATAAATAAATAAATAAATAAACCTTTTTAAAAAATCATCTCTCAATATTAGTAGCTAACTCTATTTCCCAACAGTTTCTTGCAGCCAATCTCCATATGTAGATCAACATGAAACATGGATGGAGGAAGGAACAAAAACATGACCAATATATATAGGGGAAACTATTTTTCACTTCTAGGAATTGAAGTCAGTACCTTATGCCATTACATTACAACTAGAATGATTCACCTTTAGTACCCAATCATTTGAGTCTCTGTGAGCCTGCTGTCTTCTTAAGCAAGTCACTGAAAGTGACTCTGTTGTCACTGTCAGCATTAATGTCACCGTCAGCACTGATCCACAAAGAGCATACTATGGACATATTGTACCACAATTAAAAAACACATCTAAAATTATCATCATCCTTGGAAGCAGACTTAGAAACCCATAAGCACTGAGAAGTGGCTTTGACATCCATTCAAATGAATTAGAAAATATCAACTTATAATTCTCATTGTGGGAAACAAGAAAATATCAACTTATAATTCTCATTGTGGGAAACAAGACAAAACAAAATAAAACAAAACAAAACAGAGAGAACAAGGTTTGGACCAAAATGCTGAAATCAAGCAGAAAAATTACAACAAAAATGTCAAATCCACATCCTTTTGTTTTTGCCATTACAAATGGCCTATCAGAGCCAAGCATGCTGGCACATACCTTTAATCCCAGCACCAGGGAGAGGGGGATAAGGCAGATCTTTGATTTTGAAGCCAGCCTGGTCAACAGAGTAAGTTTCAGGACAGCAAGGGCAACACAGAGAAACCCCATAGCAGGAAAAGCAAATGAAAAAGCTCTTGTTTCAGGACTGGGGAACAGTGTCACTACTTAGATGAGGGTGGTCTTGAACCTCAAGATCCCCCTGCTTCCCACCTCCGGAACGCTGAGCGTTCATATTAGGTGTATTCACATTGGACCATTTTCTCATAAGATAGGTCCTCTGAAAATAAAATTACAAACTTATAAACACTGAGAAACAGCCCTGGTTGCTGATCAAATCTACAAAGATGAATTGAAAGGAAAGTAACAAGTATCCGAAGGGGAGCAAATAGATATTTCTCAGCATTCTTCAGATGTTAGCCTGGTCACTGGATCAGATATCAGAATCTCTCACAGAGTGATGAGCATGGGCACTGGAACTGCTCTCTCCGTGTTCCCATGCCAGCTCCATGGTTTCTAATGCGCATGGCTCTGAGAAATGGCTTTACCTTTTCCATATCCCAGTGTTCATATCTCATCTATAATGCTAATGCTTCCAACTTTATATTGTTCTTATAGGAACGTGTCGATAAACCTTTATCCCTTCCACTATTGCTGCATATAAGGTAAGGGCCATGAACGCGTGGCTATTGTTAGAGAACAAGGCCTACAAAGTAGGTGGGAGGCTTTTTTTTTTTATTTTAGCAAAGTGGCAAGTGTAAAGATATCTCCACAAGGCTTCTATTTTACTGCAGCCTGATGAAGAGAAACAGCGCCAATAATTTCTTTTAAGCAAAAAGTGAAGCCTACCTTAAGAGTTTTCACTTTTACAGCCCTTGGCACACCCCTGTCTCTTTTTGCCTTATTTTAAGAGGCCAGTGCTTTTTAAAGCCATATCATAGCAACAGTTCAACCATCTATCCAATCACGATTTTTTGAGTACTTTCAATGTGCAAATCATGTTCTAGATTCTAAAAGGCAACAGTAGCTAAGACAATAAAAATCCTTGTTCTCATGAACTTAATTCAGTCTCTGTGTGGGTAAGGGGGGGCATATAAATTATAAACAGCATAACAATAGATTGAGACAAGTTCAAGGACACAAATAGCACTGTGTATGTCCCTTGCAGGATGGAAACACCAGCCTTCAGTGACAACTGGGTGTATACGCTGACAATAGACTGATAATATACTTTTGGGGGGTGCTTTGCATGTATTTCATCAATACTGGCATTTTAGATAATCATTGTTCAAGACAAGGCTGCTGGCTAGTTTCATGTCAACTTAACACAAGCTAGAGTCATTTGGGAAGAAAGAACCTCAATTGAGAAAAATGCTCTTACCAGGCTGACCTATATGTAAGTTTATGGGTCATTTTCCTGATTGATGACTGATGTAGGAGGGGCCAGATCACTTTGGGTGCTGTATCCCCTGGGCTGGTGGTCCTAGATGGTATAGGAAATCAGGTTGAGCAAGCGATGGGGAGCAAGCATGTAAGCAACACTTTTTCATGGCTTCTGCACCAGCTCCTGCCTTCAGGTTCCTGCCCTATTTGAGTTTCTGGCCTGACTTCCATTCATGATGGGCTATAGTATGGGACTATAAACTGAAATACATCTCTTCCTCCCCAAGTTGATTTTGTTCATGACATTCTTCATAGCAATAAAACCCCTAAATAAGCCAACTAGCTAATATAATCCCTATATGTTTTATTTTCTCATTTCATTACCACCAAATTTTACAGCCCCAAATACATATTCCTTGACACGTACATGACGAATGCCAAGCAGAAAAAAGTCTAATCTCTCTCCTATGACTGTCTTTCTGTTATGTGAGACCCATAAGACACTGGACACTGGACTTCACATGTCTTGCTGAGTTACTCTGTAGTATTATTTGAATCTATGTGCATGTTTGGCAAGGTATGTATTTTACTAAGCATTCTTGGCACCTTAGTTTTGATGCTTCAAAACACAAGCCATAGACCTTTTACCATGTTTCAAATCTTGCCTTCCTGCAGACTATGTGGCTGCTGGGGAAATCCAGGTACAATAATCGCCTTCAGAACAAAGCAGCAGCCAGAAGGTAGGCACCCCCTTCCCATGATGTGATGGCTATTCCTGGTTGTCATCCTGACTACATCTAGAATGAACTACAATCCAGAAATGGAAGGTACATCTTGAGGCATAGTGGCCGTGAAAAGCTTAGGTCCAGGCTAAGGTAGTACATGCCTTTAATCTCAGGAGACAGAGGCAAGCTGATCTCTGAATTTAAGGCCAGACTGGGACAGAGCAAGCTCCTTAATGTGGGCTGTACCTTCTTCTGGAAGCCTACATAAAGACAGTAGAAGAAGGAATGGTTTGTTTTTCTTCATCCTCTTGTACTTATTTGCCAAAACATCTGCCAGAACCTACTTCTTCAGGATTCTGGTTTAAACAGAAGACCAGCTCATGAGACTGAGTAACTACTAGATTTTTGGACTTTCCTTTCACAGCTGCCCATTGTTAGGTTAGTTGGACTAAGTACTTTCAATAATTTCTCTCAATATACAGGGACACTCCATAAATTCTGTGACTCTAGAGAACCCTAACCAATACACATGCTTTAGAAAGCAACTAGAAGACAGAGCAAACCTGCATTGCCTTATGTAAACAAGTGCACACCTCTAAATATCTGCAAAAGAGAGGCTTCTAAAAATAATTCTGCCATTTTAATAAATGATTATAACAACAATGAAAACGAATCTTGTCTGTGTGCAATCTTATCTTCTCTGGCAGCTAGATTTATTACATTAATATGTGTTGAGATTTCTATAAACAATGATTTCCTGTCATCTGGAGAGTTTTAATTTTATCATGGCAACATGACGGGGCTGAATATAATACGATGCTAGAAAAAAAATGTGGATCTCTTTTCAATAAGAACCCATATATAGATAAGATCTTAACCAACCTGTGGGACTCATAGGTGTTATCATTCCTCATGTGGTTTTGTTGTTTGTTGTTGTTTTTAAGTGATGTGAGGTTAGCCTCTAACGAACGGAAAGGCTCCATAACTCTCTGCACTAGGAACTGAACCCAGAGCTTTGTGTATGGTGGGTGGGCACTAGGCCACTGAGTTCTGTCCTTCCCCTAGCCATACTTACTTTTAGACAATGAGTATTTCCTTAGGAGACTGCTATACTCAACAGTGTAACTCTTACTAACTCCCACGGCCTTATTCATTCTGCTTTCCACATGTTCACTTTGCAAAGAAATGTTTGCACGAGTCCTGGATACCAAAGTTGAGGTCCGTGAGCGCTTTACCTGAATCCTAAACCCTTCCAAAAGCTTCCTCTCAGGAGGTGCTTCCTAAAATGTTAGCTTTGTCTTGAAAGCAGATAGTTGCCAACCAGAAGGAGCCACAGAAGGACAGCATGATGCAAATACAGAGCTCGACATCAAAACCGTTGTGAGCTCTTCACGTGTGCTGTAGAGTTTCATCTCCAGCATCAAAGAATTGAGCATTATTTCTGAATGGTGGCACAGTGCCATTTTGTAAAGGACTTTCCTAATTTTCTAATCCTCCCCACTGCAGGTGATGCTGTCTTAACTCTTGCACTGCCACAACTATAGCCGTTCTCACCGCCATGACTTCCTTACAAGGATGCACAACTACATCCTCAACCTGTGAGACAAAGTGGACTGCTTTCCTCAAGTAATACGGAGGAAAATTGGTACCAAAGAACGGGGTTGTTGCTTCTAATAGACATATTGTTGAGATTTTCTAAGTCTTTGAAAGTCGTATGTGGGAGAATGTTGAAAAGTTTCGATCTGTGGGCTACTTAACTAGACATCAAAAAGGCTGAGCAAAATGACGTTGAGGCCTTGATCACAAGGTTACAGTCTATTGAGAGCCGAGCTAAAGACCTCTCCTGTTATATTCTATCAAAGAATCTAGCTGCAATGTCCTAAGACTCTGAGTGATGCTTAATTCAAAAGTAATGGGTTAAATCCTATGGTGGATTTTCAAGATAGGATAGCATTCAGGTGTGGTTATCTCTCAACACTTTTCCTCATCTACAGTGAAAGAGAAAGAAGAAAGATAACAGAAACATGCACTTTGGTAAAGAAAGAGCCCAGTAGTGAGTTTCAAGTTGAAGACATGGAAAGTGCAAAAGCTGTTAAAGAGATAACCACCCTTAGTAGGCCTGGATTCTACCACCTGAACTGAGTCTTGGCCATGGTTTAGAACTAGGCATGATAATGCATGGCTGTATTCTCAGCATTGTGGAGGTAGACACAGCAAGTTCAGGGCCAGCCTGAAATACAGCATGACCCTGTCTTAGAAAGAAGAAGGGGGCACTATTTAAAAGAAACTTGTAGCTACGTGCTCAGAAAAGCAGCAGAGATGTGCTAAGGTAAGATCCTATCTATCTAAGGCTGCCAATTTTTTAAAAAATCATTTGGAAGAAGAGAACTTTAACTGGCAATAGTATGGGAGAGAAATAAAAACCTAGGAAGGTGACTCCCCAAGGTTGTCCTCAAAGGTACCCAACAGCTTCTAAAACTATTTCAGGATGACCATGCTATATCTCAAGCTTTCAGAAGAACTTGATGGCTGCATCTATAGGAGAACAGTTTTGCACAAAAACCAAGTACCACATAGGGAATCAAAAGCTGCTGACTTCACAGAACTTAAGAATAGACTGGGTCAGGCATGGTGGTATGAACAGTTCATTCCAACAGTTGGGAGGCAGAGATGAACTCTGTCTTTGTGAGTTTAAAGCCAGCATGATGTATATAGTGAGTCCCAGGACAGCCAGGGCTACATAGGGAGACACTCTTTCAAACAAACAAAAGCTAGACAACAACAGAAAGAAGAAGATGATAGTTACCAAAAGCCAGTGGGGAATGATGGGGAAGGCCGAGCAATGGGTTCAATGTTACAGTTGAGCTTCCGCACAGCAGGGAAAGAGGAGACAACCAATGCCCCGTACACTGCAAAAAGCTAAGAGAAAAGATTTTGAATGTTCGCAACAAGATGAAGCAGTAAATATCCAAGGAGAGAGGTTTAGCCTTATTTAAACATTACCCAGAGTATACATGTGTTGAAACACCCAAGGAGCTGAAGGGTTTGCAGCCCCTTAGGACGAACAACAACAATATGAACTAACTAGTACCCTCAGAGCTCCCAGGGACTAAAACACCAACCAAAGAGTCCACATGGTGGGACTCATGGCTCCAGCAGCATATGTATAGCAGAGGATGGCCAAGTCAGTCATCAATGGGAGGAGAGGCCCTTGGCCCTGTGACAGTTCTATGCCCCAGTGTAGGGGAATGCCAGGGCCAGTAAGCAGGAGGGTGGGGTGGCCAGCAGGGGGAGGGGGGAGGGAACAGGGGTTTGTTCTTGTTCTTGTTTTTTGTTTTTTGTTTTTTGTTTTTTCTAGGATTTTTTGGAGGGGAAACTGGGAAAGGAGATATCGTATGACATGTAAATAAAGAAAATATCTAA
>NW_022196895.1:48828257-48834060 GCF_008632895.1 Mastomys coucha
AAAAAAAAAAAGAAAGAACAAAAGAAGCGGCCCATTCAAGGACTAAAGAGATGGCTGTGTGGATAAGTGTACGGGATGCTCTGGCAGAGGATCTGGGTCCATTCCCAGCACCCACATGGCAGCTCATAACTGTCTATGAATCCAGTTCCAGGGGAACCTGGTGCTTTCTTCTGGCCTCTACTGGTACCAGCTACACAAGTGGGACACGTAGATGCAGGCAAAGCATCCATACACATAAGCAGTAAAATAAGATATTTAAAAGCCCATTTATGTGAACAATTTTTGATCTTAATAAGCTGATAAGACCATTTAAGTGAGGAGGAGATCTATCCTGTTAGCTTTCTTTGATACGTATTTTATTTCCTCTGTTGTGAACAACAGAACATTTGCTCTCCTGAAAGGGACACAGTTCTGTTTCAACTCAATGTAGGGAAAGCGTTACCATTATGAATCTTTTGTGCTACCATGCCGAACTCATTCTATTTACACAAAGAAAGAAACTTCATCCTGACACCAAAACTTTAGCTGGGGTTGGGGCTAGGGGTCGATTCAAGCCTATCCAGTTTAAAACACAGTGGGAATTTTGTTGTTGTTCTTTGCTTGGTTGGTTTGGTTTTGGTTTCTTAAGACAGAGCCTCTCTATGTAGCCCTGGCTGTCTTAGAACTTTATGTAGACTAGACCGTGCTAGAACCTACAGAAATCCACCTGCCTCGGCCTCTGGAGTGCTGGAACTGAAGGTATGCACCACCACGCCCAGCCAGAGAATAGGCACGAGAGAATCAACCCCCCCACAAGTTGTACCCTTACATGTCCACTAGCACTGGCACACACAACTTAGATAAATAAATAAATGATTTTTTTTTTCAGTTCTAGAGAAAGCAGCTTGTTATGGTGGCTCAAGTCTGCAACCCTATTACCCAGGAGGTGGAGGCAAGAGGGGCCAGGATTCAAAAACAGCTTAGCTACATAGCAAGACTCTTGTCTCAGAAAAACACCCCACTCCAAAAAGGGAGGCTATGAGATGTCAGCCCCTTATGTTATATTTCATATTCTCAAGAGTTATAAAAAATAAATAAATAAGTTAATTAATTAATTAATTAAAAAGAAGAAGGCATTTAAAGAAAATTAAATGGAAAGAATTTCTGGGTGAAGATTCCGAATGAAACAGCTCCATTCACTCATCCCTAAAGAAAAGAAAGAGTCTTTCTGATTTTGTCAGGGTGCAATAGTTAAGCTCTGCCTATTAACAAGCACACAGAAATTTCAGAAACTGAGAAATCCACGAAGCAATGCAGAGGTTTGAACAGCAGAAAGAGGGTAAGGAAACTGGAGTCTGGCCAACCGCAGCCCTGGGTAGCCCTCACCCCTCTAACAGAGCCCGTTCTGTGTTCTTAGGCAGTGAGCAAACAAGAACAGGTTGTCTTCTGATTAGGCGCGAGGCAGTAACACCACCACCACCACCACCATCAGGCAGGCTCATTCTGTATTCAAGGTGGGCTGCTGTACAACAATTTGTTTCACAACCAAAAGTTGACAGAACAAATCCAACACATTTCCATGGACATGTTTACACGGGCAGCGATTGGCATCCGCGGTGGGTCGGAAGGTGTGCCTCAAGTCCCTTATGCTTTTTGTAACATTTTCAAATTCATCGCTGTCTTCTGGATGACAGGAAATTCAGGTCTGCCTTCCTCCTGGGAGATCTTTATTCACAGACAAGTCAAAAACCCTTGACAAAAGGCAACCAAGGGAACTTGTTGACCTTTTAGCTGTCTGCCTAACATCAGGGCAAGTATTGTTGCCTGATAAAACAAGAAATTCAATTTAAGGGGAAATTTAGAAGGTATTTGGGGCATTCCTGTTTCATTTTACCTCTCGGGCTGTCTTTCAAACTGAGAACAAATGTAAATAAACAAGAGCTGCGCTCCCTTCCGAGGATTCGGTAACAAATATCTGGCCTCACAGCGTGATGTAAATGAGACATTGTCTGTCTCCTTGGTTATTCCCTGCCTTCTCACCCTTTTCCGTGTACACACATACACATTCACAGCACCAGCACATAAATTACTGACACCAAAGCCTTGCTTCTTTGTTATCATTCACTTTACCCACACCATTTTTTTTTTAACATCTGGAAAAGCTATAGTCATTCATAATTAGGGGGAGAGGACATCCCAATAATGCATCACATCACGAAACACTCCTTATTTGTATTCTGTGTCCAGACTGAAAAATGGTTCAATTAAAAGCTTGTTATGCTTTTAATTATACAGTGGCGTACATAGGTTGCAATTTGATTTTAATACATATTGACTTAATGAAAATATTTTCTCTCTCTCCGAGCTGATGAAACACTCATTCAGCATGAGTGATTTAGTTACTGCCAGGTATTGTGCTGGGATAAAGTCAAGTAAGACAGGCCATACCTCCAAGAGGGAAGAGCCTGAAGGGCGACAGACAGCACAGTGGCAGATCTAGTTCACCAAAGAGCCTGAATCACATCCATGGCTTTTAAGAGGAACCTCTCCTCCACAAGGCGCTCACATTTTCGCTTAATAGAATCTCATGTTTCCCGTAATTTCTACAGAGACCTCATATTTGAATCTGCTCCCGCTAAACTCAGCACTTCTGGGTAACATAATAATTCAAGGCACTATTGAGGCACCTTGTGTGAGTCTGGCAGTGAGAACGAAGAGGTCTTAGATCTATGAAGCCTTACTTTTAAAAAGCCAGTTGAAGTGGTTGTAAGACATAGTCCAAGATGCGAATAACCGTTCACGTCTTTAGGATTATCAATTACTAAAAGAAATGTGCTACAGATGCCTGCGCTGGAGGACTCCTGCCTTCTGGGGGAGACTTGGGTTACCTTCTGTCTTTCATCTTTGTACCCTCCATGCCATAAATCTGCTAGGGTAAAAAAATCACTTTCAGTCTCAGTCTCCAACCAAAAACCAAAACTAAGCAAAATGAGAAGTGCACATGGTGAGCCCCAAGCTGGGAAACAAAGCTTTCGTGATCTGGTCCTCATGGGAAACTTGACTCTTTGCACAGAGGTGTCTGGATTTGAAAGTGAGACTCACGTGGAAGAGCAGGTATATTAAGGCTCTCTAATTCACCTACTAAATGCAGACTTCCGTTCCAATGGATTAACCCAAGTTAACCCAGTATTTGACCCAAAAGTCAAATACTCTTTATATAGAGAGATGGAGAGCAGGGGCCACTTACTCCAAAAACCCTTGTAAGCAGCTCCTAAAGCCAACTGTCCCACTGCATCTAGCACGGCAAACAAGATATTAGCAAAGTGAGCCAAACATCACTGCATGCACATCCAATCCTTTATAAGACTCCCAAAACACCACCACCACCACTCCTTAATGTTCTTGGGCTCAGGGTGTTGGAATTAGAATGTTTGTATAGCACCCCAGTGGCATGACTTTCAATTCAAGTTTCCTCTCACATAACACTTACTTACCAGCCTATAGCAGCAGTGTGGCATGCATTGGACATTGCTTGTTGTGAGGCCAGGCACCAGACTAAATGAAGCACGCACACACACACTCTGGATGCTTTACCAAGAAGGTCAACACCACATGTTTTTATTTTGATAACATGACATTTCAGTCTCTCTAAGACTGAAATGGTTTATGCCAACAAGGGGTGACTACTTAAAATGGGTACGGTGTTCCAATTCTTTTCTATTTATTCTACTTGTTAATTGAATTCCTAGTTTTGATATAGTTGATTTTATGACACAAAGATTCACTATATATGGTTTAAAAATCAACTCTGATATTCTGATATATCCATCTATTCCAACCTCCTGTGTGTGTGTGTGTGTGTGTGTGTGTGTGTGTGTGTGTGTGTCTGTGTCTGTGTTTGCGTGTATGAAATGTGTATGTTTGATTGGCATAGGTTTGAGACTGCTAATAATATACTGTCTGTGGAACAGAGTAAAATTTTTAGAATAAATAATAAATACATGCTACATAAAAAGCTTTTTTAAAATTATGTGGCCGGGCAGTGGTGGCACACGCCTTTAATCCCAGCACTTGGGAGGCAGAGGCAGGCAGATTTCTGAGTTCGAGGCCAGCCTGGTCTACAGAGTGAGTTCCAGGACAGCCAGGGCTATACAAAGAAACCATGTCTTGAAAAACAAAAAACAAAAAACAAAAACAAAAACAAAAAAATCATGTGTATGGGTATGTTTGCCTAAATGTATGTATGTATATGTGCCATGTGTATAACTGATGCCTAAAGAAGTCAGAAGGCATTGAATCCAGTGGAACTTGTGTTAAGGATGGTTGTAAGATATCATGTATGTTCTGGGAACTAAACTTGGGTCCTCTGTAAGAACAACAAGGCAAGTCCTTTAACCACTTGGCCATTAACCTATTGACATTTGAAGATGAACTAAAGTGCTCAGTAAACATTAAGATCTTGTCATAAGGCTTTCCTAAGCAGTAGTGAGAGCAAAAGCTAGGACTGACTCTGAAATAATTACTCTTTCCTTGTGTTTTGGTCTCATGTTTCCTCATTGTGTGTGTGTGTGTGTGTGTGTGTGTGTGTGTGTATGTGTATGTTGTAAACATATTTTCACTTAGTAATAAGGCTCATATCCAAAACCAACCTCAATCTCTTTAATTTGTCACCCTGTTGATACATTAGACTCTGTCTGTTGCCACTGATTCTTTCCTGCATCCACATTGGAATTCCATATTCCATTTCTCCTTTTTCAGCACATTTGTGATTATAGTTACCACAAAAATAGGTAATTGTATGAAGATCACAAGAGGACCATACCTCCCTCATTCTTGTGTCCCTTGAATACAACCCAAGGGTCTAGGTTGTCGCCATTGTTTAAGACAGACATACTGAGTAAAGGTTGGGGAGGATAAATGATTGCAACGGTGGTTTTTTTAAGTTCAACAAAGCTATGGGCTATATGATAGCCTGTCACAGAGAGAAATCTGAAAGGGGGGCCATTATAGGTGCAAAAGCTCAAGTCAGCAGAGGAGAAAAGAAAGGATCAACTAAAACTAATAAAGAATAAAAGAAGGGATTTGATATATTTAGCTAATTTCTAAAATGGTAAGAATTTTAAATCAGATGCCACATAAGTCTGCTTCCAGAACCATGAAATATTAAATGAAAACCCCCTGAGGAGGGGGTTCCAAGGCCCCAACCATGAGGGTGGAGATGTTCACAGTTGATGGCTGCTAAGGTGGGGAAGGAGGGATGTAGCCACTGGTAGGCTGCCTAGGCCCTGGTAGATGACCCACATCCATGAGCATATGATCAACAGTAACTGGACTTAAAAGTTACTAAAAGATAATGCAAAGTTAGGAGGGAGATGGATTGTGGGAAAGCCTTGTGAATAGTCAAAAGGAGGTAATGGGAAATTAATATGATCGAAATGCCTGGTATATGTTTATATATCTCCCAGGACCACCTTCCCTGGAATGGCACCAACCTGTGGATGGGACCCTCCCACTTCAACCATTAATCAAAAAGATGCCCTACAGACTTTCCTATAGGACAATCTGATATAGGTATTATTTGAATTGAAGTTCCCTTTTTCCAGATGATTAGCACTGTCAAGGTCACAAAAAAGTAACTAGCACACCCACTATTACATATAATTAATATAGATTAAGAAAATATTAAAATATCACAAAATTTTTAAAATAGGTCAGGTAGAGGTACATTACAGTGTACCTGATATATACATATATACACATATACATATAAACATATGTATAATACACAAACAAGCACACACATATGGTGTATATATACATATAT
>NW_022196895.1:48834346-48853284 GCF_008632895.1 Mastomys coucha
TATACTAAATTATACATTACAATTTATGACATGCTATTATATCTTATTATATATTTTATAAAACTAATTATTATATGTAATTACATGTAGTTATATATTATATATTTATTAAATATATTATGTAAAATTACTTTTATATAATTATAAATTATATCATATAATTATATATTAACACTTGATATAACTGTCCCCAGTTATGTTCTCAGCCAGGTGCTAAATAAACACCTACCCTGAACCTTTATAATTTACCTGAAATGAATCAGAGTTGGGGGGTCCGTATATATGCTCCACACCACAGCACACAGTAGCATTCACTGCTTGATTCATACTACATCTGGTTCAACACCCAAGTCCACCACAACTTTTTTACTGGTTCTGTCTGCAAACAAGTCTACTATTCTTCAAAGAGCTCTTCCTTTCACCTTCTTCTACAGCTCTTTAAACACATTTCATCCTCAGGTAAGTATGCTTTACTTAGGGACCAGTGAGATGGTGCAGTGGGTAAAGACAGCTGCTACCCAGCCCGATAACCAAATCCACGATCTAGACCCACAAAGAAAGAACTGACATCTCCAAGTTGTTCTTTGACACTTGACATTCACATGCACACATACACACACATACACACAGATGTAGAGAGAAATAAAGAGAGAATAGATGGATGATAGATAGATGATAGATAGATAGATAGATAGGTGATAGATAGGTAGATAGATAGATAGATAGATAGATAGATAGATAGATAGAAGATAGGTAGATAGATAGATAGATAGATAGATAGATAGATAGATAGATAGATAGATGATAGATAGGTAGATAGATAGAAGATAGGTAGATAGGTAGATAGATAGATAGATAGATAGATAGATAGATAGATAGATAGATAGATAAAATTATTTACAGTTTGTATAATATACTTACACATATCACTCAATCCTCATTATAATTCTCTGAGGTGAGAAGTATCTTACAGACTCAGATGACCTTGTCCTATCTGTGTATTCGTAGTCTTTAGTCCAAATAACACCTTTTCAGAAGTATAGCATTGGTCCCTGTCCTCTTCCAGGGTTGGATAGCTTCAGTAGGTGGCTACATGACATCAACAGTGGCGACCTCCTGGCAAGAAATTATGACCGTTAAATGAGTTTCTCTCACCATCCATAAGGCCATGACACTATTTTTTATTCTAGCCAACTGGAACTTTTCATTTCTAGACTAAATATGGCTAAACATAGCTAAATATAGCACTTAATGTAAAATGTTAGCACAAAGCTACAATCCCTGTGGGCTCTTTGTTCTTCCAAAAGATATATATTAAAGAGGGGGGGAAGGAAGACCTAGATTAAAGAAAAGGAGCACACTCACATGCAATTAATCACTGAATATTTATTCCATAAGCAAGATTGAGAGATTAGTGCAAAAGAGCCCTGCAAAGGGGAACAAAATGTAGAAGAAATTACTGAAAATATAGACCTACCATATTCTCCTGCCCAACAAAGACAAGATTAAATAGGAGTGACCAGAACTCGTTTTTCCTTGACTCAGAACCCCACTGCTGACCTGGTCCTAACTGAAGTTTAGTCAACTCTGAATTTTGGAAAATACTTGCACCACCTTTGACCTGCAAGTCAACCTTAGCTCAAAATCTAAATCCCTTATTTTTTAATGGAATATCATAGATTCTGAGTGCACTGTGCCCTGGACAGTCTTATCATCACTCACTGGGAGATGGATACTCTAGCACATGGTTCAGGTCCCATAGAACACAAATTCATCATGGCCACTGAAGCAAATCAGAGACACATTGTCAACATGTCAAACTTAACCATGTGCCTCAAATTCAGCTCACTTTCTTAGAGCTAAAGGTGGTATTATCCTTTCCATTGGCCCAGCTGGTTCTATAACAGAACAAAAGATAAAATGTGGTTTTATGGTTAAATCTTTTTAAAAAGTTAAATTCTCTTTTGGAACTCTGTTTCCTTGGCTTTACACAAAATTTGAACAAGAGAGAGGGACAGAGGAAGGGAAGGAGGGAGGGAGAGAGACAGCAATATAGAGAAAAAGAGAGAGCATGCTTGGGGATCTACTTTATATCTTGTACACATTTATTTGCCAGATGCAATCATCCTGGAGGATTACTCCTGAATAAGCTCACCCTTTCTAGTTCTTTTGGAACTCTGGCTGGCTGGTTTAACTCAACTGTTCTGACTCAAACTCCTCTCCAAGTTGACAGATTCAATCTGGCCTCTCTCAACTTCTTACTGAATTGCTCTGCTTGGCCTCAAAGTATCTCTGGCAATTTGTTCTAATCTGGCTCCTTCTTAATATCCTGACTCCCAACTGCCTGACTCTCCCTGCATTGCTCTTAAATAGCTTTCTCTTCCCTGTGCTATTCTCCTGAGAGTTGGACATATCGTATCTCTGACTCATTCTGTCAAATCTTTCTCTGATTCATCACGTTGTCTGCCCCTCAAACATGGTTGCTTCCTTCTACAAACAAATTTTACCCTAAAGGTGTGTACTAAGGGTATGTCTGCATTCCAGCCAGAGGGATTAAAGGTGCGTGGCATGTCTGCATTCCAGCTGGATCACACAGACCTAGGTCTTTGGGTATGATCCCTTGTCAGAGCAGCTATGTTGCTGGATTAAAATTCCTCTAATCCTAGCACTTGGGAGGCAGAGGCAGGTGGATTTCTGAGTTCGAGGCCAGCCTGGTCTACAGAGTGAGTTCCAGGACAGCCAGGGCTATACAGAGAAACCCTGTCATGAAAAACCAAAAAAAAAAAAAAAATTCCTCTACAATACCTCCCTAGAGGTTGTCTTCGTGGGTTAAGACTGCTCCTGTGAGAATAGAGCAGCCTGTCTCCTAGCACCTCTAGAAATCCCATGTAGTCAAAACATCTGCACTCTGAATAAAGTAATAGTTGTGTGCTTTTCAGTGAGGGTCTAGGTAGATGCACCACATAATTAATGAATTGCAAGCTTTAGTGCGTCAAGTTTCCAGACTTTATTTTTACTTATAATTCTAAGGTATGTTTCTTTAAAACCTCTCCCATAGTAGTGTTAACTTTTCATTCCACAAAATGTCCTCGTAGCAGGACAGAGTCAGTGGAGCCAAGATGAGAATATTCCACCTCCAAACTCCTAATCTATGTTCATCCTCCTGAGAGATTTATATGGAGACTGAGGAAAAGGGATGTTTCTCAGGGCTTCTGCTCTACAACTTAGAGAACCACGCCCAAGGATCCTTCTCCATTGTAGACTACCCTGAATCCAGAACTCCTCTGTGCAAAAGGGTGGCTAAGGAATTAGCAGTAGCCCTGGTCAAGGGAAGAGGTAAACACCTGTAACCACAGCCCTTGGGGTTCTGAGGAAGAAGGATTGAGAAGTTGAGGCTAACCAAGGCCCTCTAGGGAGGCCCTGTCTCCAACTGACAAGTAAACCATTAAAACTAAAGAATGCAGAGCGCTAAAATGATGCCTGCAGTTGGCAGGAAACCTGGCTGTTTCTCAAATCTACATGCGAGATCCCAAGGTGTTTCCTCCTACACTACCACTACCTTTCACTGGGTGACATTGTAAGTATAGGGTGAATCCTCAGTTTGTTTGCTAAGTTTCTAAGCCAGTGGTTCTCAGCCTTCCTATTGCTGCAACCCTCATAATACAGTTCCTCATGTTGTGGTGATCCATACGGACACCCCCCCCCCAACCATTCAATTACTGTTTTTGCTACTTCATAACTGTACTTCTGCTTCTGTTAATGTAAATATCTGTGTTTTCTCATGGACTTAAGGGACCCCTTGTGAAAAGGTTGTTTGATAACCCTACTCCCACCCCGACCCCCGACATAAAGAAGTCATGGCCCACAGATGGAGAACCACTGTTCTAAACCATTAGCAGTTTAAGGTATGACTCTCTAAGACATGCCTTAGAGAGAATATCTTACAAGGAATCATCAGCTAACTTTCATTCTCTTAGTAATGAGGTGTCGAAGCTCACTATTTAGTCTCACTTTGATGTTTTTAGGAGAAGATAATTATATTTGAAAAAAGTATAACCAGCTAGCTCTAAGTAGTTTTAGAGTGACTTTAAGGCTCTACCTACCTTGGAGATATAAAATATACAAAAGACGGCTGTGGTTCTCTGAGGTTCCCCCACTTAGTTAAAAGGCTGTAAAAGCTCAGGTGACTTCCAACTTACTTTTAAAAGACCCCTTGCGTGAAATTTGCAATATACTTCTGAAAAATGCCGCTGTCACAGCTGCTGCCTGATGAGACTTGAGTTCCAACCTGTGCCTCTGCTGCAGGCTGTGCGACCACTGCTGCCAGGTGGCATCGGTTTCCTCGCAGCATCCTCTTCCTGGCTGCCATGAGGGAATAAGGCCGCATCTCCCTAGGAAGCTCCCACCAGTGACTCTCGAGAAATCTGTCTGCAGAAAAGAGATGGCAAGCATGTCTGAAAATTTGAATTATTGCTATCATCAGCACCCTGCTTCCCCCCCCACCCCCAGTGCCGAACCTTTGACATTGAGACAGTTATTTATTTATGTGTAGTTGTAATATTTGTAATTTGCTTGGATTTATTTTACAATCAAAGGCATTTATTCTCATTGAGCTGAGCCTATTTTTTTTTTTTAATCACATAGAAAACATCTTCACTGCTCCAAAGTAGATAATCTGGCTTAAGCTTCAACTTGCCGCAGTAGAAGAAACAGGAAAAGAGACTAGGGGGACAACTTTGAGAGCAAGCATGAGGACCAGAGTTGGGCTCTCCAACACTCATGTAAAAGATAGAACTGCAGATCATGTCTGTAACCCCAGTACTGGGAGAAGGGGAAAGTAGATAAACACAGAGATCTCAGGGTCTCGTGGCTAGCCATTATAGCCTAAACAGTAATCTCTGTGTTTAATAAGAGATCTCAAAAAATACAGCAGAGAATAACCGAATACGCCCAACCTTGACCTCCAACTTCCACGTTTGCATCCTCTTCTTGATAGTGTCCACAAACATACACAGTCAACCATACACCACACACAAAGATGAGGGACAGGGGAAGAGGCGAGAAGAACAGAGGAAGGGAGGGAAGGTAGAAAGGACAAGAGGAAAGAGAATACCAACTTTGAGCATGGCCTGTGACATTTGTACTACAAGAGCTGTTAAGACAGCTGTGTGATCGGAAAAGCTTTATGGATGTAAGTCACTGTGTCAACACAACTTTGACATGTACCTATGAGTGTAAATGGTGACCACAAAGTCAGCCATTTGCAAGAGAACTACTTCTTACCTTCAAAATGCCCATAAGGGTTTCTACCATCCCTTTGCAGTATGTACCTTGCTTTATCTTGTTGCAGTGCTGGGGACTCAATCCGTACCTCACATATACTACACAAGCACAGTGTGCTGAGCTTTGCCCAGGCTTACTTTTCTTTCTAGACCACTGGAAAGGCATGAGTAATATCCTTGATGAGGGGATATTTCAACATTGTGGGATATTAAGGAAGATATTTTCATTACTTAGATTTTGATTTTTGAAAGAAGCATCCTGCTTAAATTTTATGGTAAGAATTTATAATGAAAATATTTCTTAAGTATTTTATTTAACCAGAGACCTTTGGTTGGTTGGTTGGTTGGTTGGATGGATGAATGGATGGATGGATGGATGGATGGATGGATGGATGGATGGATGGTTGGTTGGCTGGCTGGTTGGTTGGCTGGCTGGTTGATTGGTTGATTGGTTGGCTCTCTGTTTGGTTAATTAGTTGGTTGGTTGGTTTTGCACAAAAAAGAATAAAAATAACTTTGTTACAGAATAAAGTGTGTTAATTTCTCCAGCTCTGCTTCATTTTAGTTTTTTATCTCTATTATAAAATCTTCACTATGTGCCGTACACTTCATATGACTGATCTTAATTCCTGGGTTGGGACTTAGAAAAGTCACTGGGACACCAAGGCTGTAAAACCTGTTTTCTTGCAGTCTTGTGAATGTCCTTGGGTTTGTGAATGATTGCATCACTTGTCTCACCCTGGCCCTGGCCCTGTTTCTCTGTGTCCCACAGGAAAAGCATCAAGCTCACTTCTGAATGGCTACCACTGCTTCCTAACCATTCAGATGAAGGACAATGATAAATCATGGCTCTCTTTCCACCTCTGATTCTATAGCGGGGTTGTACCTTAGTGGTGCAACACACTTGCCTCACATGCTGAGGCCTGAGTTTCATCTGTCACCCCACATACAAACACACACCTAACTCCAAAATAAGAATTAAAGATATAATCTCCCTCTCTCTTTCCTCTTCTTTTCCTTCCTTCCTTCCTTCTTTCCTTTCTTTCCTTCACTTTTTTCTTTTTCTTTTCCTTTTTTTTAATGATCAAAAGGAAGATCATTATGGACCCTAGACTGGCCTTGAATCCCACACCCCTGTCACTGCCTCCCTGCCGGGATTACAGGTACACATCACTCTACCTGCCTGATCAAATCATGGTTTCAATTTGCTGGTCGTGGTGTTCTTGCTGGATTTTTCTTTTATGTTTTTAAAATATCTCGCTGTAAAACTGGGCTTGGCCTAGAACTTGCAGTGTAACTTCATCTGACCTCAAATCATGATCCTCCTGCCCCAGTCTTCCAAGTCTGGGATTACAAGCAAGTACTGAAATACTTTCTATCTCACATTAACATAAACTCATAAAACCATTTTCTAACTACCAGCATCTCGTCTTGATTTTTACGTGGAAATTTGCTGAATAAAAAATGATCATATTTTCTTGTTTTCCTGGTGGCATAGAGAGATATAATGGTAGCAAAAGCCAGAGCTAGGCCCACACAGTTAGCGAGCACCTTTCCAGCATTGTTTACAGCAGACACAAACCACAACACTGGTTGTTGGCAGCTTCGGCATTTTATGAGTATTTCATTGATTCGTTTTACATTTACTTGTAATGTGGAAATATTTAGTTGATTCTGTTTCCCAAGACAAGGTCTCACTATATAGCCCTGCTGAACTTGAACTTTCCTGTTTCCTGCCCCAGCCTCCTAAATTCTGAGGTTACAGGCATGCATCTCCATACCCAGCCTTGAAGTCTAAAGATTTATCCCTCCCACTGAGGGACTTCAGAAAAGTTAAAGTGCTACCCTTTTTCGTTCTGAGTTGGATAGTGATGGATGTCCACAGAACAGTAAAACAGGGCCTGGGGAGTTGGCTGAGATGGCTCAGTTGGCAAAGTACTTGATGACTGTGCTTTTAATCCCAGGGATAGGAGGCAGAGGCAGGCTGCTCCCTGTGGCTCACTGGCCAGCCTGCCTAGCCCACATTGTGAATTCCAGAGTGCCAGGCCAGAGACACACTGCAGGGAAGAAAAAAATAAGTTAATGGTGCCTGAAAAATGACTCCCAAGGTAGTCCACAGGCATGCACACACACACACACACACACACACACAGAGAGACACCGCCACGACCACCAAAAATAAGATATTTTGCTAAAACCAGAGACTAATTGATATGGAGGGAATTTGTAAAAATGTAATAAAATCCTAAAATGTTTCATTTCAGTTTAATAACGCACATCAGATTGTGGTTTTAAATGAATAGGTGTTATCCACGTGAGGTAGAGGGGTCCACCAGCAGCTGCTAGCGGAGGAGGCTAGCAACGCTCTCCTCAGTCAAGGTGAATGCAGAAGGTCCCATTTCTTTCTACTGTGGGCTTGTTAGCAAAGGTTTCTGAAAGGAGAAACGTTTGGAAGTTTGTCTTAAAGCATTCCAAAAAATACTAACATTGGGGAATGGAAAACTATTTTCCAGCAGGTAAGAATTTAGAATTGCTCTTCGAAGCAGTGCACCTACCCCTGATTGGGGCTTATCCAACTTCAGCCTCCGTGAACCTCTGCGCCTCCCACCCCCACTGTGAACCTCTGGGCCTCCCACCATCCATCCTTGTCTGCAGGATCTACATGTTCCCCCTCCCTCCTCCACACTATATTCACTCCTGATACTTAGTGGATGCTATTTAATTCACAGCATACAGCATCAACTCCGAAGTAGTACTGGCTTGAGGACCATAGACTCGGAGGGGATTGTACAGTTAGTTAGAAGTCCACCAGGGGAGGGAGAGGGGGCTTCTCACAGTCTCTGTGGTCCCGACACCTCCAGGCCTTCAGAAGTCAGATGCACTGTCTCCTCTCCTGACTCTTTCTTCCCTTACAGTGAGTGCTGCTCAACCTTCCTAATTCTGCGACCCTTTAATACAGTTCCCCACGTCGTGGTGACCCACAACCATAAAATTACTTTCGTTGTTCCTTCTTAACTAATTTTGCTAGTGTAAATCGTAAGGTAAATATCTGATATGCAACCCCCCAGGGGTCTTGACCCCCAGGTTGAGAAACACTGCCAGAAGTGTGGTTTGGGCTCTCTGGAGACTGTGGGGACTCTGGATAAGAGAAAAGAAATGCTGACAGAAAGCCCAGCGGAAACCTCACCACTTCTTGTTTTCCTAATCACCCCTTTTCAAACCCTTCTCTCTTCTGTAGGCACAAAGCAGTAAAGAGAGCAGTGGGCTCCAAATTTGGAAAGCCCTGGCAGATGGGGCTGGGTTGAGTTATGGTTTTCTGGAACCCTCTGGCTGCCCCGGAATCATACATAATGGAAAAAGAGGTAAATAAGAATTAAAAGCCTGAAGTCTCTCTTTTCTTCTGCCCTTGGATTATCCCACTGTTTTATAGATGGCTCCCTAAAGGCAAGGAAACTCCCTTTTATGTGTCATTGTTCCTGTAAATTGTTGAAGAATCACAAGAGTGAAATACTTCCCAGCAGATTTGTCTCCACTGCCTCTTTCCCGCTAACCTGACCCTCTTAACATGATGGCATTCTGTTCTGCAGCCCGACAGAATACCTTGCCCCACCATCCCAAACACAACAGGATTTCATTTCACTGTGTCTTAGGTGCCAGAGGAAACCAAAGCCCTCTCGAGTCTATGCTGAGCCTGGTGTAGGGTTTACCAAAGGGAAGGACAGATTTGGCTTCTCACAATAGTGCTGCGGTCTAAGGGACACACCCTTGACAGATAAAACACATTCTTCTTTGCTGCCACTGCAAGAGAATGGAGGCCAAGGCTTCATGCAGAAAGCCAAGTCTCTTGGGCTTGATCTGGTTTAAATACTTCCCTGTATAGAGTGAGAAAAGGAACATGGGAGAAATGTGATTATCTGAATTATCTCGATAATCTCTCAAGGTTTCACTTTTCTTCACCAAAATAGAAACCAATATAGAATTTGATCTCCAATTCTGAATTTCTTCAGGCGTTTCCATCATGGGTAATATTTCACTTGGTGGTGGTGGTGGTGGTGGTGGTGGTGTGGTGGTGGTGGTTGGTTGTCTTATATCACTTATCCCTCCAGCCAACACATTCGAGCTAATGGAGAGACCAATTCTCATTCTGTGTTCTCTTCCAGGCAGAGGAAATAGCCTTTAAACAGAAAGGATTTGATGTAATAACAGAACAGATGACGTGAAGGCAGAGCCGAGTGGAACACCAGAACAACGAAGACTCAGGCAAGGATTAGGAGCAGATCTGAGAGGGGAAATGCAACAGAAACCAGAGTGTGCCCCACAAGCCAATTAGATCCTTTGACTTTTGAGGTTTCCAGATCTTCTGAACTTCTGCTCGGTGAGATTTATTTTGTGCGCTCCATTATACCAGAAGAAAAGCCTGGTTGAGGAAGAAGGCTCAAAGCCCCAACGGAGAACAGGCTGTGCTATGCTTTCATGAGAGGCCATTTTATTCTTTTGTTGATTTCTCTGTGTCCTGCAACCAAAGTGTGTGGTATCTTCAGCAACGGGGTCTCACCACCTAGTTCTGGTGGATAACCATGAGCAATTTACTGTTTTGGGGGGGGCTATGGGACCTCCCTCAAAGGGAGGTCTCCCATGCCTACCCCTTCAAGCAGAAAGGGCATGCCCTGCACTCAACGGGATCCTGCCTAAGCAACCTGCAACCAGTGAGTCCCAAGATAATTTTCAAAGACGATCTTTCCACAGAGGTTTCTGACACATGCTGTTTTCTCTTGAGAAGTACAGGAAATCTAAAGCAAAGACAAGAGAAGCAAATAGTGTCTAAATCTCACTAATGTGCAAATGAACACTCTGTTTGGACTGTTTGAAAGAAGGCAGTAATATTTTAAAAGCTCCTTTCCTGATCATTCGTTCAAACCTAATGATCTCTAAAGCAATGATTTCCTGTGGGTCATTATCCGCCCAGGATTCCAATGACCCTTTCAGAGGGTTCGCCTAAGACCATAGGAAAACACAAATATTTACTTTAGGATTCATAACAGTACAAAATGGCAGTTCTGAAGTAGCAATACAAACAATTGTATGGTTGGGGGGTCACCACAACATGAGGAACTGTTTTAAAGGGTCTCAGCGTTAGGAAGGTTGAGAACCACTGCCCCAAAGCACAATCCCTGATAAAACTTTGGTGTATATTTTCCAAGAAGTATTTCTCTATAGATTAAAATGTGTATACACATACAAGAACACAGGGTTCATGGGTGTGATGGAAGAGGGTCAGGCCACTGCCACACTTGGAGACTGATACTTCCTGCCTCTTTAGTTCCTAAGCCATGTTTGGGGATTCTGGCTTGCTTTTTATCGTGCTTCTTTCTGTTCTCTTCTGTGAGGATGACAGGCTGACGGGGATTGGCCTCCTACAAACAGGAACAGCCAAACAAACTCTAGTTCACACAACTTGGAAATCAGCTTAGAAAGCTTTCCTTGGGCATTGCAGGATAATCACCCCTTTACATCCCATAATCCCCTAGACGTCAGATTACACAGTACAGATCCCTAAAAGACTTTTCTCTCTACCTAGATTCAAGGGTTGGTTTTTTGTTTTTTTGTTTTTTGTTGGGGGGGGGGGTTTGCTGGCCTTTTTCTCTTATGTATGTGTATGTGTTCCTGCATGCTTGTCTTCATGAATACACATCTGTCATGCAGCACACATAAACAATCCTCAGTGTTTGTCCTTCCAGTTTGTTTGAGATCAGCTCTCTTATTTGCTGTGGTGTACCCCACACTAGCTGGTTCTTGTCTCTGCCTTCTACCTCACCCCAGGAGCTCACCACTATACCCTGCTTTCTGGGTATGTGGGGCTCTGACCTGAGGCCCTCACACTTATTTTCAATCAAATACTTTTTCCAGGCCACCATTTGTTTCAGTTTCATCTTTATGGGAAAGGAAGTTGCGCAGCTCCAGGGGCTGATTTTAGCAAGAACAGAACCAGAACTGTTGAGAGCACTCGGCAGGCACCCTTAGATCTAGGAGCAAGCCCCTGGGAGATTCCTGCTGCAGAAGCGATGGTTTTATGAACTTGTACAAGCGACGCTTTCTTCTTTTAGGTGCAAATGTCATTATGAAAGGGGAAAGGGCCCAGGCCACCGTCGGGGTAGACATATTCTGTTCCTTGACCAAGTTTTACAAACACATTTTCTGTCAGCATCCAAATTACATAGGGCAGGCTGACACCTGTGTGTTCTCTCTGTCTTAGTCACAGACTCTATCCTGAAAGTGGAGGGGAAATAACCCCCTGCCTTTGCCCCTGGATCATCTTTGATGAGTCAGATATTAAATATATCTGGTTCCGAGCCCTCCTGTGAGTGCAGGTTGTGTCAGCATTTAAGAAGGAAACATTCAGATTAATATCTGTGTTATGGTTTCAAATTGCTGGGTTCTTTCTAGGTCTCCTGCTGTAAATTCTTCACTGCAGGCCCAAGTAGAAGGAATGTGACAGATTTAATAACTTGAGTAAGTTATTAACTGTGAGGATTCATGAAACAGTGGCACTGCTGGGCAGGGACCATTCTGTCACTCATAATTCTATAGAGCAAAATTAAAGGGCTTTATTATTATTATTATTCTTTCAACAAGATACTTTTCTTGGTTAATTCTCTTCCTTGACTTTGATAAGTTCATTATGCTTTGTGTAATATAAAACAATCACATTTATTTGTCCACTTAACTTTGGTGTGTTATAAAAAAATAAAAAGATAAAAAAATATAAAAAAAAAAAAAGCCTAACATGCAAACTGGGAGAGAACGAACTTGCTTAGAAAAGGGTATTAGTTATGCATGACCTCTCATACACCTCACTCCCAAAGGTCAAGTGGCTACAGTTGTCTGAAACCATGACCTTCATGAGAACAGTGTCAAGTCCAGATTTCAATAGAAAGACTCCAGGAAATAGAAAATAGCTCCCCCTCCTCCCTGCCCTGTAGTGTTTATGCCTTTTGGTTATGGTCAAAAGAATGGATATTTGAAGTCTATTCTCACCCACTAACTTGTGTGTGTGTGTGTGTGTGTGTGTGTGTGTGTACACACGAGTAAAACAACACATGTACGCAGGTCAGTAGACAACGCTCAAGAATTCTACCATTGGTCTTGGGGATTGAACTCAGGCTATCAGACCCCTGCAGCAGAAGCATGTTCCAATTTCAACCTAAGAACCAGGTGCCAAGTCCTCCCTCGGCACAGTTCCCACAGTCTCGGGTAGAAACCCTGTATCGTCTGTAGTCACGCCCACCACTGTGATTACTGATGTGGAAGGACCACCTTCTCCAAACCACCTTTAACCAGGCTCTGCTGTCCAACAAACCACTCTTTATTCTTAAAGTCGTAAAACATCAATTTATGGTAAAATTTAAAAGATTAGGTGATTAGTGTCTTGTAAAACTACATCAAAATTATATCTATTTACACGCTACATTTTACCAGTTGCTTGGATCTGGCATATGTTCTCAAAAAGGCTCTCTTAGAATATGGAAATAATTTCCCCCCCAAATCTGCGAAATTTGCTAAAAGGAAATGATTCATAAATGACAGAAAAAAACATTACTTAACTCTTAATTGACATGAGGGTCTCCATGTAGCCTGTTGGTGCCTGAGAGGCCACTCATCGACAGAAGCATCCATTAATGAAAAATAAATTTCCAGTGTGCAGATTCAGTGACTATAATAATAAACAAATGCCAAATTACAAAAATGTATTAAGTCTCAGCCCCTTGAGATGAGTCTCTGAAAGTCTGCATGAGAATAAAAGCATGCCCCCCAGCTAGATCCAAAATGGGAATGCAAAAACGCCCTTTCTTTTAAAGAGTCTATATAATGTGTCCTAAAGAGATCATTTATGTATAAAACAGGCTGTTGCTCCCATCTCTTAGTCTTCTGTTTGATTGAATGTCAGGAACCTTCCTCATAGGGAGATGCTGTGTCAACCAGAAACTGTGCAAAGCAGCCCAGGTTACTCAAACGAGCCAGGTTTGTAAGACAAGAGACGTTTAAGCAGCTCAGTGCATCTGAGCTAATCCCTAGTTCAGTTTTTCCCAAGCGCTCTCAATCTGTTCTTAATAATGCCTACTCAACCCAACGTTTATACATCCAGAGCCAAGTAGAGAGAATTGGGCCCAGGGGTTTCACGTTTTCATTAAAAGCCAGGGGTAACATTTAACCAAGTTGAATTGTGGGTGGTAACTCACCTCATGAGTTCTGCACAGGAAATTTGACTGAACACAGGGAGCTGGGCTGTGCAACAAGATCACTGTTTGCTTTGCTAGTTCGTGTGCATTATATGGTATGTAGCAAGCTTTCACCTATCCCCTTACACTGGCCTGCAGGTAAATCATTATCTTTCTCGATAGCTCTCAGTTACCTAAATAAAAGGGTCAGTTTCATGATACATGCATACAAAGTGCACATGTATATTCTGTTAGCAGTAATGGTAACAAGTTTCCAATTCTATTAATTACTTTAAAACAGCAATATTTAACTCCCATGGGCTCCATCAATGCTCCATGATGATGCTGGATGTGTGTGAGTGTGTGTGTGTGTGTGTGTGTGTGTGTGTGTGTGTGTGTGAATGTGTGTGTATGTGTTTGTATATGAAAATATATACCCCGGAGAGTTGTACCTTAATGGTGTACAACTTGCCTAACATGCATAGGGGCCTGCATTTGATTCCAGCACCACAAATCAAAAGGAAGAAATGCATGATAGATAGAGATATATTAAATTATATGCACAAAGCCCTGGGTCCAATCCACCAGCACTGTATAACTCTGGCATGGTGGATTAAATATTTGTTATCCCAACATTTAGGGTGTGAAGGCAGGAGCATTAGAAATTCAAGGTCATCTTCAGCTTTAATTGCAAGTTTGAAGTCAGCCTGAGTTATATGAGACCCTGTCTCAAACACACAAAAAAGGTGGGGAAAGATGAAATAAACTATAAACAAATTAGAATATTATAAAACTGTGTATCTTGAGGAGAACATATTAGATAAAGGGAGCATTCTTATTCCAGCTTTATGGTTTAAAAAAAAAAAGTCATCTGATTTTAATAGCAAAATATTCAACCTACCCAGGGCTACACAGAGAAACCCTGTCTCGAAAAAACAAAAAAAAAAAAAAAAAAATTCAACCTATTTATTGTTGGAGCTTAGATGGATGGCTCAGTCAGTGAAGTGCTTGCCACACAAACAGAAAGGCCTGAGTTCAGATCCCCAGCCTCCACAGTAAAAGGTAGGAAGTGCTGTGCAGGATCCCTAAAGCTTGCTGGCCATCCAAATCGGCTGAACCAGTGATCTCCAAGCTCAGTGAAATGGTCTGGCTCAAAAAGTAAGGTCAAGAGCAACTGAGAAGACTCAACATCAGCTGCTCACCTCCGAGATGTATACATGCACACGTATGAAAGCGTACACAGACATAAACTTCACGCTGGGTAAGTGTTCTCATGTTGGATTATCTCACATTGGTTTTAGGGGTTAAATCCATCAAAAATATAATAATGTGAGCTCCTTGGAAAAATTCTACCTGAGTCTTTCTTTTTTTCTACTTAAATTCTTTAAAAGTTTGTGTTTTAGCTCAGCCATAGATGGGTTATCTATCTCAACTATCTCATCTCGGCTCCCTTCCAGCCGAGACTCAGGAAATATCATGGACAAATAGAGCAGAAAGAAAGTAAGGATGAGAAGATGGGAAGGGGAGCTGTGGTGCACTGACATGACATGACTGAGGTACACACACATCAGCTCCCAGCAGCTGGGATTGTCTGCACAAGATACGCTTAAGACCAAGCCAGCCAAAATCCAGCGTGGGTGGGGGAAGGGATTCCAAGATCCCACCCCTACCTGAATTGTTGTAGCTTATAGCTATTTCTTTGAGTATATGGCTGTTGGTAGGTTGCCTAGGTTCCAGTGCATGGCCTCATACCTACATGCATATTGCAGAACTAATTGGATTTTATGGAATAATTCATAAGAATAAAATAAGAATAAGAATAGATTTTTAAAGGGAACACCAAGTCAGGAGGGAGATGGTTTGATGTATCCTGGGGGAAGTTGCAGAGAAACAGTGAGGAGTGAATGAGATCAAAATACATTGTATGCATGCATAACATCTTCAAAGAATAAGTAAAAATATCATTCAAAAATTAAAATGTGGAGATTTAAAAGTCATACATGGGCAGTGGAAAAAAGAGAAATACATAAGTAAAGATAGAAAATGTACAGAAAAATTTGTGACTTATATGATGAACGTATAAAGAATAAACAAAAAATTAACATTCCCACTGAAATGTGGTCAAAGTGGGAATGTTATAAAAAATAAAAAAAAAAATCCATTGACTAGATTTGTAAAAACATTCAGCATATTTTTCTATTTATTCTGTGTGTGTAAGTAATTCTAGAGTATGCATACCATAGTATTCTTGTGAAGATCATAGGACAACTTGCAGGAATTAGTTCTGCCCTTCTACCACGTGAGCTCCAAGGATGGACCTCTGATTGTAAGGCTTAGCTCCAGAACACTTAGCTCGCCAGCCCACAAGAAAGTTAATTTAAAAGAGTGGGGAATCTTTTGGAGACAGGGTTTTTCTGTATAGCCCTGGCTGTCCTGGAACTCTGTAGACCAGGCTGGCCTTGAACTCAGAAATCTGCCTGCCTCTGCCTCCCAAGTGCTGGGATTAAAGGCGTGTGCCAGAATCTTTTTTTTAATTTGCAAATTTTTATTGGATATTTTCTTTCAAATGTTTTCATTTCAAATGTTTCCCCCTTTCCAGGTCTCCCCTTCAGAACTCCTCCCCCTCCCTCTGTGAGGATGCTCCCACACCCATCCACCCACCCACTCCCATCTTTGAATGGGAAATCTTTTAGCTTTTAAAACTAGGTCATATGTAGTAGGTTAATAAACTGGCTGTTTACTATTCCAAAGTACAGTTCTAGGAGTCCAATACTGTCTAGGGTGGAAATATGCTTAGCAGCTGAACAGCAAGTTTAACTGGATAGTGTTCAAGGGTTTTATGATAAAATGGTCAAAGTAGTATTTAGAAAATTAAAAAGTGCAATTTAGAAATCAAACATTTACAACTGGTAGAAGAAATTTTTAAGTTGCAATTTCCCCTTGATCTACAGAACATAAAAATCAATGTGAATTCTAGAACACCAATGGAAGACAGTGCTTTGGGGTGTGCAGAGCCTCAATATATTCATTCTTATGCCCATGGGATTTTCAACATAATAAATCCAAAAACTAAGTTTTATCCTCTCAATACTGTCCAACTTTCAGACTTAGCTATACTGAATTATATTACCTCTGCGAGTCAATAGGCACACTAGATTATAGGAACCACAGGGCCCCAGTACAATGGATTATTGTCAGTTCTCTGCATAGAGACTCACTGTACTGCAGCTTTCAAGCCTTCACCCATCATGTTAAAATAATAAGTGATCCCTAAAGAGTTAAGCTCAGCCTGCTAGACCAGCCCTAAGTAGTATGATATCATCTGAGGGTCTTGTATAATTAATTTGTGTACACATAAAGTTTTTCATTTTCATACAAATTTTTATTTCTAGCTTTCACAAAATACAGATTTACATCTTAGCCTTCCAACTTCTAACTATCTTATAATCTAGGATTGAAATGGCCAGAACTATCCTGACAAGAGTCTCAAAGATCAAGACAGAACACTATCTAATTCAAGTACAGAGACACACACCTTTAATTCAACAGGAAAGTGGAGAAAGAAGAAATGAGCATTCTAGGCTAACCTGGGCTACACTGTAAGACTATCTTCAACAAACAAAATACTCAAGAAATATTTCAGATCTCTTTATCATACATTTTAAATAGACTTCTTGTTCAGTCATTCTCAGTTTTCTATCAGTTCTGTCCATATTTCTTGAAATCCTAGAATTTGGGGACAGGAGGAGGAATGGCTTGGTAGTTAAGAGAACTGGCTAATCCTATAGAGGATCTGGGTTCAGTTTCCAAGATCTGTATGGCCGCTCACAACCGTCTGTCACCCCAGTTCCAGAGGTTTTGATGCCTTCTTCTGGACTCCACACGCAAAACACCCATTCAGATAAAATAAATTAAAAACAAACAATTTTCAAAAAAGAAAACAGAGAATTTTGCTGAATTTGAACTTTCTTTGTTCCATCCATGGAGACAACTATGTAGGCAGGCCTAGTACTGTGGATTTCACCACTCGATCATGATATAGATGGATAATAAAGGACATGTTTTCAAAACTAGAGTATATTTAGAGACCCTTATTTAAGAGATGCCAGATGCTCATATTTAGCCCTATTTATTTCTCATTAGCAGATGATTCCTAAGCCAATTATGAGGAAGGCTCATATCTATCAAACCAGGAACTCCAGCGTTGTCACCGGGGATCTGAGTTTGTAATGACACCCAAGCAGTAGCATTCAGACTCGAGACATCTGTCTATGGACTGGAGTTTCAGGCCCGCAACTCTGACTTCCTGGGTCAGATAGTGTATTCATTTAATTGAGGATATCTGAGAAGTTCTCTAGATAAAATAAATAAAGCAAATCATCCCTGTAAACAAGTTCTCAGAGCCTACTTACCCCCAAAATATATCCCACAAGATGTTTATAGGTTACATAAAAAAAAAAAAGAGTGTGATCCACATCCAAATAACCTTGCTTGGGATTAAACAAATGAAACACATTTCTTCACTCTAGAATTTCCCAAAGCCTTTATGCTGTGAATGTCCTGGAGTAGCATACCAGATTATATTTCTGAATTAGGGTCCCAAAGAGTAGAGTTTTAGAATTGCTGAGCCAGGTGCACGATGACTTATAAGCGCAACCTTGGTTTTATACATTTTGGTTCTCGCAGTACCTAACACGAGACTGAATAATACGTGTAAGGTTAGTTCACCGACTGAATTTCCAGCATCTAAGTGGTAGGATTATCATACAAGGTGTGAAGGAAATGTAGGCTTAAAGACTCCTAAAAAGCAACAAGCGAATCTCTGTCGCTTACTGTTATTTGTTAACATTGCATTTCTCCTTCTGGACTGTTGGCATAAATCATAGTCACCATGAAAGCAACTGCTCCCTCATGAATGTACCAGTCGGCCTTTCACCTAGTAAAGCCAAATATAAGGCTCCATAGATGCCAATGCTTACACTAGAGAGAAGGCTGGAGCCATGCAGTGGTGCTGGAACTGTGACAGCAGAAACACCAGAGGGCCACGGAGCTTAACATGCCTCAGGAGGTGAGAACATCTCACGTGTGCCAATCCCTCTAATCAAGATGGACCAGCCCTTAGACATCATCAGAGGGACCCCGAGAAGGAGAGTGAGCTGAGCTAAGAGTACTAAGCTTGCTAGTGTTGGGGCCACTCCAGCATGGGGAACCTTGCAGAGCCTCACAGCGCCGAGCCATGCTACAGGAAACCGTAGCGCCGCATACAAAAAATGAAATTGGCCAATGGAGAAGAAGATGGAAAATGAAAAGAGCAGTTGCTGTCAGCGGTTCTCCTGTTCAGGGACTGAAGTGAACTTGTTTGATATTTTTAGTTAGCTTGGTGTTAAATGGCATGCTCCCTTTCGTTGAAGGAGAGCCAGCCAGGGCGGAAACCAAATGG
>NW_022196895.1:48853319-48855578 GCF_008632895.1 Mastomys coucha
CCTATTTCAGAGTGTTTGAAACCAAATTGTTTTTCACAGTGTGCAGTATACTTTGATGGAATGGGGGTGGCTTGCATGATGTCATCCACAGGGATTAAGAAAACAGTGTACTAAGGTTAACAAGCTGCAATCGTAGCAGAACCGGTGACGGATTGTAGCTGAGCTCATTTATCAGTTACTTTTAGTTGCAGAGGCCCCTTCAGAGACAGGAGGCAGTATACACATTTTGGCAGATGAAAGATCAGTTTGGTCAACAAAGACCCTGACAGCAAGGAACATTCTTTCTAACTTCATTTTTCATCCCTAAGAGTGGAAAATTCCACTAATGCCAGTCACTGCCACTCAAAAGAAGCCAAAAAGATAACTGTAAACATCTATAGGCTCCAGAAACCCTCACTGTATGAAACAGTAGCCCACGTGTAGTCTCTGGGCTAGACTCCATACTTCATTGTGTCTCTTTCATTAAGTTTCACTGTTACTGTTTCCCTGTTAACACTAACTTGGGAGGAGAGCTAACCAAACACTGGAACTAAAAACGCTGATGTTTTTAATTACCATATAATTTACTTTCTTTAAAATATTGTATTTTGCGGCAGAGAATTATGGTATATACGTGTAGCTTCATACTCTAGAGGCTAAGGCAAAAGGATCCAGAGCCAGCCTGGGCTACACAGCAAGACTATGTCTGAAGCAATAACAAAGACAATTTCTAAGCTTTCCCATGCACAGAGAATAAGAATGAATTTAGGTAAGTAAGCTATTTACAAAGATCTAGCTATAAGGAGATAGAAAGCCAGACATATAAATTCCTCTGCAGTTTACTATATTAAAGACAGCAAGGACCAAAGTTGTGTAGGTGATAAGCCATGGACTTCTTATCTAGTAGGGGAGACGACAACATAACACAAAATAGATATATCAAAAGAAGAGATATGAAAAGGGACATAGGGTAGTTGAAAATGCCAAGCCATCATCCAGAAGCAGGAATCAAGAAAAAATTCCTGGAAGACCTTTGATTTGACTGAGCATGAGGAGTAAGTCATGGGTGGCATGAAATGAGATGAGCAATCGTCAAGAAAACACTAAACACACACACTCGCATATGCACAAGCACATGCACAAACGGGTCCTGTGTTAAAGGTTTAGACTTCAACTGATGCGGCTGTTGAGAGATGACTGGATCCTGAGAACGATGATGCCCTTAATGGATTAATCTATTGAAGAGCTCACAGCTAAATGAGCTGCTAGGAGATAGGACCCAGTGGGAAGAAGTGTGTCACCGAAGTCTGTCATCTTTGTTCCTAGCTCCTTCCAATCTATCTGTGTGCTACTCAGCAACCATATGGTAAGCAACATTTTTATGATGTTCTGCCTCACTGTTCTGCTTCAATGCCTCCCCACAATAACAAGACCAACTGATCATAGACTGAAATTCCAGAGCCTTGAGCCAAACTTTTTCCTCCTTTAAGTTGATTTTTCTCAGACATATATCACAGGGCAAGAGGCTAACTGGGCTGGCTAGTTCTATGTCAGCTTGGGACAAGCTAGAGTCATCACAGATAACTGAGCCTCAATTAAGAAAATGCCTCGCTGGGCGGTGGTGGCGCACACCTTTAATCCCAGCCCTTGGGAGGCAGAGACAGGCGGATTTCTGAGTTCGAAGCCAGCCTGGTCTCCAGAGTGAGTTCCAGGACAGCCAGGGCTATACAGAGAAACCCTGTCTTGAAAATAAAAACAAAACAAAACAAAACAAAAAAACAAACAAAAAAATGCCTCAAGCCAGGTGTGGAGATATATGTCTTTAAATGCCAGTACTTGGGAAGCAGAGGCAGGCAGATCTCTATGAGGCCAGCCTGGTCTACAAAGCAAGTTTCAGGATATCGAGAGCTGTTACACAGAGACACCCTGTCGAGAGAGAGAGAGAGAGAGAGAGAGAGAGAGAGAGAGAGAGAGAGAGAGAATAGAAGAGAAGAGGAGCAGAGGGGAAGAGAAAGGAAGGGAAGGGAAGAGAAGAGAAGAGAAAGAAGAGAAGAGAAGAGAAGAGAAGGGAAAGAAGAGAAGAGAAGAGAAGAGAAGAGAAGAGAAGAGAAGAGAAGAGAAGAGAAAGAAGAGAAGAGAAGAGAAGAGAAGAGAAGAAGAGAAGAGAAGGGAAAGAAGAGAAGAGAAGAGAAGGGAAAGAAGAGAAGAGAAGAGAAGAGAAGAGAAGAGAAGAGAAGGGAAAGAAGAGAAGAGAAGAGAAGAGAAGAGAAGAGAAGAGAA
>NW_022196895.1:48855702-48883981 GCF_008632895.1 Mastomys coucha
CCTCTGCCTCCCAAGTACTGGGATTAAAGGCGTGTGCCACCACTGTCCGGCTAGGGTATTTTCTTAATTAGTAATTAATAGGGGAAGCCCCTGTGCATTGTGGATGGTGCCATCCCTGGGCTGGTGGTCCTTGTTCTTTAGGAAAGCAGGCTGAGCAAGCCCTGGGGAGCAAGTTAGTAAGCAGCACTGCTCCTAGGCTCTGCATCAGCTTCTGCTTCCAGAATCCTGTTCTGTTTCAGTTCTGTCCTGACTTCCTTCAGTGATGAACAGTGATGTGGAAGTGTAAAGCAAATAAACAAGTCGCTTTGTTAATGGTGTTTCATCGCAGCAATGATAACTCTACGACACTGGCTTCCGCAGCTCCAGTTTGCTGACCAGGGAGTTCAAAAGCCTCTTTGGCTACACAGTGAATTCACAGCCCTACCTGGGCTACATGAGACACTGCATCAACAAGGAGAGAGAAAGACAAGAAGGAATGAAAAGGAGAGAAGGAGGAAGAAAGGGAAGGAGGGAGGGAGGGAGGGAGGGTGGGAGAGAGAGAGGGAGGGAAGGATGGAGGGAGAAAATAAGGAAGGGAAAATATCAATGGCAGGAAGGTAAATTGGATTGTATCAATGTTCATGTGTCACAGCTACAATGAAAAAGTAGGATGCTGTACCCATGGCTCAGTGGTTAAGATCACTGACTGTGGATCCAAAGGACCCTGGTTCAAATCCCAGTTCCTGCCTGATAGCTCCCAGCCAGCTGAACTGTCACTTTTGCCGGGCAGTGATGGTGCATGCCTTGGGAGGCAGAGGCAGGTGGATTTCTGAGTTCGAGGCCAGCCTGGTCTACAGAGTGAGTTCCAGGACAGCCAGGGCTACACAGAGAAGCCCTGTCTTGAGGGGGAAAAAAAAAGGTAGGGCAGTTTGGCTGTCTTTAGTCAGGTCCCTTAGAGTTCTGACAGTCCAATCTATCAGCTAATATTCATGGGACTTAGCAAGATTTATCAAGGAGTTGAGGAGGTGAGAATTTGCTTATAGAGAATTAAGGGTGAGTATCCTTTTCAGAAAGAACTCCCAGTTCTCCAGCAAGCATCTGTCAGGAGCTTGTCCTGCTCCATGCACTGTACTGGGCACTCTAAGAGGAATGTAATGTAAGACAGACTTCCAGGGTAGGAGTTGAGAATCTAGCTATTTTTCATCTAGAAACTGTCACTTCTTGCTTTACACCCAGAGCAAGCAAGCACTTTTTCCCCAGCTTGTTTATATCCAGGAACAGCTCTGTGTCTCTAATCCCTTCGATGGTGGTTGTTAGTTTTGCCAGGTATAACATTTTTTAGGATCATAAAAGAATTTGTGGGAAACATTATTATGAACAGTTTTAGGGCAGGTTGGGGTGAGAGTGAATTAAGAGCTAAATTCCCAGAGGGAGCCCAACAGTAAGACTTGAGGTTAGAGACTGAAGCAAAGTGCCTCACTAGTGTGTGACTGCCCATCAGAGCAAACCAAGATGGAGGCACCAGCGAAGGGCTGGGGCCTAACCAGGCTGAGTTTGACGGTTGGATTCAGAAGCCAGAGCAGCAGTATACACATTTCTAAAAGGAGAAATGCAGAAAAGAAGAGCTGTGTGAAGACTGTAGGAATCTCACTGTCCTGCTGGCTAGTCATTTACTGATACTTATCAACCTACTGTGTGCTTACCACTGCTTACTAAGGATGCTCAGGCACAAAGCTGATACAGTCTCTACCTCATGAAGTGTGTGGTGTAGTGAAGAAGGAAAATGCTAGATTTCTGCTGGGCCGTAGCAAGGAGGTTTTTACCCCTCAATCCTGTTCCAGTTCCCGCTTACTAAAGTGTGCAGTTACAGGACTCAGTTACAAGACCCAAGTAATCAAAAAGGAGGGCGTAGCTCAGGGGTACAGAGCTCTCCCTGTGTGTACAAGGGCATGAGTAAAATCCCCACCACCACAGACAGAGAGAAAGAAGTTGGGCAGGAAGCAGAAATGCAAGCAAGACAACACAGAAAACTTTTACCAAGTGTGGGGATGCACACCTTTGATTCCAGCATTTGAAAAACTAAAGCAGAATGAGAGAAAGTTTGATGCCAGCCTGGGCTGTATAAAAGACCTGTCTCGGGGACTGGAGCAACGGTTCAGTAGGTAAGAGCTTTTGATGTTCTTGCAGAGGACCTGGGTTCAATTCCCAGAACCCACACTGCCAGCTCAAACCTGCCTGTAATTCTAGTTCCAAGGTTCTGGTGCCCTCTTCTGTCTTTTTCTGGGCACCTGTAACTTAAAGGAGTGAATAATTAAGCTGGGCATCATGGTGTGCACCTTTACTCCCAGCACTTGGGAGGCAGAGGTATGTTTAAGGCCAGCCTGGTCTACATAGAGATTTCCAGGCTGGTCAAGGCTACAGAGTGAGATCCTATCTCAAAAGTTTAATTAATTACCATTCATACTTTAAAGATTGAGGGGATGTAGAGTAGAACTGTTGCCTAGTCTATTTTGAGCACTCAGGCAATGCCAAATAGTCTATAAAAACAGGAAATTGCATAATTCTTACCACATTCAAAATAGAGGGTAATAACTGTTCCTGACACTTTGCAGATGAGAAACCTGAGGCTGAAAACTAAAGCCCTAGTCACTCAGCTGGTCAAAGAGGAAGCTGGAATTGAAAGATACACCCCAAGGTTCTGCTCTCCTGACCAAGGAGAACAGAAATGCTGAGGGTCCTGAGGGTGACTCCTCCACAAACTTTTGTGTTATAGCTTTCCACGTATAATTAGGGGATTAGCTTGGACATGATCCACCAAAGAGGAGAAACTAACAGAATTATAGGAGGTCATTGGCTAATGGACAAGGGTGAATTCACGTTGGGGGATCTGGTTAAGAAATGAAGAAGAGCCTGGCGGTGGTGGTGCACGCCTTTAATCCCAGCACTTGGGAGGCAGAGGCGGGCAGATTTCTGAGTTCGAGGCCAGCCTGGTCTACAGAGTGAGTTCCAGGACAGCCAAGGTTATACAGAGAAACCCTATCTTAAAAAACAAACAAAACAAAACAAAAAAACAAACAAACAAAAAAAGAAATGAAGAATTTACTGATGGTAAGAATTATAAAAGAGGGCTGGCGAGATGGCTCAGCGGGTAAGAGCACTGACTGCTCTTCCAAAGGTCCTGAGTTTGGATCCCAGCAACCACATGGTGGCTCACAACCACCCATAATGAGATCAGACGCCCTCTTCTGGTGCGTCTGAAGACAGCTGCGGCAAGGGGGCCGGAGCAAGCGGGCCGGCAGAGGTCCTGAGATCAATAGCAGCCACACACATGATGGCTCATGGCCATCTGTACAGATACAGTGTACTCGTACACATAAATAAATAAATAAAAATGGGACCTCATAAAATTGCAAAACTTCTGCAAGGCAAAAGACACTGTCAATAGGACAAAATAGCAACCAACAAATTGGGAAACTATCTTTACCAATCCTATATCTGATAGAGGGCTAATATCCAATATATACAAAGAACTCAAGAAGTTAAACTCCAAAGAACCAAATAACCCGATTAAAAAATAGGATACAGAGCTAAACAAAGAATTCTCAACTGAGGAATACCGAATGGCTGAGAAGTACCTGAAGAAGTGTTCAACATCCTTAGTCATCAGGGAAATGCAAATCAAAACAACCCTGAGATTCCACCTAACACCAGTCAGAATAGTTAGGATAAAAAACTCAGGTAACAGTAGATGCTGGAGAGGTTGTGGAGAAAGAGGAACACTCCTTCATTGCTGGTGGGATTGCAAGCTGGTACAACCACTCTGGAAATCAGTTTGGCAGTTCCTCCAGAAATTGGACATAGTACTACCAGAGGACCCAGCTATACCACTCCTGGGCATATACCCAGAAGATGCTCCAACATGTAATAAGGACATATGCTCCACTATGTTCATAGCAACCTTATTTAAAATATATATATATATAAAAGAAAGAAATGAATTACTAAAGAGAGATGGGTGGTGTAAAGAGCTCTAAGCAAGTGACTTTTGTCTTTTATAGCCTCTGATAAATTCAGTTAGTAAGCTAAAGTCAGAGAAATAAATTACTAAGTTGTAGACAGAGTAAGAATAGTACAGCATGGTCCCTGATGGAGGATTTGGAGAAAAGACTGAAGGAGCTGAGGGGGTTTGCAGCCTCACAGAGGGAGCAACAGTGTCAACAGACCAGACCCCACCAAGCACGGAGCTCCAGGGGACTGGACCACCAACCAAAGAGTACACATGGAGGGACCCAGGGCTCCGGCCACATATGTGGCAGAGGATAGCCTCGTTGGACATCAGTGGGAAGAGCAGCCCTTTGGCCTGAGGATGTTCAATGCCCCAGTGTAGGGAAATGCCAAGGCAGGAAAATGTGTAGGGAAATGCCAAGGCAGAAGTATGTGAGTGGGTTGGGGAGCACCCTCGTAGAGGCAGGGGGAGGAGTTTCCAGAGGGGAGACCTGGAAAGGGGATAACATTTGAAATGTAAATAAAGAAAATATCCAATAAAAGAAAAAATGAAAAATAAAGAATAGTACAGCATGTCAATGTCTATAAAGGGAAAATTCAAATGATCAGGAGGAAAAAAAAGAGAAACATAAAACTCTTTAGAGGTCTGGGAATACAGCAAATTAGAAAACGCATTTGTCTGGCATATTCAAGGAAGGCCCTGTATTCCATTGCCAGCACTGAAATGTGGAGACCCTCTCTTGAGCCAGACATGGTGGCTCATATCTGTAATCTCAGTCCATAGAGAGTGAGACAGAAATATCCTGAGGTTGACAATCTGCTACAGGAAGATGAAGAGGAAACATTTCAAGACATGGGCAAAGGCAAGAAGCTCCCAAATCGAACTGTAACGGTGTCGGAAGAAATGCAAAAATTCACCAATGGGATCCATGGCATTAAACAGCATCTCCCCAGCGTAGGGCACTGTGAGCAGAGTGAAGGGGCAGCCTACAGAGGAGAGAACTTCTGTCAGCTGCACTTCAGATAAGATGTCGTCATCTACAACCTATACAGGAATGCACCAACAATCAATCCCCAAAAGAAGAAACACAAATGGCCAATAAATATTTTTAAGTGTTCAAAATCCTTAACTATCAGAGAAATAACAATTAAGACTCCAATGAGCTTTGCTTCTCACCCCAGTCAGAATGGATGTGGGGAAAGAAGAACTGGTCATCTCTCTTGGCAGGGTATGAATTGGAGGGGCCCACTATGGAAATCAGTATGGGGTTTTCTCGAACTAAAAATAGAACCACCGTATGTCTCAGTTATACCATTCCTGGGCGTATAGTTAAAGGAGTTTATATCCCACCACGGAGAGAAACCTGTACATCTGTTTATATTGCATTCTTCAAAGAGCCAGGAAATTAAACCATCCCAGATGTCCATCAACAGGTGAATGGCTAATGAAAATGTGGGACATACACACAGTGGAGTTCTACTCGGACATAAGGGAAATTAGATCGTGATATTTATAGGAAAGTGGCTGAAATTAGACATTGTTATATCCCGAGTCAAAAGGCAAATGTTTTCTCCCCTGTGTGATCCTACATTTTGATTTTTATGTTTTGGTTTCTATGGGAAACCAGAAGGGAATTGATCAGTAGAAGGAGAAGAGATAAGTAGTATAGAATTTTAAAAGTTTGTAGAATATCTTTAACTTGAGAGGATAGAAGAGTCTCCTAGGGAGAAAGGGGGACAGCTAACAGGAATGGGGCAGGTTGGGGGCATGGAAGAAGGAATGAATAGGGGAAGAGCATCAACAAGAACAACGTATGCATGAAATGTCATAATGAAACCCATTACTTTACAGGCTTATTTTAAAACTTAATTCAAAAATGAAGATCATGTGCTTGAGCTAGCCTGAGCTATAAACCAGGATCTTAACACTCAAACAAAGATAGGTAGATAGATAGATAGATAGATAGATAGAATCTTTGAAGCTCATTAATAGCTCTAAAAAGTCCATACAACTTTTTAAATTATTTCTTTCTTTGGATATTATAATATAATTACATCATTTCCTCTTTCCCTCTTCCCTTCAAAGCCTTCCTTTCAAGCCTCCTGGCTCTTTTTTCAATAACTATTACTATGCATACATATACTGGTATATTCCTAAATACATAAATATAGCCTTCTCAGTCTGTATAACATTACTTATATTCATGTTTTTCAAGCTGACCATTTGGTGTTGAATAATCATGCCACTTGCTAATAAGCATAAGCAATGCAACAATGCAATATGTTGGCATGCTCTTCCCGCGGGAGGGATCTCTCTTCCCCTTTCAGCAGTTTTTAGTTGACTGTGGTTCTCTGTGCACGGCTGTCTCTTAGGTTTGTCCCATGTCGTTTAGCATGTTCAGTGCTGTTGTCCTAACTCAGCTCACATTTGGGCAGTCATATTGGTGAGATTTTATGGACGTAGGAGACTTTGTCTCCTAGTAAACTGGCAAACTCCCTGATCCTCTGGCTCTTACCGTCTTTCTACCCCCTATTTGATAATAATCCCTGAGCCTTAGGTGCAGGAGTGTTTTGTATGTTTCTGTTGGGACTAGGCTCCATAACTCTGCGTTTTGATTGGCTGTGGTTTTCTGAAATGGTTTTCATCTGTTGCAAAGAGAACCCTTGATGAGAGGTGGGAATTATCCTTATCTGTGTTATAAGGACAGATATTTATAATGTAGTTAAGGATTGATTATGCTGGTTCTGTAAAGGAGCAGTTGTAGGTTCCCCTTCAAGACCCATGACTTCACTAGCCTTGGGGAGGTAACTACCTTGAAAAAAAGCCCTATAATACACCTAAGTTTGTGTATAATTATATGTATATAGTTTAAGTGACATTCTCTCATCTGAGCTGACACTGCTCCCTCCAAGAGCCAAAGACAATCTAACAAAATCCCAGCACAAGGAATGGGAAGCCCTCTTTTGAGTTATTGCTCAGGGTTGGCCAAGAGACTTCTATATTGCAGTACCATGATACTAAATGCATCTCTGCTTATGCTTCCCTCATCTTTCTTTTTTGTATTTATTTTATATGTACTTGTATTTACCTGCCTTATATACATGCACCATGTGTATGCTTACCACCCACAGAGGCCAGAAAAGGGGAGCAGATTCCCTACTAGCTACTGAGTTGTGATCTATCATGTGGGTGCTGGGAATTGAACCCAGGTCCTCTCTGAGAACTGTAAGTACTCTTAACCCATGAACCATCTCTCTCCAGTCCAGCCTCCTTCGATTTTTACAATCTTGAGTTTGCTTTTTTTTTTTAACTTTCTCATCTAACCAATTAAAGCTTGCTTTTAATATATATATATATATACCTTTCATTTGTGCTTCAACAGGGAGAAAATAAACTATATTTTATAAAATATAAAATGAAAATATGCATTGCCCCCAATCGCCCTTATCAAATAAAAATCAACAGTGGAGGCTTTAAATTAAAAGCTTTGTCCTGTTGGTCTTACCTGTTACACGCAGAATGCAGGGTCCAACATAGATGCTAATGTTCCAAATAGTGAGTTAACTGTGGTTGTATAATGGAACTTCTAGTGAGCTACCTAATTCTTTTTCCAGAATGTTAGAATACCAAGTTGCCAGGCAAGCTATTTAAAAAAAGAAAGAAAGACTTTTCAAAAAGTCCTTCCAACTCAATGCTTCCTTTGTATTAGATGTAGTGACTTATTTCCATTCCAGCTGGAGAATTAAGTTTGAAATACTGTCCAGAATATTCTGCCTCAAAGGGTGGCATGCTGTGCCGCTTGATGGATATCAGGAGCCTGTTAAACATGCTCGCACAGTACTGTCCTCACTATGAGAGCCTCTGAGTCATTCAAACGTTTCCAACAGGCCAGATGTTCGTGTGACTGAGACCTAAGTTGTATCAGCGCTTCAGACAGACCTAGACGGATTAAATTCGCAAAACTTCAGATAACTCATGTCTAATTATCAATGAGAAGGAGACTTTGTCATAGATGGTGTTTACTGTACCAAAACAGGCACGTTGGGACACACACGTGCCTTGAGGACTCCAATCTGGGTTGGAGCTACTCTAAAAGTTTCCAACTTAATGATCCCTTCAGATATTAAAGAATGGAAAGAAAAACTCAGGGCCAAGTTTTACATAGATGTAATATTCCACCGAAATACGTCTTGGTAGAATAAAATTGACTCGGTGGAAATATAGATTTTATTAAATCTAGCACTTGGAGATAGAAAAAATAAGCCATAAATTATTTTAGGAAAATATTTAAGTTGCCCGTGTTTTCTCAACGATTTGTTTCACTCGTTTGAACAGTGGGGGAAGAGAGCATACTACATCTATAATGCTCGTTAAGGGCCTGTGCCCGTGGACTCCTAGAACAAGGAGAATTTAAGAACCTTTCAGAGGGAAAATATGATCTTCATTGCTCTTTCCCCTCTCTCTGTCTCTGTCTGAGGCGTGCCTCCTATTAAAACTCTTGGTTTCCAATTTACTCGTTTAAGATAAATGACAGCAAAATTCTGAAAGTCATTTAGGGACCCTCAGATTATTTATAAAGGAGGTAGCTTAGTAGAGTGCTTGCCTGGCAAACACAAAACACTGGGTTCCATCCCCAGCACCTCACAAACCAGGCATGGTAGTTTCAGCCTGTGATCCCTAGTACTCCAGAGGTAGAAGTTAAAGGACTGGGAATTAAAGGTCATCCTCAGCTAGATAGAGGGAGTTTCAGGCTAGCCTGGGCTACATGAGCCCATTTCCAAGAGAAAAATTACAGAAAATGGTTATAACTAACAAAAGAGTAATTTTTATCACAAGCTGCAGTTAGAATGAATGGAAGAGCAAATGCTGTTGAGCAAACTAAGAAAAACACACTCAGAGCCCTCAGCTTTGCTACCTGATAATTTTTTTTTAATACTTTCTGAGAGAGCAGAAGAAATTTAGGCTAGAAATCGGCACAGCTAGATTCTTGTCCTGGCTTCTCTACCTGTTATCTCAGAAAACTTGAGAAAGTTACTCCCCTTTCTAAGTTTCTATTTTCTCTTTTTTTGAAAAACGAACAATACGTATTGCTATTGTTTTCTAAACAAAGTTTCTCCATGTAGTCCTGGCTGTCCCAGAACTTGCTCTGTAGACCAGACTGGCCTCAAACTCACAAGATAAGATACCCAGCCTGCTTCTCCCTCCTGAGTGCTGGGATTAAAGTTGTGCTCCACCACCACCCAACTTCCTCACCTTTTGATAAAGAAAAGCCATACAGAGAGCTGTGTCCACTCAATTTTCCCTTCTGTGACCCACACTCTGGAGCCAACAGACACTTCCGCATCCTGAAGTGCCTGTCTCCAAACCTGTATCACCATGGGCCCTCACTGCCCCCACATCTCACAGGGGAGCACTACATTCCTCTGATCTCCTGTTACAAAAAAAACAACTGATAGGCTGGGAGCTTCGGGCATCTTCACCCTCCGCTTCTGTCTTTGCTATTCTCACCATCAGCATCCTTTGCTGTCCTCCCTCAATCACTTAGCCTTGGAGCTGGGTCACCATCATCCTAGTGTCATCCGTTGACAAAGACGCCCATTCGCACCGCTCTTTGACACAGTAAGCCCAGCCTTAACCAGAGAAAACAGCCCAGAGAACGAGGTAAATCTCATCCAAAGGAAAAATCCTCAGGCACCCCTGTAAAAAGATGGGTGTAGCTACAATTGCCAACTACCCCTGAACTTGGGGACAGAGAATGGCAGGTTCTGAGAGCTTACTGGCTAGCCAGGCTAGCCCAAAGGACAAGCTTCTGGCAGAGTGAAAAAGCTTTTCTCAAGAAAGTAGAGCAGGAGTGATCAAGGAAGAAAGACAAAGTCCTTCTCCAGCCTCCTCGTGTGCTCACACAGCCATGCACGTCTACATACACACATCACAGCCATGCACATCCACATCCACACATATGTACCACACATATCTACGTACATTCTCTCCCCCCTCCCCCTGCCCCTTCCCCCCACGTACACACACACCACATTAAACTATGACAGAACTCATCTACAAATTCAGAAAAGAAGCAGGTGCAGAGTCAGCACACAGATATGAGCAGCATTTCTATCTAGTCACAGTGAGTTATCCACCAAAGGAAACATGATCAAGAAAATAACCCCACTCACAACAGCATCCAAAACAAACAAAAGGCTCAGGAAAAAGTTTTAATTATAGAATTAAAAAAAAAAAAAGCAACCACCACACTGAAAACGAAGCAACAGTAAAGAAATTGAAGAAGACGCAAATAAGTGAGAAAAACAACCTGATTTGAAAATGGGGAAACAAAAGGATTTCTCAGAACAATATGTTCAACTGGTATATGGGGAACTGCTTAGTACTGCTAACCACTGGGCACTGGAAACTGAAGTGATTATGTCTCCATGTCTGTACCACACATTGTTAGATAGATAGATAGATAGATAGATAGATAGATAGATAGATAGATAGATAGATAGATAGATAGATAGATTAGGTAGGTAGGTAGGTAGGTAGGTAGGTAGGTAGGTAGGTAGGTAGGTAGGTAGATAGATAGATAGATAGATAGATAGATAGATAGATAGATAGATAGATAGATAGATAGATAGATAGACAGACAAGTGATAAAAGGGGTCAGTGGCAACAGAAAGGGAACCATTCCTCTCTGTCTATAGAATGCAAATCAGCATTTGGAAGACAGAATGAAAAAGCTGAATGTCAGGCACCATTCAACCTGGCAGTGCCATTTCTGAGCACATCCCCAGTGGAAACAAAATAAATATGTCAAGAGATGTCTGTGCTCCTGTTTTCATTGCATCTCTATCCACAACAGCCAAGATGTAGGACAAACAGGCAAAAATGGACAGATTCAAAAAAAAATATTCCAGGACTGGAGAGATGGCTCAGTGGTTAAGAGCACTGACTGCTCTTCCACAGGTCCTAGGTTCAGTTCCCAGCAACCACATGGTGGCTCACAACCATCCATTATGAGATCTGACGCCCTCTTCTGGTGTGTCTGAAGACAGTTACAGTGTACTTATTTATAAAAGTAAATAAAATCTTTAGACCAGAGAGAGCAGGGCTAGAGCAAGCGGGACCAACTGGAGCAAGCAGAGGTCCTAAATTCAATTACCAGCAACTACATGATGTCTCACAATCACCTGTACTCATATACATAAAATAAATCATAAATAAATAAATCTTTAAAAAAGAATATTCCAGACAGGACAGCACACACCTTTGGTGCCAGCACTCAGGTATCAGAAACAGAGAGATAGATCTCTATGAGTTTCAGGCCGGTCAAGGCTACATAGTGAGGCCCTGTCTCAAAACACCAGGAAAAAGAAGTAGAGGAGGAAGTAGGGAAGATGAGGAGAAGGAGGAAAAAAGGGAAGAATTAAAAATGAGGAAAAAATTGTTTTTAAGCCTGTAGATGTGGAAGAGAGGAAGTTGAAATATTATTTTGTTTAAAGAGAGAAAGAAAACCTAATTTGGGGCCTTTTGCAAGCTTGGTGGCAGTTGACTTCTCTGCACCCTACTCCATATCTAGGTTGGACTGCATTATGTACCATAGGTTGAGTCTTAAAGATCTTGACTTTGGACTTGTTACACCCCTCTACTTTTATCAAACACCTCTTGCAAAATAGTAACCTCGAATGTGAGCGACGATGCGTCGAACCACAGCTGAGTGGCCACACCATGCTGCAGAAAACCATGAACAGAAATGGAAAATCGTTAACCCAGGATCAGCAGTCTCAAAAAGGCCTTGAGCTCTGCCCAATGATTCCACTGTAGTTCTCAGGCCATCTCACAACCTGTTCTTCTCAAAAGCGTATTTCAAATGTCTTTCCTTAGTCCTTCACTTCTGAATTCTCCTTTACACTACGCAAAGATTCGTGCCCCCCCCCTTTCAAAATAGTTTCATAACCTTGGCCTTCCTTTAGCAAAATAGAGGGAACTAGTTCTTCCTGCACCAAAACTAGCCTTCAGTGGCAAGGAGCAATGGAGTTGCCTGAACGAACACCACCAGCACCATTCAGAAAATTACTTTTATAAAGGCAAATTCCGTTTGGACTGCCAGAGTGGTTTGTACCTGTAGCCTCCAGAGTCAGGAGGCAGAGATGGGAGGCTCACAAGTCTGAAGCCAGCCTGGTCTACACAGCAAAAGGCCAGTTCTTATAAACAAGGCAAATGCACGGCTCACAGTCTCCATTCACTGAATCAGAAATTCTGGGAGTGAAGGCAGCAAACTATGTTTTAACATGCCTTCTCAGTAACTCTAGAATAAAACTGAGAGCTCATTATATCACAAAGCTGTCTGTTATGCTATGTGAAGCTAAACTCCAGTGCAAGCTTTAGAGTCCCCTCTTGTCCCCTCTCTGTCTTGTACACCAAATCTTTTACTCTCTGCCCTTCTCAGTGGCCATAGATGGGTTCAGGTTGCTTTTGAGCCCGTCCTTTACCCAGGACCTCCTCACGTGATTGACATCGTCTCAAAGGGTTCTGACCCTTAAGACATTATATTCTTTTGATATTTCTTCCTCCATTGTAGTTTTTCTCTAGGTATTGGATTGTCCTCTTCTTTTTCATTAATTATTAACAAATTTCCCTTTCATCTTATTTTAGCAATGTCTCAAGTCAATTGTTTCACTTTTGAAATATATACATATATATATATATACATAAATATATATATATATATATATATATACATAAAATGCAAACTTCATCCCAGGTCATATTATTTCCTCAGAGTCCTCCAAGAATTCTAGATGCTTGAAATGTATGATCTTCCCATGAAAAGCAAGAATTTCATATCCACCCCCCCTTTTTTTTTGCAACAAGACATCTTTTTATCTTTTCATCCTGGTGGAACTTTCTTTCCCTTTATCTAATTGTCAATTCCTAGTATTCTTACAGATCTCAATTCTAACATCTCTCCCTTTAAAACAAAAACAAAAAAAAAGCTTCCTTCACCAGCTTAATACTAATCACACTGCAACTTTACTGGGTTTGTACTATTTAATTGACACTTGTCTCTTTAATATAAGCTGTACGTAAACAAAAATGTACTGATTTGCTAGATATGATGTCCCCCATACTAGGCACAGTTCTTGGCACACAGCAGTCACTTAATAAGCTCATCCATATCAGATAGCTTAACGTTTATGCAGGTTTGGTTTACTTTCTGTTGGAATTGGTGTTTTACATGAACGCAAATGACTCTAGCAACTTAGGAAGAAAATAAAAGCTATAAGTTCATTCATCAAAACAAAAAATTAGGAGGCGGAAGAGATGATCACTTACTAACACATATTATTGATGGAAAGGGTTAAAGTAGGGATTCCAGCCCCCACATAAGTCAGCTAACAACCTCCTGTAAGTACAATCCAAGGGCTCCAATACCCTCTTTTAGCCTCTGAGAGTACCTGCACTCGCATGTACATATCCATATATGGGGCTATATATAATTTTAAAAGATATAAAAGAAAATTAGGGGCTGGGGACATGCCTCACAAGCATAAGGGCCTGAACTCGGATCCTCAGAACCCATGTAAAAGAGGTAAGTAGACATGTTGGCGAACCATTAATCCCAGTGTTCAAAAGGCAGAGAAAGACATTGATTCAGCAAGCTTGAGGTTCATTGGGGAACCCTGATTCAATATATGAGGTAGAGAGTAATCAAGGAAAACACCCCAAACCAACCTTGGGCTTCCACATACATGGACACCCACACATAAAGACATCAATACATACACACATACACATCCTACACAGATATGTGCGGAAAATTACTGGAAAGTAGACTGAGTTCTACGTATTCCTTTAACACCCACACAAAGGAAAATTGCTGGTTATCAATCAACAGGAAAGCAGAGGCAGGAAATGAGAACAGAGTCACAGAGTCCCTCTGGGATGCCACACAAACACTGTAGGGACACTGTCTAAAAGGGAAGGTTATGTTTGTGTGAGGGTTCAAAGCTCTGTTAACCACCTCTAAGTAATGCCAATCAAGGGTCTCAAACATGAAAATGGAAGAACATTGCCTTATTATTTCCCCCCTCCTTGCCCCGTAAATGCTTGTGTATGTCTTAGAGGCCACAGAAACCACAAGGCATAGGACAAACACAGAAGGTACAGGAAGCAGAAGTGAAAAAGTACAGGAGGCCAGATCACAGTCTGTGTACTCTGAAATGTTCCAAAAGATGAGACACAAGCTGGGTGGGAGTGGTGTTGAGCGCCTTTAATGCTAGCACACAGGAGGCTGACACAGGTGAATTTCTGGGTTTGAGTGCAGCCTGGACTACAGAGCAAGCTTCATAACACACAAGGCTACACAGAGACATCCTGTCTCAGAGAGAGAGAGAGAGAGAGAGAGAGAGAGAGAGAGAGAGAGAGAGAGAGAGAGAGAGTTTCTGTGCTGCCACCATTAAAGTTGATAATACCTGCTTGTTATTATAAATGTATTTAAGCTACGGGAATTTAGATAGAAACCAGGTATGGAACAACCACACACACACAAACACACACACACACACACACACACACACACACACACATACACTGGCCTAAAGAAAGGCTTGTTTTGGCCCACATACATAGGGAGTCAGAAGTCTTTCTAACTCTGTCAGATGATCAGTATGTCACAGCTTTCCCCCATGAGGGGAAACAAAACTTAATGATCATTGACTCTCTTCGAAAACAGCCAAAATCACGTCAACAGATGGGTGAGTGTCGATTAGCCATTTGTTAAGCAGTGTGGGTCTCTTGGCAGCTCTCAAAACCCTGACAAAATGAGCTGGGAATCAGGAGCTGTGAGGGAAGAATCAGGCCTCTTGAATCTCATTTTTAATTTTTCATCGTATTTTATATGCTTGATAGGAAAACAATATGGTGAGAAAATAATGACATGAGAAGAAGGGGATGTTGCTGAACATCAACTGGAGTTGCTCTGCCAAGACCTTTCTGGTCTTCTGTATTCCTCAGAAAAGTGACCTTTCTAAAGTTAATGCTAGCCAGCAAGGGCAGAGACCACAGTCCGAACTCTCTCCAGTTATTATAAAGATACAACACGACTGCTGTCTACATGAAATCACAAGCCAGACTGGGTCCCAGCACTGAGAAAGGAAAGTGGAAATCAATTGTCTCCAATGAAGTGGCACTAGATATACCAACCACACTCCAGAAAGGCCCCATGTTCAAGAGTAGTTGGGCCAACACTCAACAAATTAAAAAAACAAGGTTTTGAAGGGTTTGGGTCATTTTTTAATATTATCAATATATTTATAAATAAGTGGTAATTTTTAAAAAATATCAATACATTCATAAATAAATACCATCATAAAATAAGTTCATAAGTGAATACATCACACAAAATGTTTTCTTCTAAAATTTGTCATGTCAGCTTCTTTGTTAGGACATGAAATGCCAATGTTCAAGAGCCAGTCTGAACATAAGTAGAAAAGGAATCCATGAAAAACTTCTCCATCTCTAAAGTGTTTAAGGAAGGTTAAGTGTTTAAGAAGGTTACGGTCAAAATTTATATTCAGATACATAAATATCTTTTCAAATTCCATTAGAACACGGGGATCATGCCTTAATCCCAGCTTGTAGGATAGGGAAGCAGGAAGAGCATGAGTTCAAGGCCAGCTAGCCTACATAGTGAGATCCCATCAGAGAAAACTAAGAAGAGAGGATTGCCAGTACGAAGGCTTGCCACACAAGCGGAAGCCACATAAGTGGAGAGATGCTGCTCATTGTCTTATACCTTGTAGCTTGCTCAGCCTGCATTCTTATAGAACCCAAGACCACCAGCCCAGGGATGGCACCACCTAGGGTGGGTTGGGCCCTCTTTTGTCAATCACTAATTAAGAAAATTCCCGTGACTCTAACCAAGCAAGTAAATGATCTTTATGACAAGAACTTCAAGTCTCTAAAGGAAGAAATCAAAGAAGATCTCAGAAGATGAAAAGATCTCCCATGCTCATGCATTGGCAGGATTAATGTGGTAAAAATGGCCATCTTGCTGAAAGCAATCTACAGATTCAACGCAATCCCCATCAAAATTCCAACTCAATTCCTCATAGAGTTAGAAAGTGCAATTTGCAAATTCATTTGGAATAACAAAAACCCTGGATAGAGAAAACTATTCTCAACAATAAAAAAACTTCTGGGGGAATCACCATCCATGACCTCCAGGTATATTACAGAGAAATAGTGATAAGAACTGTATGGTATTGGTACAAAGACAGGTAGGTAGATCAATGGAATAGAATTGAAGACCCACATACCTATGGTCACTTGATCTTTGACAAAGGAGCTAAAAACATCCAGTGGGGAAAAGAGAGCATTTTCAACAAGTAGTGCTGGTTCAACTGGTGGCCAGCATGTAGAAGAATGCAAATCAATCCATAGAAGCAGGGGGAGGGGTGTAGGATAGAGGGTTTCAGGGAGGGCGGGGAGGAGGACCAGGAAAAGGGATAACATTTGAAATGTAAATAAAGAAAATATCCAATAAAAAAAGAAAAAGAAAAATCCCTATAACTGTATCTTATAGAGGCATTTCCTCAGTTGAGGTTCTAGTTTGTGTCAAGTTGACATAAAAACGATTCAACACAGTTCCTTACGCTGAAACTCAAACAGCAGAGGATACCAGCCGAGCTGATCAACACACAAACTGTTGACCCCGCAGTTTTCTGATTCCTATGGTCCAAGGGGCACAAACTGGACTTGATATAGTAGCCAGCAAGGAATAGCAGCAGCCACCAGAACCTCAAAAAAGTAAACCCTAGACCCTCCCCACACTGTAGGCCTGGGTGGTACTAGCACCGGCGTCTCCAGCAGACTCTGTGCTGGCTCCTTTTTGGTAGGCTACAGTTAGAGGCCACATGCTAAGGGGACAGTATCCTTGAGAACTGTGTTTCAGAACTTGTTTCTTTTTTCCCTTTTCAAACTCGTTGGAATCTAATGGCAACAAAAACCTTCCCACAAACTCTACAAACGACTACAAAGCACTGTGGTCTATGACTTCCTTTTACTGGTCTTATTGGAAAACAAAGGGCGCATGAAACAAAGGGTGCCAGGCTTCAGTTTATAAAAAAAAAACAGCAGTGAACCTTGATAGCTGTAGTGGTCTGAATGAAAGTGGTCCTCATAGGCTCGTAGTGTAGCACTGTAAGGAGGTGTGGCCTTGCTGGAGGAGGTGTGGCTTTGGTGGAGGAAGTGTGTCACCAGAGGGTGGGCTTTGAGATCTCAGGTGTTCAAACCATGCCCAGTGTCTCTCTCTCTCTGCCTGCTCCCTGTGCATCTCGATACAGAACTCTCAGCTCCTTCTCCAGCACCATGTCTGCCTGCATGCCACCGTGTTTCCTACCATGACAACAATGGACTTAACCCCTGAACTGTAAGCCAGCCTAAATTAAATGTTTTCCTTCATAAGAGTTTCGATAGTCACAGTACCCACTCATAGCAATAGAAACCCTAACTAACCCAGCCTCATAGCAATAGAAACCCTAACTAACCCAGCCGCACAGCCTGTAATCTCAGCACTTGGGAAACTGAGGCTGAAGGAGCTCAGTTTGAGGCAAGACTCACTTTTAGAAAAGATCAGAATAGTTTGGTGGCCTAGAATTTTGATTTATTTTTATTTTAGTGATGTACTACATAAGTTCTCTAGGATCTTACAGCACAGTGACCGGGAACCATGACAGAAAAGCCTCTCTGCAGAAGCTCCCACTGGATGGGGAGGACTGTTTACAGGAGAAGTGTGTCTCGCCATTTTCATATGACTTTATTGAGCCATTTTAGCCCAAAACTCCTCTCTGTGATTGAGCACGCCAGAAATAAGTTTGCTCCGTATCACCTCCATGCCACCCCAGTGCAAGGATAAAAATAATGCAAATGCCCTGGGGACCTTCACCAAATTTTCAATTCCTATTTCTATCAAAACACATTTTCTATTCCTTTGAGAAATGCTAAGGGTCTTGTTAAAATGTGTTTTATCCAGTAGGATTAGCACAAGATGGCACCAGTGATCCCGATGGTAGAATTGTGTGTATACAGCCAAAAATATTCCCTAGGAACTGTTATGGGTCAGAAACAGGTATAAGCAATGTGGAAAATGGAGCAGGGTCTCAGGTCTCAGGGAGCATATGCTGATGGTGAGGGAGGAACTAGACAATAAATAAACACACAAGTCCACTTTGGCAGATCATAAGTGATCTGGAAAAAAAATCAAACAGCCTCAGGTGATTAAAAAAAAAAAGCTGCCTCCATCACATGGTAAGGTAACATGAATAGTGAAAGAAATAGTCAATCGCATTGTTCATAAAATTCTCTAGGCCAGAAAAGGTCCTAAGGCCTCAACCCTACTCAAAGAACAACAGAGTAAAGCTGGGAACAGGAGAAGTGGTCCTGCCCGGGAGAGAGAACACCAGTTCGCTCTGCACTGCCAAATGGTCAACCCTGAAAGCATACATACAAGTAATATTATATGGACTCTGCAGGTCATATTTAGGAACACACACATGCACACAAACGTGTAAACATGCAATAACAGTTGTTGAAAAAAAGAGACCATGAATTTGAAGGAGAATGGGGGGGGATGTATGGGGAGGTTTTGGAGGTGAGAAAGGGAAGGGAGAAATGTTGTAACTAAAGTACAATCTCAAAATAAACAACAACAACAGCAACAAAAAGAAAACCTTCCCTAGGCCACACTCACCGTGTTAAGGTTGGTTAACGCCAAGGACGATATTTTCAATGATGCAGAAATGGGGGCTGGGGGAATTAAGAGTCAGAAGAAGCTGGTGTTTCTTGAAAAACAGGATGTGGAAAAAGGGCATAGGGCAGTACAGAGGCTTCAGGTTGCCATCAAATGTATCAGGGCATGTTTCCTGGGCAGGTTATAGTCTGAACCCCACCTCTCAACTATTTTCAAACTGGTTTGTTGAGACAGTCAAGCCCCAATGTCATGAGGTTCTAACCCCAGCTGGGTCAGTTCCACGGTGACATAATTATTTTCAGGTTTGAGCAGCTGTGAGACCCAGCCCCACAGGAACACATTTCAAAGACTCGGCAGTTGTTCTCCATCGGTCCATTTCTGAAGCAACGAAGAACAACTCTGAACTCTTCTGTGTCCGGTCAATGTGGTTAAGCAAAGTTCACTGAGGACTCCTGCTAGGCAGACCCAGGTTAGAGGTTCTTCATTGGATCCAAAAGAACAATGGGCAGTTTCAGAGCCTTACCTTGAAGAATGGCAACCCTCTGTTCCTCTCCTCTCCTCCAAACCAACCCTCCGATTTCCTTGCATCATCCATTTGTATAGAATCAACCTCAAAAAATAGATTTATTAGTTCTTTGAAAAAGCCATAAAATAGATTTTGATCAGACTTGCCTTTCATTCCTCCCCTAGCTCCTTCCGGAACCATTCCCACTATCCCCCTGACCTCTACTCATGCCCTCTGTTTAATAACCCATCCAGTCCAACTTGTGCTGCCCATATACTCTTGGATATGGTGCCATCCATGGAAGTGCAGTTGACCGACTTGGATTCACACCTTAAGAGTAAACTGAATTTCTCTCCCCAAGAAGCCATCAACTATCCACAGTGCCTCTCTGTTAATGTTAGCTGCCCCCAAAGCCCTTCTTCCTTCATGCTAGACTGTTGACTGGCTTCATCTGGTACCTACCTCTTGCAGGCCACCAAAGCTTGCTGTGATTTCAGGAAGACACTGGTCCTATCACATCGAGAAGATGCTGTTTCACTTTGGACTTCCTGTGACCTCCAGCTCTTACAGTCTTTCCACTGCAGCTTTCTCAGTGTTCCCTTGATCAGGAGGCGGTCTTGACATGTCATTTGCGCCTGAGCCTCTACACATTGACCAGTTTTGAGTTTCTACATTAACCACTGTCCACCGCACAAAGAAACATCTGCACAGAATCAGCTTGAAAGGCAAGTAGAGCTGCCTCACTTAGTTTACATCTTGCTTATCCATCGGCTACTCTTAGTTTGCCTTCACACTCAAAAGGTGCAGTACTTTGTGCTCGCAACGGCCCCCATAAGTGGTAAAATGAAAGGTCCGTAGGGGACAATTGTGAATTGAACAGTTGGTCTGGTTAAATGTGTGGAAGGTAAATGCTACAGCTTCAGTATTGCTCTATCTGTGCATTATTATTATTTATTATTGTTACCATCATCATCATCATCATCACCATCATCATCATCATCATCATCATCATCATCATCATCATCATCATCATCATCATCATTATTATTATTATTATTATTATTATTATTATTATTATTATGCTTCCCATAGCTTTCTTCCAGTGAACGTGTACCCATATTTATCCTTTGTACATCATTCCTAACTCCGGACTTCCTCATTCTCTTTTCTGCTTTACAACTTCCTGCCTTTATTTCCAATCTAATCTACACCCTAATGGGGGTTTCAACTGGTTAATTTGAATTTTTCATTCTAGGGCAGTGTCTTGCATGAGTGATTCCTGCAGCGGCAGCATAGCATGGGAAGTTATAAAGCTGTCCCTTCTCTATTCAGCCTCACGGTCTGTGCCTTTGCAGGCCTCTCAGGTGATAAGGCCATGCTCTAGACACTGAATAGACTACTGTTTGGAATAGGAATGAGGAGGAAGAAATGACTATAACTTCTAGATGTCTACCTGGCTTTTGAAGGGTCTTTTAAGTCTTTTTATAAGGACACGGTTATGAAAATTGCAGGACTGAGTATGAGAGTATGCTACAAAGCAGACCACACAGGAGCTGCTGACTCTCTCACCACCCCTAGGGCTTCATTGATGACAAGGACGACTGGATGTGTGTTCAGAAGCCGTCAGAGCACCTCACCAGAAAGCAAAGGGGAGATTCGAATGGTAGGGCACTGCATACAGTTTATGTTCAGCAGACAGAATAAAAGGTCTCTTAAAACATCCTCCCTTGGGATATTAATGGCCAGCCTCTAATCACACATCATTTATTGAATGTGAAAGGAGGACTGGTGTGGGCAAGGTGGGATGACCTGGTAATTTATTTTACTTCTTGGAGTCGCAGCCCAGTTTCTCTGGGTTCAGTGGGGTCAAAGAGCTTAAAATGTTATCTAGGATAAAGCAAACACATAATTTTTCTCGTGCTTTATGCTTCTATTTTTTTTCTTTAATGATTAATTAAAAGACATCCTTTACAACCCGTGAGATGAAGTTGCACCAGTCCTTGTGGTGATTCATAAAATGAATTCATTATGTCTATAAAATTAAGCTTGCTTAGGAGCCCACCAGCCAGAATTTCCATCTGAGAGAAACATTCTTACCAAATCTTAACCATACCCCAATCTTCCGAGTACAGTAACATCCTCCTGGACTTATATTTTCCATCAAGGCTCAGACTTCTCTGCAAAACCCTTTTAGAGTGATGTGTCTTCTGGCTGGCGGTGTTTGAAAGTCAAGCAAACAAGCCTTTCCAGGGCTAACCCTGAGCTAAGAAAACATTTTCTGCATGACATTTAGGGCCAAATGAGGAACCAAAGTCTTCATTCTTTTACTCAGGACTAGGTTTATGTCTCCACGGGCAATGTGAAATGGAGTGTGGAGAAATGATCTCATGAAATAAATTAGTTTAGACAGTATGCCTGGATTGTTCCTACCCCCACTGTGTGTGTGTGTGTGTGTGTGTGTGTGTGTGTGTGTGTGTGTGTGTGTGTATAAAACAGCAAGGTTAGGAAACAATCCTATCAGATTCTTTTTGTCTTCATTTTGTCTCTTATGGACCAGGTGACCTTAAGCTTGAGACTCCCTAAACTTGTTTCTTCCCTTTTCTGTTATATGACCCTGTAAGACCTGATCAGTCAGGGTGGAGAGGAACAGAGAGGCATGGAAGGACAGAACTCTGTGGTGGTGTATAAAAACCCAACCTTGCTGCCGCTAACTGTCCCTTCTAATATTTGCGTCCAGTTGCGTGCAGACACTTGATAACTTTTCTTGGGCACATGCTGACACACCGCAGCTTTAACCTTTCAATGTCTCCCACCAGGACCTCCAAGCCATACATTTCCCAACAGTGGATCAACCCACTATCTCTATCATGACCTCTACCATAGCAGCCTCCAGAACAAGATATCAGAACTAGGAAATTGAATCTGAGGTTCTCACATGGGAGGCCAGGGCTTGGATCAGGCTGAGCACACTGGGGGATTTTCAGCTGAGTTGACTGGTTGGGTTCATAAAATCTCTTTCATTTTTCACCAGGAGATTCCAAGTTTTATATATTTATTATGCCTCTCATTATGTCACAGCCAGCAGCATATTTTGCTTGTAGCAGCGCCTAACTGGGAATAATTTTTAAAACCACAATGCTTATGAGACTTGGACTGCTGGGGCACCAGCAAGCCAGCTTTGCTTTTTATTAACAGAGTTAAATATTACTTACATTTATACCCTGGTGCGCCCTGCCATTACGGCATTTTTTTTGTTGTTTTCTTTTCCCCCCTACCAACAACGACAGAACATGAGGATAATTCAGCCTGGATTTCTCCACTCCCCACCTCCACCTTGTACCAGTTTCAAGGAACCTAGTGGAAATGTAATTTATGGAACTCCTTTAGTTCATACTGAAAGGCATTGACCATTGAGTGGCAAGAGTAATAACAGTTATTTTCATGGCCAATGTGCCTCAGTGAAATATAGTACACCCTCACCTCCATGCCTTCAAGCCACAGTCCACCCTTAAGAAACTGGTGTCCATGGGTGGTTGTCAATATAGATCAACCTTAGAGGGAAATTATGTTCTCTAAAAAAGTTCTTTGGCCCGTACTATAATACACAAGGAACATGGTGATTACAGATGGGTCTCTGCCTCTTTAAATGTTTCCATTCTTTTCCTACACAGCCTCCTCTGTGAGCTCATCTGGCTCATATTTGACCATAAAAGAATGAGTTTGGGTCACTCACTTTCCATAAAACACAATTTGAGTCTCTCTGTCTTCAGAAGTAAAATGTTTATATACTTCCCTTAGCATTGTTTTTACAGACCTGATGAGACTGTTAACCGAGTTCTTTCTGGTGGGAAAGATTTTTGCCTTCTAGCACAGACAACATAAAAACATACAGGCAGATTGAGAGAGAAGATGGGTGTTAAAAGAAGAAGAGAAGAAAGAAGGGAAGGGCAAGAAGGCAAGATTTATGCTTTCACACTTTGGAATCCATGAGAATGATGGCCTTGGTACAAGAAGTGTTTAAAGTTCCATGAATCACATCCCATCCTAAGCCTCAGGAGGACACCAACAAGTCAGCCAGGCTGGCTCCTGTCTTCAAGTCACTACAGAAATTCATAACCACACACCTTTAAAAAATTTTGGAGCTTGCTGGGCGGTGGTGGCGCATGCCTTTAGTCCCAGCACTTGGGAGGCAGAGGCAGGTGGATTTCTGAGTTCGAGGCCAGCCTGGTCTACAGAGTGAGTTCTAGGACAGCCAGGGCTATACAGAGAAACCCTGTCTCTAAAAACAACAACAAAAAAAAAAATCTTGGAGCTTGAGAGATGGCTTAGCAGTTAGAAACACGTTTCTCTTGAAGAGGACCCAAGTTCGGTTCCCTGATACCCACATAGTAGCCCACAACCATATGTAATTCTAAATATTAGTTCTAAGGGATCTGATAGCCTCTTCTGACCTCCACAAGCATACACACACACACACACACACACACACACACACACATGTGCACACACATGCACATGTGCGTGCTTGCAGAGGACCCAAGATCAAGTCCCAGAACCCATGTCAGGATACTCATAACTACCTAAAATTCCAGTTCCAACATCTTCTGGTCTCTAGGATCATTTCACTCATGCTCAAGAGTACACACACGGGCTGGAGAGATGGCTCAGTGGTTAAGAGCACCGACTGTTCTTCTAGAGGTCCTGAGTTCAATTCCCAGCAACCACAAGGTCACTCATAACTATCTATAATGGGATCTGATGCCCTCTTTTGGTGTTTCTGAAGACAGGTACAGTGTATTATGCTGGAGTGAGTGGCCTGGAGCAAGCGGGGCTGGAGCAAGCAGGGCCAGAGCGAGCAGGCCAGCAGAGGTCCTGAGTTCAATTCCCAGCAGCCACACACATGATGGCTCACGGCCATCTGTACAGCTAGAGTGTACTCACTCATACACATAAAACAAATAAAATAAATCTTTTTAAAAAGCCTCAGGAAATACTGGCACTCACACACACACATCAAATATACACAAATACATTGATAGCAGGATAGATGGATGGATGGATAGATAGATAGATAGATAGATAGATAGATAGATAGATAGATAGATAGATAGATAGATAGAAAAGAACTGGACCGAAAAGAACTAGGTCACTGAACTACTTCCCTCCAGAACTTAACATGATGCCCAGAACATTCTCTAAACTATTTTGGAGTGATAAACGAACAAATTCGGTGTTCCTTGGGTCTGAGCTAAGTAGTTAAGGGCAATCTGGTGATCATGAGCCCCAGTTCAGAAGCTGAATTCAGAAGCCCATCACTCCACCCATGTCTTTGACCTTGAAATTTTCTGTTCCCAGTTCTATATCTGGGGGGAAAAGGGATATTGGGATCTACTTCATAGATGATAAAGATAATTGAGAATAATATTTTCAGGATCACATGTAAGATATAGCAAATGCTATTGAAGTGTCAGTATGCCCACCAGGTAGCAACATTCTAAAAAAAGAAAAAAATCACATCCAAAGCTACTGAATGATAGAGGCAAGGCAGAACTGCCCAGGTCACAACATGAAATGGCATAAAGCCGGCCTAATCATTTGAGGGTTACTGCTATTATACTCTACTTGCAGCCATGTTTTTCATATTTCTTTTTGTTCCAGTATCCATAAGTTAAGCAGAGCCCCATGGGTAGGTGTTTTAGGGAGCCCAAAATAAGAATGATCATTTTTGCATGTACAAGAAACCAGAGCATTTTCCACCATGCCCTTCTAAACATTCTCTTTACCCAAGGCAGGCACAAACACAATCCATCTTTACTAAGAGAATGGAAATCTATTCACTCTAGCTGACAACACGCTTGGCCCAGGCTCAGGTCAATGCCTAGAGCCAAGAGCCTACATATTCAACCATCTGAAAATTAGTCTGTGATGGCATGTAAGAGAATGAACGGTGGGGCTGGGAGATCCTTCATTGCGGCTGCCTCGGATTCTGTCTCCAAAATGTTCCACTCCACCTCTATAAAGTGAGGTGCTCTAATCACAGGGCAGTCCAAAGCACCCTCCACACATGTTCCTTCAAACATAGCATGACCAGATACGCAAGAGGGCGGAGGGTAGTCTTGAGAGCACAGAGGGACCAAATCCCATCCCCATGAATTCTCAGGCCTCTCTCCTCCTGTCCTCCTCAGTGTCCTCCCTTGTCATATGTAGATTTACATATACATTGATGTGTGCACTTTATATATACATTCACATGTACAAATCCACATGATCCTTCTTCTTTCCAGATAGAGAACTCTGCTTTCCCAAGAAGCTTGAGGCCTTTTTAAGTTCATTTAGAGGTTGAGTTTGCTTGCTCATATTTACCACAAGGTAATCAAATAGCTCCTCACAGATTCCAGCAAGGAAAGGAGGCTGTGTTAACCATCAGACTTTGGATCCCAATTCATAGAGTCTAAAAGAGAATATTGTCTCTCCCTACCATGAGGACACCAAGATGGATGGATGGGTGTGCTTTATAATTCACTAGGAATGGCACAGACACAAAGGATTATGGGTATGGAGAATGAAGATCAGACACTGAGTAGGGGGCTGGGGGCTCAGTGTAGAGAGCTGGTCAACATGTACAAGATCCAGGGTCCCATCCTTGCATCAAAAAAGAAAGGAGAATACATTGAATGCATCTGCATTATTATCCATAGTGAATGATGGAAAATGTAGTGGGGGCTGGGAGGGCAGGTTCACAGTTGATTGAGTGCTACCCTATTATGCACAAAATGCTGGGGTCAGATCTCTAGTACCAAATAAAACCTTGCACACTAGTGCATGCCTGTAATCCCAGACCTGGGAAGAGGGGAGCAGCAAGACGGAACATTCAAGGTCGTCATCAGCTTGAGGAGTTCACGACGAGCCTGTCCTACATGAGACCTGTCTCAAGATTTCAACCACAGAGTCCTGTTCAGTGGGTCTCCAAAGATGATCATGTTCCGGGGAGAAGTAAGGGATAGAAAGCCAAAGCTTTTCCCATTGCACCCCAATACTGTGGGCTGCTCGTTAAATTAATTTTAGACTCTAAAAAGGTTAAAATCCAATAGTTTGGTGAAAAGTAATGACATCGCAATAAATATTTATACAAGTATGGTATCACTCTGATAAAAGAATGCTTCAGAAAAGACCTTTATTATTAAGGAAATAATAGCATATACCAGTGTAAGAAAAACACTATTAAAACCTTTAGGGAAGCTCCAGTCAGACACTTTGAGTAAAAACTATGGTGATTTAATGAGAACCATACTGACTTTATAAAAATAGTAACTTAATCATCTCCCACATAAGAAAAAAATTTAACATACTCAAGATTCAGATGTTTTCAAGCACAAAAGCCAATCAATGCTGCACACCGCTGGGACAACTGTGCAGTTTATGGTTTTCACTTTCTTTAAATTTCTGGAGTATGTACTCTTAGTAAGAGAAGTTTTGCAAGGCTTGCCTTCTATGCTTTTCTCTGTTTGGAGAAGAAGAAAAAAAGGCAACCAGAAAAATGAGACACACACACCTTTTGTCTGTCACAATTTATAAGCTTAAATTTATCATTTGACAGCAACCTTAACAGAACTGTATTTTCTTGAAAGAATATTGCAGATTCTCTCAGAATACAGAAACTAGGAACACTTGATAAAAGTACACCATAGACTTCTTTCCTTCCTTATTGTGCTTCTAGTAAACAAGAGTTGAATTGAATAAGAAGGAACACCTATTGAAAAATATATTGTTTTAGGTCCAATGTCATGTACTTTTCTCTACTGAATAAAAGATGTGTCAGGTGTAATGGCACATGACTTTAATCCTGGCACTCATAAGGCAGAGGCAGATAGATCTCTGAGTGAATTCCAGGACAGTCAGGGATATATGGGAAGACCCTAATGATTGATAGATAGACAGACAGACAGACAGACAGACAGACAGACAGATAGATAGATGATGGATAGATGATGACTGGATAAATAGATGATAGATCAATCGATAGATAGATAGATAGATAGATAGATAGATAGATAGATAGATAGATGATAGATAGATGATGACTGGATAGATAGATAGATAGATAGATAGATAGATAGATAGATGATAGATAGATGATGACTGGATAAATAGATAGATAGATAGATAGATAGATAGATAGATAGATAGATAGATGATAGATAGATGATGACTGGATAAATAGATGATAGATCGATAGATAGATAGATAGATAGATAGATAGATAGATAGATAGATAGATAGATAGATGATGGATAGATGATGACTGGATAAATAGATGATAGATTGATCGATCAATAGATAGATAGATTGATTGATTGATTGATTGATAGAATATCAAAAAATGATTATAGTTTTTCCACTTCAGTCCTCAGCCCTTTCTTGCCTGCCTTTAATGTTAATATTTAAGAGTAGTATTTAACTCACAATTTTTTTTTTCAAGACAGGGTTTCTCTGTGTATCCTTGGCTGTCCTGGAACTCACTCTGTAGACCAGGCTGGCCTCAAACTCAGAAATCCTCCTTCCTCTGCCACCCAAGTGCTGAGATTAAAGGCATGCACCACCACTGCCCAGCGACTTAAAATTTTTCAACTATGACAACTTGCCTCAACTTCTAACTTAACTCGCTTTACCCACAGCTCTCATGTGAAATTATGAACATACTGAAATTTTTGCTACATTTTTATCTGTGAAATTGAGAAAACTATGGCACATAGTAGTAATGCCCCTTCAGCATGTCTTAAGCTCACAGGTCTGGGAGAACCTCCTGGCCATGTACCCTGACAACAACAGCAAGGCCAGAGCCATGGCAAGGCCTTGGGCATCTCCTAGTGGAACATCTTCTGTCTTGTATGTAGTCCTGGCTAGCCCACAACTCGCCGTGTAGACCAGGACAGCCTCAGACTTAGAGATACTCTCACCTCTCCCTCCTAAGTGCTGGGATTAAAGTTATGGGCCACTACTCTGGCATAATCTATTTACCCTATGCCATATACATATATATATA
>NW_022196895.1:48883991-48887952 GCF_008632895.1 Mastomys coucha
ATATATATATATATATATATATATACATCCTCCAAACCATATACCCTAACCCTGCTCTCCTTCAATTTCATGGCCTCTTTTTCTCACTAATTGTTATTGCATGCTCATATGCATATACATATATTTCTAAATATAACCTGTTCAGTCCATATAATATTACTTGTATGTGTGTTTTCAAGGCTGACTGCCCCATCTACCTTTAAGGAGAAAAAAGACAACAAAACAAAACAAAATAACACTGAAATTTTCCTCTTATATGATATTACAAAAAGCCAGTCCACAAAGGCAGAGCCCTTCTCATTTCCAGTGCAACATTCTTCACCCAACCCCCCCCCAAAATAGGCAAAAATATCATTTATCACATACACACTATTCTGTGTTTGAAGCACTAGAAAGCATAAACAAAATAACAGCATAAGAACAGAATTGCTTTAAGACTTGTCTTTGAACTGCTTCTTGGGGAAGGCAGGGAGAAGTGTTAGGAATGTCAGTCTTAGCAATCAGCAGGAGGCACACAGGAATGCACTGCAGAATTCGTTGTCAATGTACAAAATGAAAACAACTTTAATATCTATAGAAATAGATCAGTGTTGTAATAGTTATAACTTAAGGTATTAAGTATAGCAGCAATTTCAAGTAATTAAGTTAATTATATATACTACTAAGGAAAATTCCTCCAGACATGTTATTAAGTGGAATAATCATGATTCATAAAGAATATATTAAGCATATTTCCAAGGAGAAATAGTGTATATATCTATATATATATACACATATGTTTTATATATTTATTATATATTATATATTCATGTTTTTATATGTACATACATTCACATATCTCTCTGCTAAGTGTGTATCCTCCCAGATTCTAATATATATATTAGAACTTTATATATAGAGAGATTCTAATATATATTATATATATTCTAATATATTATATGTAATATATTCTAATATATATATTAGAATCTATATATTAGAATCTGGGAGGATACACACTTAGCAAAGAGCAGGGCCATCATCCAAGATAGAGACCTAGATTCTGGGAGATAGTTGAAAAGAATGTTATCCATATTTTTAGAGTTTCAATTTATCCAAAGAATATGTTAATATACTTCTTATATAGTGGAAACTTCGTCTTAAGTATTTTGTTTTGTTTTACTGAGATTTGTGCATTTGTTCTACTATGGATTATGTATATGCAGTGCTCACAGAGGTCAGACCTTCCAGGAACTGGAGTTATAGGTGGTTATGAGCCATCAGAGCTAAGTGCTAGGAACTGAACCGGGGTCACCTACAAGAGCAGCAAAAACTCTTAACCACCGTGCCGTCTTTCCAGCCCCTGTTTTAGGTTTTGTTTTTACGTGTATGAGTGTTTCATCAGCCTACATGCCTGGGCACCATTTGCATGCCTGGTGCTCTTGGCACCCAGAGGACGACACCAGATCCTAGAGTTATAGATGGTTGTGCGTGCCAAATGAGTGCTGAGACTCGAACCCAGGTCCTCTGGAAGAGCAGTCAGTATTCTTAACCACTGAGCCATCTCTGCAGCCCTCAGTCCTGCTTTAAATATTTTCATACTTTAGCCAGGTGTGCTCGAGCATACCCGTAATCCCAATCCTGAGGCCAGCTTGGACTACATAGTACATTTAATGTCAGCCTAGACTACATAGTAAGCTTGAGGGCAGCCTGGGCTACATAATGGGTTGAAGCCTAGCCTGAGCTTGTAGCAAGACCTTGTCCCATGAAAGACAATTAACACCTTTAGTAAAATATCAAAGATTCTGACAACATACTAATAGAATTTTTATATCTTTGACCAAAGGTGGTTAAGAAATAAGAGTGACTACCAAGATGGAAATATTTTATACTTTAGATCATATCAAAATACTACTTCATGACATTGTTCCTAGGCTTCACTTTCACATCATGTCAACTTATTTATTTTTACTAAAAGAACATTTACAAGCTACAATGCCTTTGGCTGCAGAGAGGTGAGAGAACTGTGCGACACTGGAGTGGAATGCCACGAGGCTCCAGCCCATTTCCAGCATTTCCTAAGGGAACACAAGTTGATCAATACATTGCTCTGTAAGAAACAAGAAGTTTTATTTGGTTATTTATGTCTTGGTGAGGATATATTAAAATAAGGCGTTACTGGAGATTTTCTTTTTTTCTTTTTTTTTTTTTTTTTTTTTTTTTTTTTTGGTTTTTCGAGACAGGGTTTCTCTGTGTAGCCCTGGCTGTCCTGGAACTCATTCTGTAGACCAGGCTGGCCTCGAACTCAGAAATCCGCCTACCTCTGCCTCCCAAGTGCTGGGATTAAAGGCGTGCGCCATTACTGCCCAGGCAGCATTACTGGAGATTTTCAGAGATACTTGGTTTCCTTCCTGAGACAATTAATTGCTGCAAGCTCCCCTTTTTCCTGGGCTTTCCAACAAAAATTATTCTGACTCCAAAATCCTGGCGTTAGGGCTAGCTTCTAAATGAAGTACTTGTCCAAATGCTGGTTTTAGACACTTAAATGTCTGAGGTTGTCTTGACTCTGGTGCCAAGAATGCTGTATTTAAATTTCTGAGACAGTCATCTCCACAAATTAACCTGTCCCAGGGGAGAATGATGGAATCAACCCAGGTCAAGCCCTCTGTGACTTAAACTTGTTCTCCCCGGATAATCACATGGAGCCGAACAATTACATGTGTGAGCAGGTGGGGGCAGCCAAAAGTCACTTTGTCTTTAAATGCAAAGGGCATTAGGTAAGTTATGAAGTAAGTTTACCTCCTTGTTGTGTTTGTTTGCATTAGTTCTAAAATAAGCCTGGTTTGCATTCCTGAGCACATGAGGACTGCTTCTCAGAGAAGGTGTTCAAAAGACAGACAGAGATACACACGGTTTGAATAATGACCTACAATGTATCTAATCCACAGAAGGATAATAAAAGACCTTTAGTCAGCTCAATTATCTGTTAGATAAATATAAACTCTAGCCAGGTTTCCTTGGCCACTTAGTACACTTCTGGGGGCCTCGTTCCAGGTCAATGGGTTGAGGCCCCAGGAATACACTCTCATTGTTAGCTCAGGTAAAACATTTTTTACAATCAATGAATCGTTAAGCTCAGTGAAGGTCAGTCACACTGTTAACATTTTTCTTCGGGATGTTCTTAACACAGACCGAGAAAGACAGGCAGGCGAGAATTCCATCTCTACGTGTCAAGGGAAATTACAAGCCCTCAGTATCAAAGCTTCTAGCCATCTCTGCCTTGCCTGCTTTCCTCTGGGTCCTCTCTTTCTGATGCTTCCCTACCACACTGAAATATTTTCCGCAAGGAACCGATCGCGTTTCTGCTCTCCTAGGAAGTGATGTGGACATATTGATTTCTTTAGGGGATGGCCTTTTTCACTTTAATCTTGTTGTTATATTTTTGTGACAGGGTCTCATATGATACAAGCGAGTCTCAAATTTACTAGGTAACCAAACGTAGCCTTCAATTCCTGATCCTCCTGCTCCATCTCACAAATGTGGACCACGACTTTAGAGTAACATGAAAAATGAAAAAGGGCACTATTTGCCAGCCCTGAGCCACCAGGCCCAGCTCCATAACTTGTTTTAAATGTAAAATTATAATAAAACTAAAGACACTAAGAAATCACACTTTCCTTCCAACTTTAACTCCACTAACTTCTAATAACTGACCAAGGCACCAAGTCAAACGGAGTTATCCACAGTAAGAGCTGGATGAGAAGCTAGCAGCCATCTAACTCAAAACCCCCACTTGTAGGTGGGGAGCAGAGAGAACAAAAGATCTGCCAACGGTACCCTAACCTATTAATGCCAAATTTGAGCTAGAATGCTGCCCTGGAGCCAAGCAACAAGAATTCTATGAACCCATGCCATGGGCCAGCCGATCTGGGCCTCCCTCAACCCGCGGGAGAAATGGGGGTCCTAGTCAGGTCGACAAGGC
>NW_022196895.1:48888811-48894366 GCF_008632895.1 Mastomys coucha
GCAAACCCATTATTTATTATGACTAGCCCACTGGAGATGAAGGTTTAGACACAGTTTATAGCCGCTGGGACCACACCCAAAGGAAGTGTGGGAGTAGGGACCAGGTGGCACCTAGTGTCCTGAACACCAGATTTTTTTTTCAAAGCTGAATGTATTTATTTATTTATTTATTTATTTATTTATTTATTTATTCTTTTGCTTACCTTTTATGCTTAGTCATTTTTATTGGATATTTTATTTATTTACATTTCAAATGGTATCCCCTTTCCCGATTTCCACCCCCCAGAAATCCCCTATCCCATCCCGCCTCGTGCTGCTTGAACACCCGGATTTGTGAAGACAAAGACTTCCTCAAGGCATCTCTGTAGGCAGTTTGTGTGGCAGAGGCGGGGTGTGCTATACAGAGTATGCCATTTGAAACAAGCAGTTTTAACAGAAGTTGATAAGCGGTGAGTCAGCCAGAGGGGGTTCCGCACAAACAGGCAGGTTTAACAAAGGCTTTAACTTCGGGCTGTGGTGGCGCACGCCTTTAATCCCAGCACTTGGGAGGCAGAGGCAGGCAGATTTCTGAGTTCGAGGCCAGCCTGGTCTACAGAGTGAGTTCCAGGACAGCCAGGGCTACACAGAGAAACCCTGTCTCAAAAAAATAAATAAATAAATAAATAAATAAAAATAAAAGTTGTATAAGTTCGCTGGGATATCCTGACCTGTAGTTTTCCATGGGATTCTCCATAAAGGAGATCAGAATCTAGTTAAACCTGGAAACCACCTTAGCAAAACTACAAGATGCAGGAACCTCTGCACTGTCTCGCCCTGTCACACCACTGATTTTCAAGAGCAATTAATAAGTAAGTAGGATTAGAATATCTGGCGACTGTGTGTCAAAAGGTAGATAGATAGATAGATAGATAGATAGATAGATAGATAGATAGATAGATAGATAGATAGATAGAAAATCAAATTAGAAAGTAATGTGTCCCTCAGAGAGTAGCACATATTTCACTAGGATCCTACAAACAGTATAAGTCTTTGGGATTTTTGTTTAATCCAATTCTCGGTTCAACCCTTCATACCTTTAACGGAAGCAGTTTCAGGCAGACAGTATTGCGAACTCTCTTTCCCAGCTATGAGTCTTTATATATCTGGATGACCTCTCTTATTTTTCCCACATACTTGAAGAACGTGTGTGAAACTGCAGAGCTATCATTTCTTGGGCTGTTTTTCTGGGCCCCTGAAGAGATCCTGCTGTGTGAAATACTTGAGCTAGAATATGATAATACGACAGGAGAGCGAGAGTGGTGCCAGCAGTAATGTGGTTTCCATTAGCACATGATCCACGTTTATAGTTGAAAACTTTATTAGCAGAGTTACCATCGGACGCGCAGAAACGCTTTCTGTTTGCAAGAAGAGAAAACATTCAAGCAAGGTCAGTTCCACAAACGTGTGATATTTGCAGGGAATGCCAAGGATTAGCTGCTGCAAGAGCCAAGTCAAATATGGCACAATTAGATCTCATTTGGCTTCCAACCTCTCAGGATTCATAAATTCGCGTTTTAGCAGACTCAGGGAGCGAGCTTCGTCGTCATCACTTCTTGTTTCCGTTGGCCCGTCTGCAAGGCTCAACCCTCTCCTGACAGATGCTTTCAGTAAATATCACACAGCCTGGATCTTGATAACCCTTTTTCTCAAGCTGTTTTCTCCTTTTCCTTCATCGATGTTTTTGAACAGAGATCATATTTTGTTTGGTTTGCAAAAGGAAAGGCCAAGAATGTATTTCATCTACATGACCACGTGGAGAAAACAGACATCGAAAGCGGTAATTTTCAAAGAACGGAGCCCTATCCAGCTCTAAAGCCGTAGGCTTGTTTACCAGAAATGAACGTTTATTACTAAGCCTCTGCTGTCCCTACACCAAAGCTCAAAAGGAGGTGAAAAATTTAAGAGAAGGCAATCTGGTGTGCCAAAACTTTACACGTGTAAAGATTTAGGCCACACATTTCTGTTCCAGCATGGCTGGATGCAAGCGACTTGAGACTATGTAACTCATAACCCACATCTCAGGAAGATCCTATGCGACTTCAGACTGTGTAACACATTGCCACACTTCAGAAAGACCCGGGGTTACCAGGCATCCCTTCCCCACGTATTCACGCCTGGCCCACCTACCCATTTTCTTCTCATTGGTTCCCAACTCTGGTACTTCTTGGTATTGAGGGGGTTTTTGACTCTCAAATTGCAACTAACACCATGATAATAACACAGTCTTCAGATGACGAAGGACCCATCCTTTCTTGGTGAAAGGCATATCTGAGCTTTGGTGGCAGGCCTGTCATCTTTCCTTGCTCCTCCTGGCCATCTCATCTGCTCAGTGTTAAGTGGCAGGTCTTATGTCACAGAAAGCCCAGCTGGGCTGGGAACATCACCGGAGCTTTGTAACTGTGTAAGCAGAAGCGACTTGACTGACATTCTCTGTCTTGATTTCCTCCTCAGTTAAATCAAGGTAGTAATCTTTTTTTATTCATGTCTAATATGAGAAGATGTGTGTGTTCGTATGTATGCAACATACAGCTCCTGGTACATAACGGAGTAATGATGTGGTAATAATAACAATAATTTACTTTCTTGTCCCCAGTATCAGGGAGGAAATCCAATACCTTGCATGCTAAGAGAGTGTTCTATTATTAAGTAAGCTACATTACCCCAGTGTGCTGGATAGTTTTTATACCAACTTGATTCAAACTGAAGTCATCTGAGAGGAGGGAGCCTCAACTGAGAAAATGCCTCCATAAGATCAGGCTATTGGCAAGCTAAGCAAGGGAATAAGCAGCACCCCTAATGGCTCCTGCATCAGGTCCTGCCTCCGCGTCCTACCCTATTTGAGTTCCTGTCCTGACTGCCTTCAGCGATGAACTGTGATATGGAAGCGTAAGTAGAATAAAGGCTTTCTTCTCCAAGTTGGTTTTAGTCATGGTGTGTCATCACAGCAATAGAACCCCAAGACACAGCCTTGATAATCCTGAGCTCCAACCTGATCCAGATTTTGCTTCTTCTCTTTTTGTGTGACTTTTGACTGCCTTTGTCAAAGACAGTACTCCAGAAAGCTCTGGAGCCCTCATCTACTCTGCCATCCTCTGGTGGTTGGTCACTACCCACCAAGATCACTCACCCTGTTTATGGTTCCCAGGCCCCTCCTCCAGCCGTCACGGTTCTCTACTCTTAAGTTTAGGGCTGCTGGATCCTATTAGTCACATCTGACCTTCCAGCTCTCTCCGAGAAAAGATACTTTACTCAGGCTGCTGGCCACGCTATGCAGCCAAGGAAGGACTCTTGCCTCTACTTCCCAACTGTTTTGAGATTATAAGTGTGTACCACTATGACAGATTTATGTTGTACTTGGGGATTGAAGAATAAAATAAAGTTGGCCAATTTTTTTTTCAGGAAAATGGATGCAATTATATTTATGAATCATATTAAGTGCATTAAACCAATCTCAGACAAAGACAGTATTTTTTTTTTTTCATTCTTAGGGTCTAGAGTCTACACCGGTACATAAAATCATGTCTATGTATATGACATAAACCCAGAAGCAAGGCTGTTAGAGTCGGGGGTGAAGGGGACTAATGAGAAGGGGGGGCAAGAAAAGGGAGGAGAGTATAGATACGGGGTAAATGTGCTCAATCTACACCATCCACCCTGACCCCCCCAACAAAAGTTTCACATGGGCCTTAAAACAACTCTGAAAAACAATGGAAAGTGGTGGTTAGCGCCTGTAATTGCCTAGGAGATGTTTCAGACACACCTATGAAAGATCATTTACATTATTTACCTCCGGAAACACCTGTGAAAGATCAGCTCGATTAAGCTAGTTGAGGTGGGGAGACTCACCATTAAGAAGGGTGGTGCCAGGCTACAGAGATGGTTCAGCAGTGAAGAGCACCGACTGCTCTTCCAGAGGTCCTGAGTTCAATTCCCAGACAGTGGCCCACAACCATCTGTCATGGAGTCTGGTTCCCTCTTCTGGTGTATCTGAAGAGAGCAATGGTGGTGTACTCATATGCATAAAATAAATAAATAAATCTTAAAAAAAAAAAAAAGAAGGGTGTTGCCATTCCCTGGGTTTAGGTAATAGGCTACATAAAGAGGAAATAACTAGCTAACCAAAGCATTCATTATCTTCTGCCTTGTTACAGTAGTAGATACGATGTGACCAGGTGCCTCAAGTGCTTGGCTGTGATGGAATATATATATATATATATATATATATATATATATATATATATATATCCATCCTTATCGGCACACCAATGGTTATTCAAATTCAAAAGATCAGCCGGGTGGTGGTGGTGCACGCCTTTAATCCCAGCACTTGGGAGGCAGAGGCAGGCAATTTCTGAGTTTGAGGCCAGCCTGGTCTACAGAGTGAGTTCCAGGACAGCCAAGGCTACACAGAGAAACCCTGTCTTGAAAACAAAACAAAACAAAAAGATCAACCCTGAAAACATGTACATAAAGTAACTTTGTGCTGGCCAGTTTTATGTCAACCTGACACAAGCTAGAGTCATTTGGGAAGAGGTAAGCTCATCTGAGCCATATCTTGCTCCCTAGCATAGTGACCAGTGATGGTGCATTTTCCTGGTTGATGATTGATGTAAAAGGACTCTGGTGGTTTGATTGTGCTTGGCTCAGACAATGTCACTATTAAGAGATGTGGCCTTGTTGGAGTATGTCACTGTGGGCATGGGCTTTAAGATCCTCATCCTGACTGCCTGGAAGCCAGTCTTCTCCTGTCTGCCTTTGGAAGAAGATGTAGAACTCTCAGCTCCTCCTGCACCATGCATGCCTGGACGCTGCCATGCTCCCACCTAGATGATACTGGACTGAACCTCTGAACCCATAAGCCAACCCCAATTAAATGTTGTCCTTATAAGACTTGCCTTGGTCAAGGTGTCTGTTCACAGAAGTAAAATCTTACCTAAGACAAAGACCTAACACACTGTGGATGGGTCCTTTCCTGAGCTGGGTGCTATAATAAGAAAGGCTAAGCAAGCCATAAGAAGTAAGCTAGTAAGCAGCTCTACTCCATGGCCTCTTCATCAGCTCCTACCTCTACGCTGCTGCCTTCAGTTCCTGTTCTGACTGCCCTGGATAATGGACTATAAATTATAAGCTGAAATATAAACCCTTTCCTCCCCAAATTGTATTTGGTCAATATTTTATCACAGCACTAGAAACCCTAACATATATAATATAATCTAAATATCATACAGATTGAGCAGATTGTATTTATATATTTAGGAATATATATGTATAGATATATACTAGATGCATAGATATATACACATAGATATAACAACAATTAAGGGACAAAACAAGCTATAAATTTAAAAGAGAGCCAGATGGGTATCTGGGAGGATTTGGAGAGAGGAAAGGGAGGGGAAAATGGGGTGATTATGTTATAATGTTGAAATATTTTTTACCTACTTTAACTGAAAAAAAAACTTCCTTCCTTATATTTGTAAAGGTCAAAGATAACCTTCAAGAGTTCTTTTTTTTTT
>NW_022196895.1:48894462-48896182 GCF_008632895.1 Mastomys coucha
AACTCACTCTGTAGACCAGGCTAGCCTCAAACTCAGAAATCCCCCTGCCTCTGCCTCCCAAGTGCTGGGATTATTGGCGTGCGCCACCACTGCCTAGCAAGTTCTTTTACCATGAGGTCTCTAGGGATCAAATTTTGGTCTTCAGGCTTGGCAGCAAAGCCCCTTTACCACCATCCACTCCACCCACCCCCCTTTTGTTGATTTGGGGTATTTCAACTCAGAGGAGACAAAACTAAGAGAAGACTGGAGTCTGAAGAATAGGGATCGCATGGAGTGTGGAAAGAAACAAGCTCAGAGAGCATCGTGGACATTGGGACTAGAAATCCAGAGTGCCACAAATGTCACAGTGGCTGTTAGTAAAGAGAAGCCATCACCATAGCTCCAGCAGGTAGTCATAGCACGGCAGCGAATACCTCTCTAATGCTCCAAACCTTATGTGCCACGGAGAGGAAAGGAAGGGCAGCCCCAGACAGACAGACAGACAGACAGACACCATCTGCTTCTTCCTCCAACCTGGATAGAGAATACTCAGTACATCTCTGTTAAATCAAGACCTTTATTCGCATTTAACATTAATACAAAGTGCAATATGAATATGTAGTATAAATATTACATTTAAATATTTACATCATTTACTTCAATGTCAAATTGAGATGGCACAGACCCATCCCACCACCATCCCCCACACCTCGACTAGGTCATAGACAAACAATAGCAGCTGTGGATATAAAGGAGAAATACTACCAGAGCAAAGGTAACAAACAGCCAACACAAGACAGCTAGAAACTAATTGGTCTGCAAAGTTCAGCAAAAATTTTAAGTAGTTTGAGCCACTAGAGGGAGTATGTCCAGGTTCAAACGAAATCGGATAAAACTTACATTCGAATGTTTAATTAACAGCCATAAAGCTTCTGCCCAGGTATAATTCTTTCTCTTTTCAAAATATAAATAATTCAAAAAGACAGAGTCTCTGAAAACTATGTAGCACTAAATCGTTTCTCATGACACAAAGCCAAAATCAAACACTGATTTGTAAAAGGCATTGTGAACTTTTATTTTAAAAGAGAAAAATTTGTTATGACTGTGTATATATATATGTGTGTATGTGTGTGTGTGTATGTATATATATATATATATACATACTTATATATATATACTATATATATACTTTATATATATATGTATATATGTATGTATATATATATGTATATATATATATATATATATATACTTTGTATGTATGTATGATATATGTATGACTGTAGGTACCATGGTGTTCATGTAAAGTCAGAGGCCAATTTTAAGAGTCAATTTCCCCTTCTACCATGAGTTCCAGGGAGCTCAGGTAACAACAAATGGTTTGATACACTGAGCCATTTTGCCAATTTCTGAGAACTAAAAAGCTAGGAAGACCTTGAATTTCTGATTCACCTGCCTCTATCTCATGAGTGCTAGGATTGTAAACATATATCAACACATCTGGATTAGGTAGGAATGAAAACTGAATCCAGGGTTTCGTGCATGTTAGACAAGCACTGTACCAACTGAGCTGCACCCCTACCACAAAGACCCACATTTTTTTAAAGACTGAATTTAGTAAAGTGTTGTGTCGTGATGTGACAGAGGTGGGCAGCCCTCTTTGAGTTTCTGGATAGTCTAACCTTCATCGAGAGATCCAGGCCAGCCAAAGCTACACAGTGAGACCCTATCTCAAAAAAAA
>NW_022196895.1:48896200-48911953 GCF_008632895.1 Mastomys coucha
AAAAAAAAAAAAAAAAATCAGCATCATGGTGCACACCTTTAATCCCAGCATTCGGGAAGAAGAGGCAGGTGGGTCTCTGGGAGTTCCAGGCCAGTTCAACTATGTAGAAAGTTATAGGCCAATCAGAACTGCATAGACCCTGTCTAAAAAAAAAAAAATGGCATGAAGAACTAAAAGTCTTAGCCAGGCATGGTGGCACCCACCTTCAACCCCAGCACTCCAGAGGAAGAGACAGGAGGATCACTATGAGTTCAAGGCCAGGGCTACACAGAAAAACCCTGTCTCAAAAGATAGAGAGGGAGAAAGAAAGAGAGAGAGAAAACTTTCTAAATGCCTAACACAGGAAACTATTTAAATATAAAATGTCTGTGCAAATAACAGTATTATATATAACCATCAAAAGTTATTGTGCTCAATATTAGTAACATAGAAAATGTATTCAGTATAAATCTGAATAGAATATGTATTAATTATAAAGTCCAAGGATATATTCAGTGATAAATAACTGACCTTATACATGTGTAAGGTCATGGCTCCAATCTCCCATCACCACAAAATTAGTTAATAAACTATTCATGTTAACATATATGTGATTGTTTCTGTGCGCATGTGTGCGTATATAGAGAGAGGAAAGAGAAAAAAATTTTACAACAGAATTCCCATGTCATTTCATTTTATAGTTTTTATTTTCTGTGTGTTTGTGATCCAGCTACTTAAATGTCCTCTTTGTTTGTTTGTTTGTTTGTTTTTATGGTACTAACATGGGTGACTACCTGCTGATTACGTCTTATTAACCTTACTGAGATCATAAACAGCTTCCCCATCAGGACCTAGAAATTGATACCAGCAGTCAGTCACTAATAAGAGCTCCAGGCTGGGTTGCTGCCAGATAGAGAGTGGAGTTCCTGCTGTCACGAAAAAATAAGGCCTAAGGAGAGTCTATTCATCAATAGTCCTGGTCTACGTGGTTTCTTCATGGCAGATCAATGTAGAGCCAGGTAGAAGGGCGAATGCTGTTATTCCAGCACTTGGAACTTGAAGTTGCAAGCTTGAAAGTTCAAGCTTAGGGACTGGAGAGATGGCTCAGTGGTTAAGAGCACGGACTGCTCTTCCAGATGGTCCTGAGTTCAAATCCCAGCAACCACATAGTGGGTCACAACCATCTGCAATGAGATCAGATGCCCTCTTCTGGTGTGTCTGAAGACAGCTACAGTGCACTTACAAAATAAATAAATCTTTCAAAAAATAAAATAAAATAAAAAAGAGAATCCAAGCTTATCTTAGACTACATTAAAAAGTTCAAGACCAGTACTAGAGAAGATGGCTTAGTCATTAAAATAAACACTTAAATTGTTTTCTTTGGTTGAATGGGTTGGGTTGGGTGATCTCGCTGATGCAATCCAAGTGATTAGAACAATACCTAGCAAATAGCAACTGCCTCAGTGATGATAGGGAGCCTCCCCTCACGGCCGTGGGCATTTGTTCCTAATCTACAGCAAGTCCATGCTCCGCGAAGGAGTTTCTCCTGGTGTAGAAACACCCTTGTAGACACTGCCGGCTCAGTGTGCTGGCAGAGGCCTGTAATCCCACAAGCAGGGAGACTGCGGGTGGCTGGGTTTGTTTAAGTTTCTTGCTAAGAAACATCTAATTATTACAGTAGCATTAGTTGGCAATCAATTGTATTTATAGTTCAGTTAAAAAAAATACATGGGCCATATACCTGTAGATATGTTTCTGGACTCTAGTCTACCTTATTAATCTATGACTTGAGCATTTTTTAAGCATTTGTCTAAATGTGTTAGCTTTTAGAAATGCATTAACTACACACATAACAATAGGTTTCACCATGACCTTTTCGTATATGTATGTGATATATTTCTTAATAGTTTTGAGATAGGGTCTCTCTGTATCACTCTAGGTGTTCTAGGACTTGCTTTATAAACTAGGCTGGCCTTAACCTCCTGCCTTTTTCTCCAGAGTGCTGAGTTTAAAGCCCTGTGCTACCACACCCTGCTATATGTTAATCAGCATTTAATCTTTCTTGCCACTATTACCTTCTATTATCTGTTTCCCACGATTTTTGTTTGTTTGTTTTGTTTGTTTTTGTTTTTTTGAGACAGGGTTTCTCTGAGTATCCCTGGCTGTCCTGGAACTCACTCTGTAGACCAGGCTGGCCTCGAACTCAGAAATCCATCTGCCTCTGCCTCTGCCTCTGCCTCCCAAGTGCTGGGATTAAAGGCATGCGCCACCATCGCTTGCCCGGCTCTGTTTCCCACTCCTGTTGATCCCCTTCCTCTCTTCCCATCTAGCCCCTCATCTCCTTTCATATCTCGGTTTTTCCGTTCTTTTTAGAAGGCCAATTGAATATCATACAGGTGCATGCATGAGGTCTTATTTCTAGATACACATACACCTTACCAGTGGCTACACCACTGAAAATAATATCCCTTCTTTGGCAACCATTAGCTATCAATAGATCCTCAAGAAATGGTGAGGTCTCTTGAGCCTTCCCCTTATGTGATGGTCCAATTCTTGCACAGGTAACTAAGGATGCTGTTGTTGTAAGGCATTATCGCAGAAGACCGCTCAGACCCGGGGCTTAAGTCAGTAGAAAGTCTTTATTAGCTGGCCAGCAACTATACCGAGTGTTCAGGATCCCAATTAACCCCAAGTCTTTCTCGGAGTCAGATTTTAAGCATAAAAATCGTGTTCTGGGTTGACATACTTTAGTTAACAAGAACAGTTAGCCAGAACTACAGAATCCAAAAAGCAAGGTTAGTACATTTAGAGACTTTCCCAGAACTATGGACCCGATGGATTAGGGCCTTGTTTTTATTTTGGAAAGTGGTGCTGTCTGCACGCTGAGTTTTATGGCCCGAGTGGTACCTTCATCACGGAGTGAGTTGTGCTAAGGTCCGGGGGCCTACTAATGTCTGGGATCCTGTTACAGTTGTGAGTTCAGGAGTGTCACAGCCATGTCAGGCCCACAAGACAGTCCCCACCCCTCCTACTCTCCTTCTTCTGGCTCCTACATTTTTTTTCTATTCCCTTCTCCATCATGTTTGGAGGGACTGATCTGGAAGTCCCATTTAGAGCAGAACACCTAGAAAGTCACATATTCTCACAATTTTTTACCAGTTATGAGTCTCTGCAGTTACTGCTTCCCACAGCAAAAATACGCCATCATCACTAATGTATGGAGTTATCTAACAGAGTCATTTAGAAGGTAAATTGACGGGCATGTCATGTCTGTACAAAACCACAAGGCTGTCTGACTTCCTTAGCTGCAGGCTTTTTCTGGGTTTGTAGTACCACAGGATGATGTCATTTGGCCACCTTCATTTTTGAGCAAGCATAAGGCATTAGACATATGTGGTGGTCTGAATATGCTTGGCCCAGAGAGTGGCACTATTAGGAGGTATGACCTTATTGGAGTAGGTGTGGCCTTGTTGGAGGAAGTGTGTCACGGTGGGGTGGGCTTTGAGACCCTCTTCTAGCTGCCTGAAAAACAGTCTGCTTCTGACTTCCTTTAGATGAAGATGTAGAACTCTCTCCTCCTCTAATACTACACCTGCCTGAACCTCAGAACCTGTAAGCCAGCCTCCAATTAAACGTTGTTCTTTATGAGTTGCCTTGGTCATGGTGTCTCTTCACAGCAATGGAAGCCCTAACTAAGACAACATATTAACCTAATTATAGATCCAGGACAAGTGAAAATGGCCACACGTAGACCATACAAGCATAAGTGTATGTCTTCTATTTGCCAGGGTTACTGGTCATTCGTTGGATCAGCCTAGACAAAAGAGTAGTTCCATAAGTGAGAGGAAAAGAAATACTGGCTGGTATGTGAGCAGTGAATGGCATCTACCAAAGCTAACTTCTGTCAATGCATTCTGTCCATCTTCTCTTTCAGTTGCCAAATAGATTCTTTTTTTTTTTTAACTTATTTAATTTTTGGTTCTTTGAGACAGGGTTTCTCTGTGTAGCCTTGGCTGTCCTGGAACTCATTCTGTAGACCAGGCTGGCCTCGAACTCAGAAATCCACCTGCCTCTGCCTCCCAAGTGCTGGGATTAAAGGTATGCACCACCACCACCCGGCTGCTAAATAGATTTTTAAATAGATGATTCATCAATGATTTCTGCCTCTACTAGGTAAGGAAGCAGTCAAATTCTTAATTATTTGACTTTATTATTTATTGATTAATTTTTAATCAATTAATAATTATTACTGATGAGTATCATTTAAGAAGGAACTTAAAGATTTATTTCTGCTCACTTAAAACTATGTTTTAGCTAGAGATGTAGCTCATATAGCAGGGGTCTTGCCTAGCATGCATAAAGCCCTGGGTTCACACACATGCACACACACATGCACACACACACACACACACACACACACACACACCAAGGAGAGTGACATGCTCCTATAATCTCAGCACAAAGGATATTCTGTCAGTTCTGTTCTTCCAGAGAATCCTGACTAATAAACTAGGCTAATCTATAAGCCACACTCCTTCTGCCTCAGCTTGCCAAGACCTGAGATTACAGGTCTATGTTACTATACCTAGCATGAATGTCCTAATTTTGGATGACCTAGTATCTCTTCATAATTAAATTCATGTTATACACTTTGGGCAGAGATACTATGATATGCCTCCGGCACCTCTTATCCGAAGGACATGGTGTCAGCATCCTCGTGTCTTTTATCTTCTGTTTCTTGGTTAAGGTCAGGTCTCCCCATGATGATAATTCTTCACTATAACTCTTGAGGAGATTTGTGAAGCTCAGCAAATATTCTGTTTCATCAAACCTCACCAATAAAATTTAAATAGCCATTAATGATTTTTATGCTAGCTACTTAGTAAGATGTTTCTCAAATGATTTTTTTTAGATTGCTTATATTTTTAGTGCTATTACTTTAATTACCTTTCATATATTTGGCAGCATGCTCACAAATAGAATAAACCTGTACTCTACCAAACTGAAAAACATAAAAGAAATTGATAATTTTCTTGATAGTCATCAATTACCAAAGTTAAATCAAGGTCAGATGAACAATTTAAATAGACCTATAACTCCTAGTGCTATAAAACCAGACATTAAAATTCTTGAAACAAAAACAGGGTCTATAGAAGAATTTTAATCTAGGAACATAGCTACTTTGGCAAGGGATCACATCCAAAGACCTAGGTCTCTGAGATCTAGTTAGACAACAGAAATACCCTTAGTACACACCTTTAATCCCTCTAGCTGGAATATAGACATAACCTTATTAGACACCATTAATCCCTCTGGCTGGAAAACAGACACACCTTTAATACACACCTTTAATACCAAGTGGTAAATTCTAATTGAGGGCTAGATGAAGTGACTAATTAAAGAAAGACTTCACAGAATGAGTCAGAGATAGGATTCACCCAATATTTAGGGGACAGGCTGGAAAGAGAAGCTACTTAAGAGCAGTGAAGGGGGAGAGTGGAAGGGAGTTCAGTTAAGATCAGTGCAGATCAGTGGAATGCAGTTGAATTCAGTTCAGAGTGTACAGTTCCATTCAGTTCCATTCTGTTCCAGCAGTCAGTACAGTTTCAGTTTATGAGGTCCAGAGGCAGTTCATTCAAAAGCTGAGAGAAACCATCTTGCATCAGTCAGCTTGGAAAAGAGAATGATCCAGAAAAGCTGAGTTGAGCCTGCCAACCAGAGTTTAGAAAGAGCTACAAAAAGTGAGTTTATTTAGTAGTACACTCCTGAGATGAGTTATGGTTCACAAATAAAAGTTACTTTTCAGGGGCCAGGTGAATTCTTTGTATAGTTCTTTTTGTTTCTATTTGGTTGATTTCAGCCCTGAGTTTGACTGTTTCATGCTGTCTACTCCTCTTGGGTGTATTTGCTTCTTTTTGTTCTAGAGCTTTCAGGTGTGCTGTCAAGTTGTTAGTGGATGCTCTCTCCAGTTTCCTTCTGGAGGCCCTTAGAGCTATGAGTTTTCCTCTTACCACTGCTTCCATTGTGTCCCATAAGTTTTGGTATGATGTGTCTTCATGTTCATTAAATTCTAAAAAGTCTTTAATTTCTTTTTTCATTTCTTCCTTGACCAAGTTATCATTGAGTAGAGCATTGTTCACCTTCCATGTGTATGTGGGCTTCCTGTTGTTTTTGTTGGAATTTAACACCAGCCTTAGTCTGTGGTGATCTGATAGGGTGCATGGGATTACTTCAATTTTCTGTTGAGGCTTGTTTTGTAACGGCTTATATGGTCAGTTTTGGGGAAGGTACCATGAGGTGCTGAGAAGAATGTACATTCTTTTGCTTTAGGATGAAATGTTCTATAAATATCTGTTAGATCCATTTAGTTCATAACTTCTGTTAGTTTCACTGTGTCTCTCTTTAGTTTCTGTTTCCATGATCTGTCCATTGCTGAGAGTGGGGTGTTGAAGTCTCCCACTACTATTGTGCAGGGTGCGATGTGTACTTTGAGCTTTAGTAAAGTTTCTTTTATGAATGTGGGTGCCCTTGCATTTGAAGTATAGATGTTCAGAATTGAGAGTTCATCTTGGTAGATTTTTCCTTTGAACAGAATGAAGTGTCCTTCCTTATCCTTTTTGATAACTTTTAGTTGAAAGTTGATTTTATTTAATATCAGAATGGCTACTCCAGCTTGTTTCTTGGGATCATTTGCTTGGAAAATTGTTTTTCAACCTTTTAATCTGAGGTACTGTCTGCCTTTGCCACTGAGGTGGGTTTCCTCTATGCAGCAAAATGCTGGGTCCTGTTTATGTATCCAGTCTGTTAGTCTATGTCTTTTTTAGAGAATTGAGTCCATTGATGTTAAGAGATATTAAGGAAAAGTGATTGTTACTTCCTGTTATTTTTGTTGTTAGAGGTGGAATTGTGTTTGTATGGCTATCTTCTTTTCAGTTTGCTGAAAGATTACTTTCTTGTTTTTCTAGGGTGTAGTTTCTTTCCTTGTGTTGGTGTTTTCCCTCTATTATCCTTTGTAGGGCTGGATTTGTGGAAAGATATTGTGTGAATTTGGTTTTGTCATGGAATATCTTGTTTTCTCCGTCTATAATGATTAAGAGTTTTGCTGGGTATAGTAGCCTAGGCTGGCATTTGTGTTCTTTTAGAGTCTGTATGACATCTGCTAGGGATCTTCTAGCTTTCATAGTCTCAGGTGAGAAGTCTGGTGTAATTCTGGTAGGTCTGCCTTTATATGTTAGTTGGCCTTTTTACCTTACTGCTTTTAATTATCCTTTCTTTGTTTAGTGTATTTGATATTTTGATTATTATATGATGGGAGGAATTTCCTTTTTGTTTCAGTCTATTTGAAGTTCTATAGGCCTCTTGTATTGTTCATGGACATCTCTTTCTTTAGGTTAGGGACGTTTTCTTCTATAATTTTGTTGAAGATATTTACTGGCCCTTTAAGTTGAGAATCTTTGCTCTCTATTATACCTATTATCCTTAGGTTTGGTCTTCTCATTGTGTCCTGGATTTCCTGGACATTTTGGGTTAGGAGCTTTTTTGCATTTTGCATTTTCTTTGACTGTTGTGTCAGTGTTTCCTATAGTATCTTCTGACCTTGAGATTCTCTCTTCTCTCTTGTATTCTATTAGTGATGCTTGCATCTATGACTCCTGATCTCTTTCCTAGGTTTTCTAATTCCAGGATTGTCTCCCTTTGTGATTTCTTTATTGTTTCTATTTCCCTTTTTAGATCTTGGATGGTTTTGTTCATTTCCTTCACCTTTTTGATTGGTTTTCCTCTAATTCTTTAAGGGATTTCTGTGTTACCTCTTTAAGGGCTTCTACATGTTTACCTGTGTTGCCCTGTATTTCTTTAAGGAGTTATTTATGTCCTTCTTAAAGTCCTCTACCATCGTTATGAGAAGTAATTTTAGATCCAAATCTTGTTGTTCAGATGTGATGGTATATTCAGGACTTGCTATGGCGAGAGAATTGGGTTCTGATGATGCCAAGTAACCTTGGTTTCTGTTTATGTTCTTATGCTTACCTCCAGCCATCTGATTATCTCTAGTGCTACCTGCCCTTGCTATATCTGACTGGAGCCTGTCCTTCCTGTGATTCTGGTTGTGTTAGAACTCCTCAGGGTCCAGCTGTCTCTGTGATCCAATGACTCTGGGATCCTGGGATCCTAGGCATGTTAGAGCGCCTGGAAGTGGAGCTTCCCCTGGGTGTTGTGGGACTGGTTGTGGAGTTTGCGCCCAAAGTTTGCTCAGGGCACCTGCTCAGACTGGAAGAAACCAGAGCCACTAGTCGGGTAAAGTTCCTGAGTCTTTGGATCCTGCTGGTCCCAGTTACTCCTGCTGGGTAGTGTTGGAACAGATGTTGTGTACTCCTCATCTCTGATCCTATGATCCTGGGTGTGTTAGAGCACCTGGGTGTTGTGGGACTGGCTATAGAGTTAGCACCCTTCTCAAATGATTTTATATTTGTCAAGTTATAACATTTATTAGTTAAACAACTTGCTTTAAGAGTCTACTCTCCCCAGTTATTAGTTAGTTAGTTAGTTAGCTAGCTAGTTAATTAGCTATTTTCGAGACAGGGTTTCTTTATATAGCCTTGGCTGTCCTGGAACTCATTTTGTAGACCAGGCTGGCCTTGAACTCAGAGATCCACCTGTCTCTGCCTCCAGAATGCTGATAATAAAGGCATACCCCACCACACCAGGCTTTTAAAAGTTTTTTCTGTTTTTGTTTTTTTTATTTGTTTATTTGTTCGTTTGATGTTTATTTGCTTATATCAAGATGAGGGTATGATTAATTTTTGGAGACAAGATCTCTCATGCAGCCCAGGCTGACCTTGACTTGCCTATGTCCAAGGATGAATACCTGATCCTCCAGCTTCTGCCTCCGAAGTATTATAATTACAGGTATGTGCTAATGTCGCTGTTTTCTACAGAGGTGGGGTTGGAACCTAGGGCTTCCTGTGTGGTCGACACTCCACCAGCTGAACCACATTCCCAACTCATGACTATTCATTTTATCTCGTAGGTTAAAATTAACTGCTTAATTTTTTTCTACTCTTTTGTATAAGAACACACACCTTTTGAGACACAGTGCAGTGTACACTACCAGGCTATCCTTCTCAGCCTCTCTTTTCCCAAGAATACATGTGTATACCATCATCCTAGACTTCCACATCCCTTTGACATGACTCAAGATCCCAGTCCCCCTTACTTCCTAGAATTGCAAGATAGTTCAAATTCATCTGTGACTTTTCTTGCCCATGCTGCAGTGTCAGGGTAATAAATGTCCTCTGTTTGTTCATACTGGGAAAGAGCTAAGTGGAACACTTCTGAACTCTATGGTCAGGAGGGGCTATCCTCTATTTTAAGCATTTTTCTTAAAAAAAAAATAAAAAGTGAAGATGATTGTCAGAAAGTAAGTTATCTAGATTTCTTTTAAAAAAGTGAAGTTTGATGGAATCATTTTTAAACTTTGACTGACTCAAACTTGGTTGTAATCTCTTCAGATAACTTCTGGACTCCTTGTTATTACAGCTCCACATACATCAAGAAATATGGTTTCCCCCAAGACCAAAGGACTTCCTCTACTGTTTCAGCAAAATAACAAGTTATGTAACTTTGGTAAGGGGTGCGACATAAGCCTATAAGCTCACTCTTCCCTTCCCTTTTCTTGCTTTCTTTTTTTTTTTTTTTCAAAGACTTACTTACATGTGAGTACACTGTTTCAATCTTCAGAACCAGAAGAGGGCATCAGAACCCATTACAGATGGTTGTGAGCCACCATGTAGTTGCTGGGAATTGAACTTAGGACCTTTGGAAGAGCAGTCAGTGCTCATAACCACTGAGCCATCTCTCCAGCCTGTTTTCTTGCCTTTTCTTTTCCATAAGAGAAAGAAGTCAGCACTTTTAGAAGACATTGCTTTACTTGAAAGCTACATTGAGTGTAAGTAGAATGATCTGAATACTCAAAGGGTTGGAAAAAAACAGTTTATAGCAGTTCTTTCTTCCTTCCTTTTTTCCTTTCTTTTTATTTCTTTTATTTTATGAGTGTTTTACATATGTATGTATATCATATGAATATGATATACATATTCATGCGTTGTGCCCAGAAGAGGGCATTGGATCCGCCAAACTGAAGTTACCAATGGTTGTGAACCACCATATGGGAGCTGGGAATTGAACCCAGGTCCTCTGCAAGAAAAAAAAGTCTATTAGCCACCAAATCATCTCACCAACCTCCAAAAGCCATTTCTTTAAGAGATTATTTTCAACATCTGGGAAATTCCAAAGGGCTAGCTCCATCTCTGGTCTGATGACTCAAGAAATAAAATATTTCAGACTCACTAAGGAAGATAAGAAGCCAATATTTTATGTTGTTATAGGTCACAGGCATCAGAGTCTGCAGAGAACTGCTCCTCTCAGCAGACTGACAGCTCTTTTCAGTATCCATTTTCTCTCTCCAAATCAACAGAGCCCTCACATTTCAGCTGGATACACAGCCACCAGAGTAAAGATACACTTTCCAAGTTTCATGAAACATAGATGCAACAGTGTGGTCAAGTTTTGGTCAATGGCTACGAATAATAATGATATAATTCTCCAGATACATTCTTGAATTAATGTCAGTGTCATGGACATTCTTACAAGAGCCAGAGAGGCCATCTTAGCCAGAACCAAGCAGTCAGATGCTAACTAGGTCACATACTAACTAGGTCACATGCTAAAGGCAGGGAGACAGAGGCACTTGACCCTTGACACTATGGAGCTGCCGTTTTTTTAGATAAGGTCAGTCAACCTCAAAATCTAAAAAGTTGGTTTGTTTTTTTCCTGAGCCATTGTAATCTGCAGATCTTTGTTAGGTGGAAAGCCGGTAGCTCTTATTTTCCTTTAAGAAAACTTAGTTAAACTGTGACCTGCTGTAGTGGGGAAGGCAAGCCATAAACTGTCAAAGCCTGTGAGCAAAGAAAACAAGTTGGAAAAACAAGTTCTGTGGGGTGCTTCTTGACACCTGATGCAAAGCCTCGGAGAAGAGATGAAGCTGGAGATAATTTCCATAAGAGAGACAAGTTTGTGCTTTTAAAAACACTCTATCTTGCTTGAAAGCTACATTGGATGTAAGTATAGTGACCTGGATACACAAAGGATTGGGGGGGGGGGTGGGAATCTCCTATACAAACACTGAAACAAGAAGACGTTCACATGCTGTAACTCTTGGGAAAATGAGAATGTAGCCCCTAAGCTACCTCTGTTAAAGAAATGTCTGAAAGACGAAGGGAAGCAATCCGATCTGAATATCAGACTAGAGCTGTCGTCTGCCCTCCCAACCTGTTACTTCTATTTTTAAGATTAATTTTCTTATTGATGGATGTGTATGTGTGTGTGGAGGGTGGAGGGCTGCTTGTGGGGGTCAGAATAGAACATTGGACTCGCCTGACATAGGAGTCCCAAGCAGTTGTGAGCCACATGATGTGGGGGCTGGGGGGATCTGAACTCTTTTTTTTTTTTTTTTTTTTCTTTTTTTGGTTTTTCGAGACAGGGTTTCTCTGTATAGCTCTGGCTGTCCTAGAACTCACTCTGTAGACCAGGCTGGCCTCGAACTCAGAAATCTGCCTGCCTCTGCCTCCCAAGTGCTGGGATTAAAGGCGTGCGCTGCCGCCGCCGCCGCCGCCGCCGCCGCCGCCGCCGCTGCCGCTGCCACCACCACCACCACCTGTTGGGATCTGAGCCTAGCCGTCTCTTCAGCCCCACCTATTACTTCCAGATCATCTCAAGACAGAGAAAACCTGAAAAGCATTTTATGGTTTGACTCTGAAATGCCCCCCAACAAGCTCATTTGTTTGAACTCTTGGTCCCAACTTGGCTACATTGTTTGGGAGAGAGGCTCTGGGGACTATGACCTAGCTCTGTGAAAGACTCATAGGTTATGGCCTCGCTCTATTTCCAGCCTGGGCTCTCAGCTTCCTGGATAGCTGCCAAGATGTAAGCAGGCCTCACACACCTGCCTCTGTAGCCATGAACAGTGCTATGCCTTCCTTAGAACTAAAATAAATCCTTCTTTCAAGTTGCCAATGTCAGCCAGTAAACAGCACAAGGCAAATGGACAGATGGTGGAGGTCGCTGTACCAAAGGTCCAATCTAGTGTTAGTGGCCATGTGAACGTGAAGCTGATTCGAAGTGGGTAAATCAGAAACCAAACTTGGGAGGGTGTGGGGATAGGTCACTTTCAAGGAAGTCAACCCTCTCCTGAGTTCCATCAGGAAATACTCAAAACCTGTATAATCTGAGAGCTATTTAACAAAGGAATTACCTGTAGATATTGGAAAGAAACAGACTGTAGCGTGAGTGAGTAAGAAGACAACCTCCCAAGCAAGAACAGTGGAATGACTCTCTTCTTAAAGTTCCTGGGGAGAAAAGAGGGAATCTCCTGAAGCTAGAAGAAGATAAAAGCTGCCCGGGGTGGGGGTAGCCTGTGCTAGTAGGACAGCAGTATCCTAGGATTGTCCCTGCCACGAGCAACTTCTCTTCTTTCCCTTCCATTGGGTCTCATCATTGGTTGATTCCAGTTGAAAACCAGAGGACAAAGGAGCACTTAAGCTAAACACCAAGACAGGCCCAGCTCCCAGAGAAGAGGATGAAAAGCTGGAGAAACTGGTGACCGAGAGGAGCAGCGTCCTAAACATCTCCACACCTGCCAAATGGGCTGCAGAGCTAGACACCCTCCAAGAACAGCTTATTCACTGAAGATCATAGTGGAGTTCCCCTCTAAAGCAATGCGAGATACTGCCCAGCAGAAGCCAGGAAGGAGTGGAAAGCGCTCCCGGGGAAGGAGGCCTGGCAGTCTCTGCTCCTCTGGACCAGGGACTGCCTCTCTCATTTCCAAATAAGAGTCCTGACTGTGCTTATTAGATTGTGGGAAAGAGATAAGTCGCCTTTCAACTCCTAGGCTGCTGGGTCACAAGGAACCCTATGCAGACATGAGAGGATTACACATCACCCAGGGATGCAGGACCTTTCTTGGAGATGCCATGATTAGATAGGACAAGTTATCTCCTTTTGGATAATAAGGGAAATAAATACACTTCATTTATGAGATAAAGCCTGTGCACAGATATTTAGGTGTTTAAAAGAGCAGATTGTGGCAGAGGTAGTTAATTGTCCTCCGATATCTGCTTTCTCCATCTTCCTTCAGAGATAGGGTCCCCATATTATAACCGAGTCCATGGCCTTGGTCTGCAGGCAGTTATGGCTGACTGACCAAAATCTGTCAAGAGCATATGAACAGAAGTGATATTGAAATGTATTCGTATGTCATTAAAGAAACAAAGTTGGCCTCTGCTTTCTTCAAGTCATTCTTGCTGCTGGTTAATCTGGAATGTTAGGCAGTCATGGCAGCAGCCGTCTTGGACTGTGAATTAAAGCCACATGTACAAACTGTAATGAGGAAGTCTATGGACTGGGTCCCAGCACGAGGAAAGCACTCCGGTGTCTCTGAACTGCTTCTTTAAGATTTTTATTTTATTTATTTTATGTGTATGAGTACACTGTAGCTGTACAGATGGCCGTGAGCCATCATGTGTGTGGCTGCTGGGAATTGAACTCAGGACCTCTGCGGCTTGCTCTGGCCCGGCTCACTCTGAGCCTAATTCACTGTAGCTGTCTTCAGACGCACCAGAAGGGGGCGTCTGATCTCATTACAGGTGGTTGTGAGCCACCATGTGGTTGCTGGGGATCCGAACTCAGGACCTTTGGAAGAGCAGTCAGTGCTCTTACCCACTGAGCCATCTCGTCAGCCCTCTGAACTGCTTCTTAGATGGAGTACCAGCTGTGCTTCTTGTTGACAGTGATCAAATATCTGAGAGAAGAGAGTCTGAGGTAGGAAGGCTTCATAGAGCTCACAGCATCTGAGGTTCCAGTCTACAACAGTGTTTGACTCTCTTGTTCTTAGGCCCACAGTGGTCCACACATGTGGCTTAGGTGACAGAGTAGCAGGTACTGAGAACTGGGTATAACCTTCAAAGTCATACTTCTGGTGACACACTTGCTCAGGCTAGACCTTCCCTCCTTAAAAGTTTCACCAAAAACAGCACTACTGGCTGGAGCCCAAGCCATGAGTCTACAGAGAACAGTTCATACTCAGATCAAAACAGGTGATATTTGAGAAGAATTAAAGGCCTTGTTGTGGTAAGCTTGGTTCCATGGCCAATAAAAGGAGCGGCCTAAGGCTCTGCTGTAGGCCTGACCCTTCTCTCACGGGCATGCCCAGAACAACCTCTACACGCAGAAGCTTTCCGAAGAGGTTACAAGACTCCTGTGCATTTACAATAACACAAGGACCCTAGACATTTCCCCATTACAAGAGCATATGAAAACTGCCTGATAGTCCCTCCAGGCACCAGTCTCTCTCCATCCTCAAGCTGAGGCAGACCTCTGTACAAACCAATAGCCAAACCAGGAAACAGTGTGGCCTGAAATCAAGAAGACTTAGGCAAGGCCAAGCATAGTGGTACACACCTTTAATCCCAGCACTCGGGAGTCAGAGGCTGGCAAGATCTCTGTGAGTTCAAGGCCAGCCTGGTCCACATAGTGAGTTCTAGGACAGCCTGGTCCACATAGTGAGTTCTAGGACAGCCAGGCTATAGAGAGACACCCTGTCTTAAAAAAAAAAAAAAAATTAAAACAAATACATAAAACCAATCAGACAAAAAGAATTATTTATGTAAGCCAGGCACAGTGGTACTTGTTGGTTGTCCAGCTACCCAAGAGACTGAAACAGAAGGGTGCTTTAGCCCACAACTCGAAAGACCTTGTCAAACATAAAACATGAAGAAGAAAGAGAGGGAGAGGGAAAGAGAGAAAGAGGGAGAAAGAGAGAGAAAGAGAGAGAGAGAGAGAGAGAGAAGGAGAGGGAGAGGGGGAGGGAGAGAGAGAGAGAGAGAGAAAGAGAGAGAGAGAGAGAGAGAGAGAGAAAAGAGAAAAAAAGTAACTTAAGCAAACTTCAAGTTTCCCCCTTTGTCTGAAGGACCAAAGAATAATCTGTTTGTTTCCTTTTGTTTTGTTTTCTGACTTAAGAATGTTAGAAGCAGATGAGGGAAATATATTTGGAAATAAAGAAGCACTTCATGAGACTGGAGATTACGTACAGTGTGAGGCCTGAAGTAAAGGAAGGTCCTTAAGGTGACTAAAACCAGGGGGAGAAGAAAAGGCAGGTGGGGCTGGCAACAAGACAGCATCCTGGTGGCAACCCGTTCAGAGAGTTGAGCCAACTATGTGACTGAATACAGATCTAGTGAGGGAGAAGGACAGTGACATCCTCAGACCAGTCCCAAGGAGTCACCGAATCTGCACAGAGACGGAATGACCCCTGAGATGCAGCAGAGGCTCCTTGCCCATTTTCTGCTCCGGGGTCCAGAGGAGACACTTCCGGACAATAAACCCAGTTCAGATTGATAGCTCTGTCAGAGGGGAACATTCCTGTGTGTTCTCCTTGGAAAGCAATTTATAGAAATGAAACGGGAATAAAAAAAAAACATTAAGCGATAGTCACCTAGGTGCCTGTTCTAACAATGCAGTTTTTATTTACGTTAGGTATCAGAAGCAAGATGGCTGCCCATGGTTCACAAACAGAACTAAGTGGCCATTCAAAGCATTGTTAAGTATCTTTGCCTTCTTAGTTCATTAATGGCTCTTTGCCCGATTGGCAAAGATCATTTCTCATTCTAAAGAAATACTCTTATCACCAGTTTCCTGCCCATGCAATCACAAACAAACAAA
>NW_022196895.1:48912155-48922975 GCF_008632895.1 Mastomys coucha
AAAAAAAAAAAAAAAAGAATGTTCTAAGTAAATATTCTATATGGATTTCTTAAAAATAATTTTTCTTCCCAATAGATGTTTATTAATTTTGGGATCCAATATGCTTTTCTATATATGTAGCTACTGGAATCTTGCCATAGCAAACCTAAGTGATATGATACTAATTCTCAAAATGATAACCAGGAATTGAGTCAGACAGTCTAGTTTTGCTCAATGGCCTTGTTCGAGTTGCTCATTAAACTCCCTGTTCTTGCTAGGGACATAGTTCAGTGGCAGAATGCTTTTCTACCCCCTCCATTCTATTCCCTTTAAATCGGAGTAAAACAACCTTTTTTTTTTCCTAGTTAGGAAATACAACTGAAAGAATGTGTCCGGAACTATAACATGCTTTATCAGGAACAGGGAAATTCTGGGCTTTTGATCTAGGTGAAACTGCCTAAGGTCAATCCAGGCGGCAGACAGTCACCTGCATAAGGCCGAGAGAGGCAAAGCCCTAGACTATCTAATCTACTCTGTTCTTCACTGACGAGGGGCCTGAATGCAGAGACAGAAAGAACAACTGAAGTCACCTGATTCCAGGACTCCGGCTCTTGAGTCTCTTTCCTCTGCTAGCTGTAAACCAGTGGTCTGGGGAGGCCCTTCCAGGCGTTTCTGAATAATGATCCTCCATGAAGATGAAAGGAAAGGAAGAAAGACAAGATCAACTCTTCCCTTATGTGTTCAGTGGTATTACTGCCCATCTTCCTCCCAAAATGCTCTAGTTAAGGTTTTATCACTTGGAAAACTGTGTACTGATACATGGAGAATCACTCAACTCCAAAAGAAGTGAAGCACACCAACACAGAAAGAAGGGACAGATGTATTTAGACATAAAAGAGAATTCCCGAGTGTCACTTACAATATGGTCCCAGTTTTTCATTTAATCTTGGTTATCATCATTGCCGGTGGTTCTATGCCTGGTGCACCTGTGCCAGGGACACATGCGGAGGTCAGAGGACAGATGTCAGGAGTCAGTTCTCTGCCTCTACCTTAGGTTTGAGCTCAAGTCATCAAGTTCACTCAACAAGCACTGTCACCACTGAGCCATCTCACCAGCTCCCTGAACCTACAAACATGATCAATGTGAAAGGACACTCTCTGGACCATTCGCAGTGGCTTCCCCACCCCCACCCCCTTTATAGAAATGGTACCTCTTTTGTTTTAATTCTGTATTGTTCAAATTCTCAGACTTTGATCATTTTGGGGTGGAGAGATCCAGCATCTCAGGGGTGAGGATCTTCACCAGCCTGGGAATCCCCAGCTTGTGATGACTGTAAGTGCCGGAGTCCAAGTGTTCTCTACTGAGGAACTCTGACCTTTATCGGATATTTACAGAGACTCTTGGCACCCACCCATTGGTGTACTCCCACCTGCTCCGAGGGTCCATGGGCACCTGAGACTGGTCTTCAGACAAGCACTGTGACTGTTAGTCGTACTCTATGCGCATCCCTTATTTTGATAAACTGAAGATTACCCCTACGTTATGAATAAAGATGGAGATTTAAAGAGGGTCCCAAATTCTCTGCCACTTGGAGTGGTCCCAAGGAGAAATGTTCCCCCGTAGACACTGTTGGCCTATGAAAACTTGGTACCAGTTGGTGCAGCAGTCTGGGAAAGTTTAGGAGGTGGGACCTTGTTGTAGGTCACTGCGGAGGTGGGGATTTGACAAAGCCTCGCCCTATTTCCATGTTACTCTCTCTGCTTCGAGCTGTCAGCAGAGGTTGTGAGCCCTTAGTGTCTCCTCCCTGCCACGTTCTCTGCTGCTTGCTGCCCGCCATACTTTCCCAGCTGTGATGAACTCCTAGCTTGCTGGAACTGAAAGCCCAAATAAGTTCCTTTTCTATGAGTTGTCTGGCTCATAGTCTTTTATCACCACAATAGAAGAGTGACTAATAAAACTCTTTTTTCCCCCTGAGGGTTAGAGCTGGATGGCCCGTCCCTGTGGTCTAGATGGGCTGCAAGATGGCTTTGACCAGTTGAATACTGTGGAATAACACTGTGTCCATCTCTAAGCCCATCCTGAAAAGATGGGAGTGAGTGCAACTTTTATTTTCCTGCTGTAATTGTCTTCTTTGCTTATTGCCTCTGCCTGCTAATTTTGGCCTAGTCCTGGAACTTTCTGGCCTGGGTACAATCTAATCTAGACCTGGAATTTTTTTCAGCCTCGGAGACTTACTATTGAATAAGCTCATTCTTTCTTGTTCTTTCTCAACTCTGGCTGGCTGGTCAACTCAGCTGTGCTGGCTCAAAACTCATCTCCAAGCTGACTGATTCAATCTGGCTTCTCTCTTGGCCTCTCCTGTATTGCTCTGCTTGGCCTCATACTAACTTTGGCAATATGCTCTAATCTTTTGGCTCCTTCTCATTCTCTGTACAACTCTCCTGGTAAAACTGCCTCCTTCTCCCCTTTCTCTCTGTGCAGTTTTCTTAAGTCCCCTTTCTCTCTCTTCTTATAAGAGATGAGCATATCCTATTCTGTCAAAACTTTGTCTGATTCATCACTTTGTCACTCAGTTAGATGTCACTTTCAAACATGACTGCTTCCTTCTACAAACTAACTTTACCTTCATTGAAACTGCCCGCAGTTTCACGAACAGGGTTCACCTCAGCCAGGAGGGAATAAAGGACCTGAAATAAAGGGTTTGAAATGCAAAGAGAAGCCAAGTTGGGTCCCAATCAAGGCTCCACTTTACTGAGAATAAACCAGGGTTTTTATAGTCACAGGAGAAACTGAAAACAAGTCTCTAGATTACACTACAAAGAAAGTTCAGGTGCCAAAGTCCCCAGGTTCAGAAGATCTGCAGGAGGCTTCTTCAAAGACAGTCAACAGAGAGCATCTGTCTTAGCTCCCAGATGTTAGCACCCAAACAGAGGCTGCCAGGAGTCCTATGGATGACTGAAGTGAAGAGGGGATGTAACACTTCATCATTTGGGATTAAAAGTATATACTAAGTTCATGTCTATATTCCAGACAGAGGGATTAAAGATGTGTGCTAAGGACTGAGCCACACCACAACAAGAAACAGGTGTTTTTCAGTAAATAACACAATGGCTGGATTCAGTGTGATCAAATATCCTGCAACAGATGGGTTTCCTTAACTCCTAGCCTTCCTGTTGCGAGGAAGCCATTGTAGTCCCATTGAACCACTGACTCATTCCCACAAAAAGTGATCACTACCTGCCAGCTTCATGAGTAATCTGTCACCAGATGGATGCCCCACACTGCCCAGCTCTCCCCGTAGTGAGAGTCTTGTGGTAGTTTGAAAGAAAATGGCTCCTATAAGCCCAGGCCAAGTGACACAATTAGGAAGGGTAGCATTGTTGGAGTAGGTAGGTGTTACTTTATTGGAGGGAATTGATCACTGGGGAAGGGCTTTGAGGTCTCAGATGCTCATGCCATGCCCAGTGTGACTAGCAGTCACTTCCTGCAGCCTGTGGATCTCGATGTAGAACTCTCAGCTATTTCTCCAGCACCATCTCTGCATGCATCCTGCCATGCTTCCTGCCACAGTGAACCTCTGGACTATAAGCAGCCCCAAGTAAATGTTTTCCTTTATAAGAGTTGCCTTGGTCATGGTATCTTTTTGCAACAGTAAAACCCTCCCTACGACACCCAGTGTATGCTGTGTCAGATAAGTGTAAACCCTTACATTATGTGGCAAAGAGAAAGTTGCAGGTGAAACTAAAGTTACCAGTTAGCCAACAAAGCAGGAGGATTATCAGAAGTTTTTCAGGTGGGCTCAAGCCAAGAGTCCTTAAAATTGGGGGAAAAAGGAACAAACAGTTTTTAGTAGTTAGTGACTTGACCAGCCCTGAGCCACACAGAATACAGACTCTTTTTTTTTTTTCTTTTTTTCTTTTTGGTTTTTCGAGAGAGGGTTTCTCTGTGTAGCCCTGGCTGTCCTGAGCTCACTTTGTAGACCAGGCTGGCCTCAAACTCAGAAATCTACCTGCCTCTGCCTCCCAAGTGCTGGGATTAAAGGCATGCGCCACCACCGCCCAGCCAGAATGCAGACTCTTAATGCTAGAAGGAAAACAACAACAACAAACAAAACAAAACAAAGAAACAGCTTCTCCTCTTCATTCTTAGAAACATATTCAGCCCTGCTCACGCCTTGATTTTCCCTCATAACCGTGTTGGATTTTTAACCTACAGAAGTCCAAGGTAATAAATGTGTGCTGTTTTAAGCACACAGCAAAAAACTAATGCAGCACTCTTCCCAAAGTGTGAGTTTATAAGTAAAATAAATTAGCATTTAAAAATAGTGTAAGCTGTAAAAAGAATAAAAAAGTGTAAAGGTGGCACACACCTTTAATCCCAGCACTTGAGAGGAGAGGCAGGCAGATTTCTGTGAGTTCAAGGCTGGCCTGGTCTACATGGCAAGCTCCAGGCCAGTAAAGAATACATAGAAACACCCTGTCACAAAACAAACAAACAAACACTAAAAACTATGTGAATAACTAAAACAAACCATTTATATTTCACAGTAATTAAATAATCTCTTCCTGTGAACCAAAGCCTCAGTTTCCAGCCCCATAGGACAGTTGCAATATGCAAATTCTAGTGCTTCCACTGTCTAGAACTTAGTCCTAGGAATTCGATGGATATGATCTCTCTAATTGCCACATTCTACATCCTCCCTTCCTTGAAGCCTCCAAGGGTATCCTTGCATGGAACCCAGTGTGGCCCGTTCTCATTCTCTATAATGACCTGAAATCCATGCCTCCTTTCACTATGGAGTTCTTACCACACACTACATAGGGTCAACCCAGTAACATGCAAGCACAATGCTTTTCAGAGTGATGACTTCTTTAAAAAGTTTGCAGTACAAGCCAGGCAGCGGCGGCGCACGCCTTTAATCCCAGCACTTGGGAGGCAGAGGCAGGCGGATTTCTGAGTTCGAGGCCAGCCTGGTCTACAGAATGAGTTCCAGGACAGCCAGGGCTACACAGAGAAACCCTGTCTCAAAAAAAAAAAAAAAGTTTGCAGTACAAGGAGGCTGGAAAGATGGCTCGGTGATAAAGAGCACTTGTTGTCCTTGCAGAGGACCTGGGTTTAGTTCCTAGTAACTACATGGTGGCTCATGACCACCTCTGACTCCAGCTCCAGAGGATCTTCTAACCTCTGCAGGCACCAGGCACACATGTGGTGCAGACACACATGTGAGCAAAACACTCAGACATCTATAAATAAAATAATAAGTTAAGAGTAAAGAGGCAAACAACAACTCTAGTCAGCTCATGGATGTTTTTATGAATTTCTAGGCCTCTTGTTTTAACCCGTTTGAAGGTGCTTTATAGATTTAATTTTCTGTTTAAGTACCCCCTTTCCACTGGAACAATAAATGCCCTTTAAGATTCATGACAGTGAAAACAGTTATCTTGGAGATAATTATATTTTGCAATTACAGTTTACAACACAGCTATTTCAATCAGTTGGAATAATGTTCTCCACTCTCTGTCGGTCACTGTTCTACAACACAGGAAGACTTCACCTTTGCAGAAGAGGATGAGATCCCGGGGACTTTCAGGCTACACTTTCACTGAAATGTCACACATAAAGTGACAATTGGAAAAGGAGATAATTTTTTCTCATTCCTCATCTCCCAATGTTTTAAAGATTAGGTGACGATGACACAAAGAAAGCCAGTTTCCATCGCTTCTCAGCCGTTGGTTAAAATCAAGTGAAGTGGGTTCCATCCGGGCAGACTCAGATCCTGGAACAACTGTCTCTAGCCTAGCGCAGAGTCACGGTAAACTGTAGGATGTCATAAACCACTAGCTTCCCATTCACATCCCTATGGTGCTCCCAGATGATGGTGAGCCATAAGAGGCAGAATAGGAACTGCGGTGTGCATCCACTACAGCTGTTAGCTGTTAGAGAGGTAAGCATAGCTCCTGCGTGTTTATAAAAACAATGCTGCTCACATATAAGGCAAGCATGAATGTTTCCTACTGTAAACTAAGACTGTCCACAGATTACAACTTTACTAAATAAAAACAATTTTTTTTTGTTTTTGTTTTGTTTTGTTTTTTTGTTTTTCGAGAGACAGGGTTTCTCTGTGTAGCCCTGGCTGTCCTGGAACTCACCCTGTAGACCCGACCCGGTTGGCCTCGAACTCAGAAATCCACCTGCCTCTGCCTCCCAAGAGCTGGGATTAAAGGCATGCACCACCACCGACCGGTCTAAAAGCAATTTCCTATTTGACTTTTGTAAACAAGGAGAACTGATATGGTGCTCACCAAAAATCAAACAGAAATGTTGGGCATGGTGGTTCACACTAGTAATCCCAGCACTCTGGAGGCAGAGATCTCTGTGAGTTTGGGGCTAGTCTGGTTATAGAGAGAGTTCCAGGACAGCCTGGACTACAAAGAAAGACGAGGGGTAGAGATTGGGAGAGAAAGAGAGAGAGAATAGAAAGGAAAAAAGAGGAGGAGAGAGGAGGAGAGAGGAGGAGAGAGGAGGGGAGGGGAGAGTAGAAGAGAGAAGAAGAGTACATACTGCTTCTGCAGAAGATCCAAGAAGTTTCCAGGTCCCACATCCAACAGCTCACAAAGACCTGTAACTCCAGTTCCAGGGAAGTCAGATGCCGCTGGCTTGCACTTACATGTGAGGGAACACACACACATGCCCACACACACACACACTTAAAAGTAACAAAAATAGTAGGGCTCCCAGTGGAGGGATAAGGACAGAAACCCAGCCACAAAATCTTCAACTCAAAATGTGCCCTGCCTATAAGACGTGCAGGGACAGACAGAGCAGAGTCTGAGGGAATGGCCAACCAATGACTGCCCCAAATTGAAACCTATCCCATGGGCAAGAAACAATCTCTGATACTATTAATGATACTCTGTTAGGCTGGCAGACAGGAACCTAGCAGAACTGTCCTCTGAGAGGCTCCACGCAGCAGCCAATGGAAAGAAATGCAGAGACCCATAGCCAAGGATTAGATGAAGTTTAGGGGGTCTTACGGAAGAGTTGAGAGGAGGACTGAAGGGGCTAAAGAGGACAGGGACTCTACAGGAAGACCAACTGAGTCAACCTGCCAGAGACTGAATCACCAACCGAAGAGCAAGCACAGACTGGACCTAGGCTCCCTGTATATACGTAGCAGATGAGCAGCTTGGTCTTCATGCAGGTCCCCCAACAACTAGAGCAGGGACTGTCCCTGAGCCTGTGGCCTGCCTGCCTGTGGATCCTGCACCCCTAAATTGACAGCCTTGTCTAGCCTAAGTGGGAAAGGATGTATCTAATCCTGTAGCAACTAGATAGGAGTGGGGGTGCTGGGGATTGTGTTAGTGGTGGTGGGGTGACACCCAGAGGGGCTTTTCCTTCTCAAAAGAGAAGAGGAAAATGGAATGGGGGGAGGACTTGTATGAGGGGATGCTGCAAGGAGAGGAAGAGCTGATATTGGGTTATAAAGTGAATAAATTAAAATTTAAATAGTAATAATAATAATAGTAATAATAATGAGCTAGTTTGATGGTTGTGGTGGCACACACCCTTAATCCCACACTCAGAAGGCAAGGTAGGCAGTTCTCTGTGAGTTCGAGGCCAGTCTAGCCTACATAATGAGTTCCAGAACATCCAGTGCTATATAGTGAGATCCTACTTAAAATAATAATTATAATAACAATAGTAATAATAATAAATATACTTCTCTACTGTGCATGTCCCTTCCCATAACGCATCAGATTTTAATCATCTGCCCACACAATTGTGCATAGGCATAAGATGGTAAACAGGGGATTCCCTCTAAAAAGTTACTGCAGTGCACAGTGCCCTGCTGCCCACTTACCCACAACTCCTGCAGGCCAGATTGGTCTTTCTCTTCCTTCACAACTCGATATGTTGAACATACACCAGAATAGAACCTGTCTAAATTTGATTGTCACTAGGAGCAAGGAAACTCATTTCATTGTTTGGAGATGTGAATACATGCATCCTGATGCAAGTGGGAAGGTCATAGGCTTTGTGGTTGATAGCACATTGTTTGGTGACAGGTATGTGTGTGCATAGCATGCCCTGGTGAAGAAGGTAGGCTTCCTGATGCATTGTTACAAGGAAGAGAGATGTATAACTTAGAACCAAATGGGGATCCCAGGATACTAAACTCTCTCCAACGCTTGCCCTACCTCACAGGCTTGCCAAAACTCATGATTCTGCCTCCGCCTCCCAAATGCTAGAATTACAATCACAAACCAGGATTACCAACTATCGATCTTACAGAACACTGGCTATTCTCACTCTTCTGTATTTTTCTTTGTTAGCTAATTTGTTTGTTTTGTTTTGTTTTACATTTGTTCTTGTTTGTCTGTTTTACAGGGTCTTTTTTGTTTTGTTTTGTTTGAGACAGGGTTTCTCTGTGTATTCCTGGCTGTCCTGGAACTCACTCCGTAGACCAGGCTGGACGCGAACTCAGAAATCCGCCTGCCTCTGCCTCCCAAGTGCTTGACAGGGTCTCTTAATGCAAACCTGGCTGTCCTAGAACTCACTATGTAAAACAGCCTGGCCTCAAACTCACTGTGATCCTCCCACCTCTGCCTAATTTTGGGATCCACCATGCCAAGAACTCTTCTGCACTTTCAACCCTAATAGAGTCACTCTTATAGGAATAGAACTTTGCTTAGGAAGCATTTAAAGGATGGTTCAGCAGATAAAGATATTTGTCAGCAAGGCCGATGAGCTGAGCTAAATCCCCAAGCCCACACTGTGGAAGTAGAGAAACAATTCCCACAATCTATCCTCTGGCTTTCTCGCACATGCCCTGGTATGCCACACAGTCATACACATGCTCACAAACACAAATAAGTAAATATGAAGGGGGAGGAGGAGGAGGGGAAGAAGGAGGAGGAGGAGGAGGAGAAGGAGGAGGGGGAGGAGGAGGAGGAGGAGGAGGGGGAAGAGGGTGCTGAAGAGATGGCTCAGTAGTTAAGAGCAATGACTGCTCTTTCAGAGGCTCTGAGTTCAATCCCTGCAACCACATGGTGGCTCACAACCATCTATAATGGGATCTGATGACCTCTTCATGTGTCTGAAGACAGCTATAGTGTATACATATACATAAAGTAAATAAATAATTCTTTAAAAAAAAGAAGAAGGAAGAAGAAGGGGAGGAGGAAGAGGAAAATGAAAAAGAAGAGAAAGAAGAAGCAGAAGAAAGCATTTAATAAGTGGAGACTGACCTTAATTGACTGGAGGACAAAATTTTAAGTAAGATAAGGATGGAGAGAGCTGGTGCACAGTGAAAGATGACATAAGGTCACATACTTCCAATAATGAGTATTTAAAATGTGAGAACTTCTTTCTCCAATCAGCATGTTTTCACAAAATGTTGAGATAAAATTTTAATGCACATAAAAGCTTTCCCACAGGAAATCATTGGAAACTGTTTAAGACAAATCTCTGGCATTAACTATTTCTGGTCCTCAGAAATAAAATGTTTTTATAGGCTCTGGGGTAGCTGATGGATTTGCAGAGAGAGAGAAATCCATCTTCATAACCAGATCTAGTTAGGGAAATAATTTCTAGAAGTACAGACAATTGTTGTCTATATTTTAACCATGCTTTTAGATGACCTTACAGTCCTGAGAACTGCACTATTTTACTGCCCAGAGGGGACTGCATACAATCATGCTGAAGTGATTATACAGGAACAATCTAGGCTGTAATGTTTGCGGTTCTGCAAAGCAATTAGCCCAGGAGACTATTTAAAGCTGAATGGGAAAGAAAGCACTGCGGACATATTAGATTTGTCCATTTAGTAAAGTTGGCAGCCACCAACAACTGCAGCCCAGCTGAGTACCACCCCTCAGGCACCATTGGCTGCAAAAGCAAGAAGATGCATCTTGGGAAAACATTGTAGGCTGGGCGGTTAATGGCACTTCCTAGAGACCCTTGCACCCCACCTCCATATGGTTATAATAAATTTTTCTTCTCAGTTGAAGACAGTGATTTTTAAATTCATTTGGTCGGGTCAATGAAGAGGTTGTATAAACAATATAAAAATGAAATGTTTAGCTTACTTTTTAACTTTTAAGCTCTTTTCAATACCAAATCATTAGTTGTATGTTTTTTCCTACATTTGTCAGTAGGAAACTTAGAAACAAGACATTTATTGTGCTTTTTCTGTACAAGTGACATCTCTGTAGGTAATGAGGGATCCATTCTTTATAGAGCAATACTAAATTAATAAATGAAGAAGAAATTAGCTGCAACTCCCAATAAAATGTCTGCCAGTGGAAAATAATGGCTGTTAGTACTTCATTGGGTAAAATGAGGGGCTGGAGACATTGCTCAGTGTTTAAGAGCACTGCCTGCTCTTCCATTAACTCAAGTTTTGTTCTGTTGGGTCTTTGAGGCAGGGTTTCTCTAGGTAGCCCTAGCTGTCCTGAACTCGCTTTGTAGACCAGGTGGGACTTGAACTCACATAGATCTCCCTGCTTCTGCTTCCAAAGTGCTAGGATCAAAGGTCTGCACTACCATGCTTGGCTTGGACTCAAGTTTGATTCCTAGCACTCAGTATGGTGGATAACAGCTATCTGTAACTCCAAAGCCTGAGGATCCAGTGCCTTCCTCTGACCTCTTTAGGCAACAAGTGATACACAGACACACATAGAGGCAATCATATATATATATGATCAATCTTAAAACAAAACCATTGGGTAAAGGTTCACGGATCCTTTATATTTTTTAACTCTTTACTGATTCTTTGTGAATTTCACATTAACCATCTCTCCCTCTTTTTTTTTTTTTTTTTTTTTTTTTTTTTTTTTTT
>NW_022196895.1:48923017-48925942 GCF_008632895.1 Mastomys coucha
TAGACCAGGCTGGCCTTGAACTCAGAAATCGGCCTGCCTCTGCCTCCCAAGTGCTGGGATTAAAGGCCTGCGCCACCACTGCCCGGCTTCTCCCCATCTCTTAACATCTACTCTTCACCCTTGCAACCTCCCCCAACCAAAATAAAAATTTATTTATTTTAATTTAATTTCTTAAAAAAAATCTCACCATGGAAGCTGTAGCATGTCTTTATTTGCAAATGTTCATTGCAGTGAGTCAGTGGTCTGCTTCCCGGCTCCTGCTACACTATCAGTGCTGGATCCTCCCCAGGACTCCTCTTGGATATCCTGTTGTTGCGCTTTTGGATCTGCAGGACCAGCCCCTTCAGGAACTCCAACAGTTCATGGATGAGTTAGATGTTTGGGGTGGGCCAACTCAGAGCCCCTGATCTGGGCCTAGGTAGGAGATGAGCTGATCAGCCAGCCAGCTCTCCTGAACCTGTCCTACTGGGGCCAGATCTCCCAGACTGCCTGGGCTACTTCACCTAATGCCCCAGCATGCAAGGGGCAGGCAGGGTCAGCTCTCCTGTTCCCATGCCCTCGGGCTGGCTTATCCATACCTCAGCCACGACAGTTGGCTCTACTGTGGTACCCAGGCAAGGCACAGTGCCCGCTCTGCCAAGTACTGCAACCATTGAGGAACCGGCGCAGCTCTCCTGTCTGTTGCAGATGTCAAGGGGTGGAAGTGGACAGGGGAGAACATCTCTGTAGTGGGGCCCGCTCATCATGGGACTTTTACAATGGATGGCTCAAGATAACAAAAGCTGGTCAGATTGATCAACCTCAGCAATTATTAAAAGATTTTCAAGGGAAATCGACGTGATAGGGATTAGTCACAGCAACCAGTGTTTCATAAGGTAGCCAAAGAGGGGCTTCAAGACACTTCGCTGTGCTGAGCATGTAAGGCATCTGAAGTCGTGCTTTTTACACTTCTAAGAACTGTTAAATTTAGCTGGAGGGAAGACAACTCAAATGCAACAGAAGGGTGGGTAGGGGGAAGTTGATTGAGAATCACTTGCAAAAGCCTCCCTGTAGTGTCTTCCAGGAAAAGAGGAAGAAGGCCTAGAAAGGAAAGAAAAATCCTGAACGGGTGGGAGGACACATCCTCCAATAATCTACAGCTGCTTCCTGTCAAATTGCCACCATATCTTGTGTAACTTCCTTGCCTGGGTGCACTTTATTTTCACATTTGACCAAATATCTCTCTGTTTTCCATGATAAGATTTTTCATTATACATTTAAGATGTGTTTAAGATTTAAGTGCTAGAGAGGGCAGTTGCATGTCTGAATTAACCACTGAGATAACACGAACAAGTACTGTGCCTATTCAGGCCAGACCATAATCCTAGCACGAAGAGAGACTGTGAACGCAAGGTACCACCCCTAGCATTAAGCCATGCCCCTAACATGAAGCCCCACCCCTAGCATGAAGCCCTGACCCTAGCTATGGAACTATTGGCAATTGATAGCAGATTGGAGAGGGAGAGTCAGTTTTCTTTAAGGGTGTGGCCCTTAGTGGATTGGCCTCCCTCCAGTGAAAGCCACACATGCAAGAATAAATATCTCTAGTCTGTTTAGCAATTCTAGAACAGCCTGGGCTACAGAGAGGGAGAGGGAGAAGGAAAAGAGGGATAGGGAGAGGAAGAGAGAGAGAGATTGTATCAAATTAACAAGAATAAACTACATATTCAATGCAATCCCCATCAAAATTCCAACACAATTCTTCACAGAAAATTTTTAAAAATCTTCAGACTCATATGGAAACAGATATATACAAAAAAATTAGCTGAAGCAATCTTGAATAACAGCAATAATAAAACTGCTGCAGATATCACTATCCCAGATTTCAAGTTGTATTACAGAGCCACAGTAATAAAAACAGAATGGCATTGTCACAAAAACAGACACATGATCAATGAAACTCACATAATTCCACATATATATATATATATATATATATATTACAAAGAAGCTAAAGATACACAGTAGAAAAAATATAGCATCTTCAACAAATGATGCTGGTCAAATATGGCTGAATATCAAATGAAAATGAATCCACATCTTTCACCCTGCACAACACTCAACTTCAAATGGATCAAGGACCTCGACATAAGACCAAATATCCTGAATCTGCTAGGAGAGGAAATGGGGAGTAGTCGTGAACTGATTGGCACAGGAAAGGGCTTTCTGAACAAGACACTGAAAGAACAGGCACTGAGATGAACAATTAATAAACAGGACCTTATGAAACTGAGAAACGTCCTACAGCAAGGCAGCAGCCTACAGAGTGAGAAAAGATCTTTACCGATTGTGTAAGCGATAGGGGGTTAGTATCTCTACATAAAAGCATCTATAGATAAAGAACTAAACTGAACATCGAGAAAGTAAGTAGCCTATTTTAAAGACAGGGCACAGAACTAAGCAGACAGTTCTCGAGAGACGAAACAAATGGCTGAGAAACACTTAAAGAGACGTTCAACACCCCTAGCCGTCGGGGAAAATGCAAGTCAAAACGACACAAGATTCCATCTTACCCCTGTTAGAATGACCGAGATCAATAAAAACAAGCGGCAGTACATGCTGATGAGGACGTGGAGAAAGGGGAAACATTTATTTCTTGATGGTGAGAGTGGAAACTCATACAGTCACTACGGAAATCAATGCAGCGGTTCCTCTGGAAGCAAGGAATTAATTTACTCCAAGACCCAGCTAGACCACCTCACTTAGTTACCTTTTCATTGCTATGAAGAGACACCACGACCAAAGCAACTTATAAAAGAAAACTTCTAATATGGGAAGCCTCAGTTCCAGAGGGCTAAAGGTCATGACAGTATGATAAGGTGTACTGGCTGGTTTTGTGTGTCAACCTGACACAGGCTGGAGTTATCACAGAGAAGGGAGCTTCAG